>NC_139149.1:5992253-6372017 GCF_964270905.1 Leucopleurus acutus | reverse complement strand
TCAAAGCCTGCTGGAAGCTGGAAGTCCAGTCTTCCGCCATCTTGTGCCTGGTCAATTCTAACCGGTTTTTGTAGTCTCCTGTTCTTCTTAATGGTTGTGTCATTCTTTTAATGGCTGTGCCCTGCCCACTTCCTTCCTGCCTCAGTTGGTTTATGGTCATCAGCCTCAGGAAGCGGCACACACACCCCTCTGGGTGAATCCTGTGCTTTGGGTTGGAATGGAAGCAGGCAGATGATGGTATGGAGGCAGGTGACTGTCCCCCAATCCAAGCTTGCCCCCTCCTGCTGGGCCTACACTCAGCTGGATGACATTTCCCAGACGTCGTGGGTGTGAAGTGTGGCCGCAGGACTGAGTTCTGGCCAGTGAAATAGGGCGGGAGGGAAGTGTGTCGTCCCTGTGAGCCACAGCCTACAGAAACCTCTCCCTCCACCCTCATCCTCTCGTTCCTGTCTGCGCTGTGGGGGCGACATGGAGGGTGACTTCAGAAACCACAGGATTAAGAGAGCAGACCCTCTGTCAGCCCAGGTCCCCAAATAACTGGGTGGATCAGAAACTTCCCCCCATGTTCCACCCCGCTTTTTACAAAGTACGTTTACGTGATCAAAAACCAAACTTCTACTGTGGTGAGCTGAGGAGATTTTAGAGTTTATCTACAGCATCTCACGTTGCTGTAACTAATGCAGGAGGGCTACGTCCAGAGTGAATGCCCTCGTCCTCTGGGACGAGCAGGGCCACAGGAAGAAGAGGGGCTGAGCCTGCCCCAGCTCCCGCCTCATCAGAGCAGGGAGAGATGAGTCCTCGCCAGGTCTCGCTTGGTCCACACCCCTGACTGCCCCTCGGTCTTGGCATCGTTCGTTGCTTTCCTGATGGACAAAAGAGCACAGGAAGCTGGAATGTGCAGTGAGCACGCCCACCAGTCTACCAGAAAGCAGGTTCCCTGTGGGCCTTATGCTCAATCCAGGAGGAAATACTCTCCTCTAACGGCGCCAGCCTCTGTTCTCATTCCGGCTGAGCCACTTCTCCATGACTCCAAGGATCAATGCATGTGCTTCCACTTTATCCAGACTCTCTGGGATCTACTCTCATCTCCTCCATCCGACCTTCTGACCCTGGCTCTGACTGCGAAAGCCACCTTTGATCCTGGGCTTCCTGGATTTCCAGGCCCATCCAGGTGCTTCCCTTCTCTGTCTTAGTCCTCTGTGTGAGGGTGGTCCAGCATACTGCCCCACAGAACCCCATCTCATGGGGCAGATTCCAACCCCCCAGGCTTAACCCCAAGAAAGAAGTGCATGGGACTAGCTCGTGGGCTCTGAGTTTGGAACACTCTACTTAAGAGGAGATGAAAGACCTGTGCCATAGACTCACAACTGCATCATCCACCCTGTGGACAGGCGGGACCCAGGACCCAAATCTTTGACCCTGGTCTCAGGCCTCTGCCTCAGTTGCCTGGACTGTGGGGCTCAGATCCTCAGGATCCACTCCCTACCTACATACATCAGTTCCTTCCCTGTAGGGATGAACTCTGAGAGCAAAGAATCTGTCTATTTAGCAGACACGTGCTGTTTGCCCTGTTCATCCACCTAAAACTTTTCCATCCACCAAATTTCCAAATAGAATGAAGACAGGTGGCCTTAAGTCTTTGGCTCAACCCAGTGACTAGACTATTTTTTTATTGAGGCTAACTAATATAGAAAATACAGCCTTAGGGCCACACACACAGGAACTGAAACATATATCTGAAATGTATTTGCCTAAGGATTTTATGAATATTGTTAAGAATAAGTAACATATTAAGTTATTATTAAAAAATCAAAGCAAACATTATCCAACAAATAAAGCAATTATTTTAAAAAATCATAGTTTAATTTATTATTGTGAAGAGTTCACAGAGCAGAATGTGTATAGGAGTGTCCGTGTGTGTTCTTGTTTGTGCAGGAGTCACACTTGCTCTGGGAGAATACACACCCAGCAGGTGGAAAAGAGGCCTAGGGGCAGGGATGAAAGTCTGCGTGTTCCCTTTGTACTCTCTCTGTCAGGGTAATTTGATATTTTTAAATGAGCACACATGCTATTTTTAAATTTAAAAAGGGGGGGGCAAGAAGAAAGATAATTAAAGGAAAATACAAAGGAAAAGAGAAAAAAAAAGGAGTGAAAAAGGAAATCATTTGTGTCCTTTGCAGGGGCAGAGTGGAGGGCGGGCAGAGAACAGAAAGATGCAGCAGGCTCTCAAGACAAGCCCTGCTCCTCCTGCCCTCTGCAGGGCTTTGGAACCACGCAATACTGCAATAAATTGGCAACTGCTCTGATATTTTCTTTAACTGCTTTTAATTTTTAAGTCTTAGGGAAGCCCTGCTTTAAAGTCACACCTATCCAGGGGTGAGAAGCCCCTCTCCAGTTTGGAGGGCAGAAACCACAGTGCTTGATACACTGTGGGGAGCAGGGTTGGGTGATGGGTCAAGGAAACATCAGACATCCCAGCTGTGCATATCAGACATCCTCAGCTGGGCCTCCCAGCTCAGGCCCCATCCTCAAAGCAGGAAAATCAATGGGCTGTTGGACATTTCTCACATTCAATTTTACGTTCACTCTTTGCCAAAGCCATCTGCCAATCAAATAAGCCACACTTCAAATGTTCAAAGGCTCCCTGTTAGCGCCCCTGCATAAGAGGATGCATTGCATTTACACACAAGCATCAATGCTCATGATATCTGTACCACACCTTCCCTTCTTGCTTTGGTGGTGCAGCATCTTTAGACATCAGTGCTGGCTGTACCTTCTGTGTGTGAGCTTTTAAACTTGCTTCAAGGCATAGGAAGGAAGGAATAGTGTGGAGTCAGGAAGACTTCTCGGTTGACTGGAGGAGGACAGAGGTCTCAGCACTACACTTCCTCCCCATTTCTTTTATTATTATTATTTTTTAGAAATTTCATGTAATGTCTGAAACATTTATATTAACATATTTCCATACAAATAACACAAAGTAAGTTTAGTATTAGATGTTTGTTTGTTTGTTTGTTTGTTTATATGGCAGGTTCTTATTAGTCATCAATTTTATACACATCACTGTATATATGTCAATCCCAAATCAGCACACCACCATCCCCAACCTGCCGTGGATTTCCCCCCTTGGTGTCCATACATTTGTTCTCTACATCTGTGTCTCAACTTGTGTCCTGCAAACTGGTTCATCTGTACCATTTTTCTAGGTTCCACATACATGTGTTAATATACGATATTTGTTTTTCTCTTTCTGACTCACTTCACCCTGTATGACAGTCTCTAGATCCATCCATGTCTCAACAAATGACTCAATTTCATTCCTTTTTTATGGCTGAGTAATATTCCATTGTATATATGTACCACAACTTCTTTATCCATTCATCTGTCGATGGGCATTTAGGTGGCTTCCATGACCTGACTATTGTAAATAGTGCTGCAATGAACATTGGGGTGCATGTGTCTTTTTGAATTATGGTTTTCTCTGGGTATATGCCCAGTAGTGGAATTGCTGGTTCATATGGTAATTCTATTTTTAGATTTTTAAGGAACCTCCATACTGTTCTCCATAGTGGCTGTATCAATTTACATTCCCACCAACAGTGCAAGAGGGTTCACTTTTCTCCACACCCTCTCCAGCATTTGTTGTTTGTAGATTTTCTGATGATGGCCATTCTAACTTGTGTGAGGTGATACCTCATTGTAGTTTTGATCTGCATTTCTCTAATAATTAGTGATGTTGAGCAGCTTTTCATGTGCTTCTTGGCCATCTGTATGTCTTTGGAGAAATGTCTATTTAGGTCTTCTGCCCATTTTTGGATTGGGTTGTTTGTTTCTTTAATATTGAGCTGCATGAGCTGTTTATATATTTTGGAGATTAATCCCTTGTCCATTGATTCATTTGCAAATATTTTCTCCGATTCTGAGGGTTGACTTTTAGTCTTCTTTATGGTTTCCTTTGCTGTGGAAAAGCTTTTAAGTTTCATTAGGTCCCATTTGTTTATTTTCACTTTTATTTCCATCACTCTAGAAGGTGAATCAAAAAAGATCTTGCTGTGATTTATATCAAAGAGTGTTCTTCCTATGTTTTCTCTAAGAGTTTTATAGTGTCTGGTCTTATATTTAGGTCTCTAATCCATTTTGAGATTATTTTTGTGTATGGTGTTAGGGAGTGTTCTAATTTCATTCTTTTACATGTAGCTGTCCAGTTTTCCCAGTACCAATAATTGAATAGACTGTCTTTTCTCCACTGTATATCTTTGCCTCCTTTGTCATAGATTAGTTGACCATAGGTGCATGGGTTTATCTCTGGGCTTTCTATCTTATTCCATTGATCTATGTTTCTGTTTTTGTGCCAGTACCACATTGTCTTGATTACTGTAGATTTGTAGTACAGTCTGAACTCAGGGAGTCTGATTCCTCCAGCTACATTTTTTTCCCTCAAGACTAGTTTGGCTATTTAAGATGATTTGTTGTAGTTCTGTAAAAAATGCCATTGGTAATTTGATAGGGAGTGCATTGAATCTGTAGATTGCTTTGGGTAGTATAGTCATTTTCACAATCGTGATTCTTCCAAACGAAGAACATCTCTCCATCTGCTGGTATCATCTTTAATTTCTTTCATCAGTGTCTTAAAGTTTTCTGCATACAGGTCTTTTGTCTCCCCCGGTAGGTTTATTCCTAGGTTTTTTATTCTTTTTGTTGCAATGGTAAATGGGAGTGTTTCCATAATTTCTCTTTCAGATTTTTCATCACTAGTGTATAGGAATGCAAGAGATTTCTGTGCATTAATCTTGTATCTTGCAAATTTACCAAATTTATTGATTAGCTCTAGTAGCTTAATGGTGGCATTTTTAGGATTCTCTATGTATAGTATCATGTCATCTGCAAACAGTGACAGTTTTACTTCTTCTTTTCCAATTTGTACTCCTTTTGTTTCTTTTTCTTCTCTGATTGCCATGTCTAGGACTTCCAAAACTATGTTGAATAATAGTGGAGAGAGTGGACACTCTTGCCTTGTTCCTGATCTTAGAGGAAATGCTTTCAGTTTTTCACCATTGAGAATGATGTTTGCTGTGGGTTTGTCGTATATGGCCTTTATCATGTTGAGGTCGATTCCCTCTATGCCCACCTTCTGGAGAGTTTTTATCATAAATGGGTGTTGAATTTTGTCAAAAGCTTTCTCTGCATCTATTGAGATGATCATAAGGTTTTTATTCTTCAATTTGTTAATATGGTATATCACATTGATTGATTTGCATATATTGAAAAATCCTTGCATCCCTGGGATAAACCCCACTTGGTTGTGGTGTATGATCCTTTTAATGTTTTGTTGGGTTCTGTTTGCTAGTATTTTGTTGAGGATTTTTGCATCTATATTCATCAGTGATATTGGTCTGTAATTTTATTTTCTTGTAGTATCTTTGTCTGGTTTTGGTGTCAGGGTGATGGTGGTCTCATAGAATGAGTTTAGGAGTGTTCCGTCCTCTGCAATTTTTTGGAAAGTTTGAGAAACATTGGTGTTAGCTCTTTTCTAAATATTTGATAGAATTCACCTGTGAAGCCATCCAGTCCTGGACTTTTGTTTGTTGGAAGATTTTTAATCTCAATTTCATTACTTGTGATAGGTCTGCTCATATTTTCTATTTCTTCCTGGTTCATTCTTGTAAGGTTATACCTTTCTAAGAATTTGTCCATTTCTTCCAGGTTGTCCATTTTATTGGCATCGAGTTGTTTGTAGTAGTCTCTTAGGATGCTTTGTATTTCTGCAGTGACTGTTGTAACTTCTCCTTTTTCATTTCTAATTTTATTGATTTGATTCCTCTCCCTCTTTTTCTTGATGAGTCTAGTTAATGGTTTATCAATTTTGTTTATTTTCTGAAAGAACCAGCTTTCAGGTTTATTGATCTATGCTATTGTTTTCTTTGTTTCTATTTCATTTATTTCTGCTCTGATCTTTATGATTTATTTCCTTCTGCTAACTTTGGGTTTTGTTTGTTCTTTCTCTGGTTCCTTCAGGTGTAAGGTTAGATTGTTTATTTGAGATTTTTCTTGTTTCTTGAGGTAGGCTTGTATAGCTATAAACATCCCTCTTAGACCTGCTTTTGCTGCATCCCATAGGTTTTGGTTCATTGTGTTTCATTTTCATTTGTCTGTAGGTATTTTTTGATTTCCTCTTTGATTTCTTCAGTGATCTCTTGGTTATTTAGTAAGGTATTGTTTAGCCTCCATGTGTTTGTGCTTTTTACATTTTTTCCTCTGTAATTCATTTCTAATCTCATAGCATTGTGTTCAGAAAAGATGCTTGATATGATTTTAATTTTTTTAAGTTTACTGAGGCTTGATTTGTGACCCAAGATGTGATCTATCCTGGAGAATGTTCCGTGTGCACTTGAGAAGATAGTGTAATCTGCTGTTTTTGGATGGAATGTCCTATAAATATCAATTAAATCTATCTGGTCTGTTGTGTCATTTAAAGCTTCTGTTTCCTTATTTTTTTTCATTTTAACATCTTTATTGGAGTATAATTGCTTTACAATGGTATGTTAGTTTCAGCTTCACAACAAAATGAATCAGTTATATATATACATATGTTCCCATATCTCTTCCCGCTTGCGTCTCCCTCCCTCCCACCCTCCCTATCCCCCCCTTCCAGGCGGTCACAAAGCACCGAGCTGATCTCCCTGTGCTATGCGGCTGCTTCCCACTAGCTATCTGCCTTACGTTTGGTAGTGTATATATGTCCATGCCTCTCTCTCGCTTTGTCACCGTTTACCCTTCCCCCTCCCCATATCCTCTGTTTCCTTATTTATTTTCATTTTGGATGATCTGTCCATTGGTGTAAGTGAGGTGTTAAAGTCCCCCACTATTATTGTGTTACTGTCGATTTCTTTTATAGCTGTTAGAAGTTGCCTTATGTATTGAGGTGCTCCTATGTTGGGTGCATATATATTTATAATTGTTATATCTTATTAGATTGATCCCTTGATCATTATGTCGTGTCCTTCCTTGTCTCTTGTAACATTCTTTATTTTAAAGTCTATTTTATCTGATATGAGTATAGCTACTCCAGGTTTCGTTTGGTTTCCATTTGCATGGAATATCTTTCTCCATCCCCTCACTGTCAGTCTGTATGTGTCCCTAGGTCTGAAGTAGGTCTCTTGTAGACAGCATATAGATGGGTCTTGTTTTTGTATCCATTCAGCAAGCCTGTGTCTTTTTTTTGGAGCATTTAATCCAGTCACCTTTAAGGTAATTATCGATATTTATGTTCTTATGGCCATTTTCTTAATTGTTTTGGGTTTGTTTTTGTAGGTCCTTTTCTTCTCTTGTGTTTCCCACTTAGAGAAGTTCCTTTAGCATTTGTTGTAGAGCTGGTTTGGTGGTGCTGAATTCTCTTAGTTTTTGCTTGTCTGTAGAGCTTTTGATTTCTCTGTCAAATCTGAATGAGATCCTTGCCGGGTAGAGTCATCTTGGTTGTAGTTTCTTCCCTTTCATCACTTTAAGTATATTATGCCACTCCTTTCTGGCTTGTATAGTTTCTGCTAAGAAATCAGCTGTTAACCTTATGGGAGTTCCCTTGTATGTTATTTGTCATTTCTCCCTTGCTGCTTTCAATAATTTTTCTTTGTCTTTAATTTTTGCCAATTTGATTACTATGTGTCTCGGCGTGTTTCTCCTTGGGTTTGTCCTGTATGGGACTCGCTGTGCTTCCTGGACTTGGGTGGACATTTCCTTTCCCATGTTAGGGGAGTTTTCAACTATAATCTCTTCACATATTTTCTCTGGTCCTTTCTCTCCCTCTTCTCCTTCTGGGACCTCTATAAGGTGAATATTGTTGTGTTTAATGTTGTCCCTGAGGTCTCTTAGGCTGTCTTCATTTCTTTTCATTCTTCTTTCTTTACTCTGTCCCACAGCAGTGAATTCCACCATTCTGTCTTCCAGGTCAGTTATCTGTTCTTCTGCCTCAGTTATTCTGCTATTGATTCCTTCTAGTGTAGTTTTCATTTCAGTTATTGTATTGTTCATCTCTGTTTTTTTGTTCTTTAATTCTTCTAGGTCTTTGTTAAACATTTCTTGCATCTTCTCTATCTTTGCCTCCATTCTTTTTCTGACGTCCTGGATCATCTTCACTATCATTATTCTGAATTCTTTTTCTGGAAGGTTGCCCAACTCCACTTCATTTAGTTGTTTTTCTGGGGTTTTATCTTGTTCCTTCATCTGGTATATAGCCCTCTGCCTTTTCATCTTGTCTGTCTTTATGTGAATGTGGTTTTTGTTCCACAGGCTGCAGGATTGTAGTTCTGCTTGCTTCTGCTCCTCCCCATTTCTTGAAAAGCTGGAACCAAATGAATGATTTGGCTTTGAAGCAAACAACCTTCAATAGAACATCATCTTCAAATTTCTTTAAAATTGTGCTTTGATTTCAAAGAAAATATTGGAAACTTCCAGGAGTGAATTTCTTCATTTACAAGCAATGTTAGTTGTCTGATCATGTGTTTTCTGTTGCCAAATTGTCTGCAAGTACTTTCTAACGTAGCCTTAAAAATATTCCCAGATGCCCTCTGTGTTCTTTGGGATGTTTAGCTGCCTAACAGAGGACAAAACAGGGTGAAGACAAAACAGGGTGTGGCTGTGCCCCCTCCCATTACAGAGCATAATCTTTCATTTAAATTTTTAATATGAAAATTTTCGGATGAATTCAAAAGTAGAATCTTATTATGAGTCCTCCTGTCCCTACTTCAACATTGTCAACATGAAACCAATATTGTTTCATCTATAGTCAATAACCCTTCTCCCCTTCTTTGTTGTTTTCCCCTAGCAAGAAAGAGTCTTGGCAAGAAATAGAAGTCATCCTCAAGGGTGTAGCTGAGAGCTTATTAAATGGTTTCTTTCTAGGTTTAGGGGGAGTTATGGGAACCATCCAGGGCTGGAGGGGATCGGGTTATCATCAACAACATACCTTCCTGAAAGGGAAAGTGGTGAAATAGAGTTCCAATCCTGATGACCATAGAAGCAAAATCCCTCACCAAGAGCTGTGGATGAGAGAGAAGAACACATCCCTTCTGAGATGTAGCAGTGAGAGAGCTGGGGACAATTGCCACGTCTTTCTCATCCCTCTCAGATCCCCTGAGATGCTCCCACATCCCCTGATTCCTCTCAGATGCCCTGATGATATCTCTTATGGCTGAGCCCAACAAGAAACCAGAGGGAAGAGAGCCTGAGTGACAATATTTCACCAATAACTTCTTCAGAAGGGACATACAGGTAGGGATTTTTTTTCCTTCTCAAAATAATCACAAGGCCAGAGTCACTCCTAACAAAATTAACAATAATTCCTTAATATAAGCAGACACCCAGTCCATGAAACAGAAGATTAATGCCATCTTGTAAAATTGCTTTTAAATGGAAGTATAGTTAATTTACAATATAGTTAATTATACCATATATATATATAAATATTCTTTTCCCTTATAGGTTATTATAAGATATTGAGAATGTTTTTAACCTATTTTATATAAAGTAGTGTGTATATGTTAATCACAAACTCTTAATTTATCTCCCCCTTCTCCTGCTATCCCCATAAATTTGTTTTCTATGTCTTTGAGTCTATTTCTGTTTTGTAAATAAGTTGATTTGTATATATTTTTAGATTCCACATACAAGTGATATATGATGTGTCTTTCTGTCTGACTTGCTTCACTTAGTATGGTAATCTCTAGGTCTATCAATGTTGCTGCAAATGGCATTATTTCATTATTTTTTATGACTAATATTTTATTGTATGTGTGTGTGTGTGTGTGTGTGTGTGTCACATCCTCCTGTCCATTCATCTGTTGATGGACACTTACGTTTTGCTTCCATGCCGTGGCTAATGTAAATAGTGCTTCTATGAACACTGGGGCCGTCTTTTTCTTTTTGTTTTTTTTTTTTTTTTACAGTTTACATTTCAGTGCCCAAACCTATTTATATATTTACCTAAAAGACTCTACCTTGATTAAGCAATGTCTGTTTGCATTTCTACATGTGAATTTCTTTAGTCTTGAGTTCCATATAAAAGAGCTACTGTGAAAATATTTTTGAAGAAAGCAATAAGTCCTATAAAGCTAGTCTTGAGATAAGACACGTGATCCACTTATTTTAAAGTTATTTCTCTCTCCTGTGTACGTTAGCTTGGCTGGAACTTGGTCCCAGACATGGATACACTGATGGCTATTCTAGTATCAGAGCCAGACAGGAAGGGTGAAGGGGAAGAAATTATTTGTCACTAACAACCCAGTACTCCAGGTCAAAATTCTAAACTAGCTAAAAAGAACTAAACTCTACTCACAGGAGTTGGCTTCTCTGGCTGACAAACTGTTGCAGTCTCGCCCAAGCTGGCATCCACTGAACGCCCCAGCCAGAGGGCAACAGGCACTGTCCTAGGTCAAAACATTCCAGAGGAAAGCAGAGAAACTCATCACTGACACTCAGGGTTCCCGACCACACCACTCTGCTGGGTGAAGACAATGTCACATTTGCTCTCTAACAAATCTGTTACCTCTCTGGTCCCAATTACTTAGCTCAAGGAGTGTCACCTCTGCTAAAGAGAGGTTTGTTTGTGAGGGCTCCAAACTGGTACACAGTCTTGTTAACATCATTGGCCTGAAGGAATCTTCCAGCCCGTCCCAAGAGGAGGGAAATCAGAGAAAGAGGAGTATTACATGGAGTGGCCACCATTCTCATTATTCTAGGTAAGATCATAGTCACTAATACAGTGCTAGAACAAGAACTGAATCTTGGGACTTGTAAGTCCAGCATTTTTTCTCCTAAACTGTGAGTTTGCTTATGAAATGCAAGATGTGGATAGTTCTCCAAATACTGACAATGCAAATGCCTGAGGTGTCATTCACCTAATATTCTTCTCCTTCCAAAAGGATCCCAGGAGGCTGGGGAGAATGACTTGTCCGAGGATCACTTCACCCTAGTGTACAAGTGTATAGGAAGGAAAAAAGAGAAAAGATCCTACAAAGATATTTAGCACTGGCAGACAAGAAAGCAAAGGTGCAAACTGGGCTCTCTTTTTCCTTAGTGGATTTGAATCAATGCAGCTAACCTATTTTCTTTAACACACACACACACACACACACACACACACACACACACACACACACACACACATATATGTAACTCCCAAACATAACAGAACAAAAGAGGCCAACCTGACTCAATTAGGCTTCATTCCTCTTTCAAGACTGGTTTGCTGATATGGCTAATGATAAATCCAGAAGGTTTCTTAAAGTGCTAGGAACATTAATAGACATAACCCAGATTTGTACGAGACTGAATATGAGAAATTTATGAAATTTTGAGAGTATAAAGTAGGCCGGATTCCTGGCCCTCTTCCACATTACCTCCCCAAAATTGATGTGTGGTATGACAAATTTTTTTGAGAATTTCTATTTCAGTTTTATCTCTAGACATGTCAATAGTGCTGGTGGTGAAGGGGAAGAGGCAGGAGTGGGACCAGGCAGGAACACAGTCACTTCTTTAAGAAAACTACTTTCTGGAATGTAGAGGCACAACTGTGTCCACCAGTGGGCCTGGATGGAATTGGTTAATATATCATTGATGACATCTAAGCTGGCCTTACTGTAATACCATACAGTTCCTCCTTGTCATGTGTCCTGTCTGACTGCTGTAAAGCAGGAGCCAGTGAAAGCAAGCACCAAACACCTCTGTTATGGTCACAGGGAGTCCTGAACCACCTTTTACCACTCCTCCAGCTCATCTCCAAGAAGATATCACACCTCCCACAAGAGCCAGTCTGCACAGTGAGTCCTGAGAATTAATTTTCTATTCCAAAGTAGCGCAAAGTCCATTCAGTGACTCAGGTGTGTATTTAACCTTCCAATCCAGTCAGTCATTGCCTTTGTTCTTTTGTTTATTTCAGAAGTAAAGCCTACTGCTTAAGACAATAGCCTTGCCTTTTTGTAAGAGACGGAGTGGGGAATTAAAAGCAGGCATTTTGGAGTCAAGCACACTAGAATCTCAGAAATTTTGGACATTGAAGAAGATGAACTTCAGGTTACATATGTTGGAGACAATGTACCCTGGCTGAGTCTAGGAGTCCTTATTGCATACTTATTTACAGCTCATCAGAAAAATTAGATTTCCAAGGTTGTAGTTTGGGAACAGTAAGGCTGTCAATCACTTAAGTTTCTAAGCCAGTTTTCATGTTTGTAAAATAAGAGTCTACCCCCTCTTCCTGCTCTTCCCTCCACGTTTAAATAATCCTCACTGAGTTGCTGTATACACAGACTTTGGTGTACGGTGAACATTGGTTAAAAGATTGTTGCTGTAGTTAGAGGACACAAAGTCAAGCTGGCATAAAGGCTAAGCACCACAGTCTTAGTGGGATGATGGGTCTGTCTATACCTTACAGGTTAAAAGCAGGTGGGAATACTCAGAGAAGGCATCTTTGTGACTGAGGGCTGGATCTCATCAAGGTCTGGAAAAGGAGGCCTAGACTCCCTTGCAGAGTTGGGAGGTAAAAGCTATGTGGTGTTGACTCATATCTAGACTCAAAAGAAACAGAGCTGGGATGTTGTCAGTCTCTTCCTGAGTGTGGCTGGCTTTTTCCTCCTTCTTGTCAAGGTACAGTAGAGCAGGGGATCTTTTGCAAGTCTGTCGTGCACCTCTGGTAGTTGCAGGAGAAAATTGGTAAGTAGTGGTTAAATTGGTGAGCTGAAGGTGGGCAAGTAGAGCCCTTCATTTAAGCTATGCCACTGTAGGGGGTGGGATTAGCTCCTCTATGAAGAGTACAACCACTGACTGTGGGGAGGTTGCAGGGAAAAGGTACTCACTTTCACACATTATCAGTGGGAATTTTAAAAATGGTGTCACCCCTATGCAGGGCAGCTTGGCAGTATTTAAGCAAAGGTAGAGATGGAGATATCATTGACTCTGCAGTACCATTTCTGAGAATTTATCCTGCAGTTATGCATGTGTGTACTCAAGAGAACATATGCCCAAGGTTATTAATTGAAGCAGTTTTTCTAGCAAAAGATGGGAAACAACTCCAATATCCATCAATATGAGACAGTGTGTTTATACAATGAGATATCTGCAGCTACAAAAAGAAATGAGGTACATTCCATGAATCTATATGAAAAGACCTCCAAGAGATATTGATCAAGTGAAAAGAGGAAGAAACATCAGAATGGAATGCACAATGTGCTACATTTATTTAAATAGGGAGGGTACTAAGAAATACTATTAATCTGCTTGTATGTAAACAAAGAAAGCAGAAGGATATATAAGAAACGAATAACTGTGGTTACCTATGAGTGATAGTGGTGAGAACAGGGCAGAAAGTGGGTACCTTTTCAAAGTACACTTTTATACTCTTCTATTTTCTTTTTTAACAATGTGAATGCATTTATCTACCAATAAACAAATAATTTTTAAAAGCTTAAAGAGAGACCACAGAGAAGCCTGCTCATCTACTTCCTGCTGGTGACACTGAGATCTCCAGTTCAGTTCCATACTATCTGGAGAGATGGTAAATCCACAGTCACAAACCAAATCTGCTTACTCAGAACAGAAGCTGTTGGAGTCATAACTAATGGGATCTCATTTATATGGCAATTTTGACAAATTCCTGGAGGGTGAGTGTGGACTAGTGTGAGACTGAGAAACTTTTGGGAGCTTCAGTCTTAGGGTCCTCCATGCTTTTCAGTTTTACCACTAGGAATCCACCATGTTCTCATGGAGAAGATATGAGAATGAAATTCTAGAGGCTCTGTCAGGAGAAGGGGAAAGGGAAGAGTAATCCCTGTGAAATATGCCCAGAGTGTTCTATTTGATGTAAGCATCCTTCCAGGGGAAAAGAATTTACCAGAGCCTCATCCTCCCTGGGGTAAGGTATTTCTCTCACTCCAGCCCCCTATAGTCTTCCTATCTAACCCAAGAGTAAAACAAAATGAAAAAGCTAACACTTTTGAAGGTCCAGGCCCAGAGACACAGTCCACTAAAAGACTGGGATTTAGTCACAAGATTATGGAACACTTTCTCTCCCCATGACTTTCCACCACAACAGTATGATAAAAGAGGATGACAGATAAAACAGCTGCAGGATGCAGACTCTCTGGGGATGAGTATTTGGGGAAGCACAAAGTTAACATGGGAGAAAATAAAGAACACTAGAAGAATTTGAAGTGTGTAGCGCCTACAGTTACAGCCAACATTAAAAGTAGCTGAACTTCTAGCCAGATTAACATAAATGCCCACACACTAAAGGCCTATTTACCTTCATTCCTATTACTTGATATATCATGTCTGGCTTTCAGATAAAACCACAAGCCATGCCAGAAGTCATAACAGCATCATCATCAACAACAACATCAACAACACAGTCTGAAGAGACAAAGTCCTCATCAGAAGCAGGCTTATTACATAATACAGATGTTGGAATTATCAGACAGGAGATTTAGAGGAACTCTGATGAATATGTTAAGGATTGTAATTTTAAAAGTACACAACATGCAAGAATAGATGAGTAGTATAAGCAGATAAATTAAAATTCTAAAAAAGAATCAAAAAGAAATACCAGAAATTAAAAACAAAAATTAAAAATGTCTTTTATGAGCTCATAAGTATACTGGACAGAGTGAGAAAAAAAATCAATGGTTTTTAAAGATAAGTTAATAAAAATTTCCCAAACTGAAATGCAAAGACAAAAATAATAATAAAACCCCCCAAAAGCAGAACATCTAAGAATGGTGGGAAATTTTCCAAATGTGTAACTTATGCAAAATTGGAATGTCAGAAAGAAAAGGGAGATTTGAAGTAGAAGAAATATTTAAGGTAGTAATGGCCAAGAGCTATCCAAAATCAATGGCAGACATCTAAGCACAGATCCCAGAAGCCCAGAGAACACTAAAACAAATGTACATCTAGGTGTATCGTATTCAAACTGATGGAAGCCAAAGACAAAAAGGAAATCTTGAAATAAGACTGAGGGGGGAAATATTTAGTAACAAGAATAAACATTAGTTTACTACAAGAATAAAGATTACATTGGACTTTTCTAGAAGAGTGAAGTAAAATAATTAAAATGTTGAAAGAAAATATCCACTACTTAGAATTATATATCTATCCCAATTATTCTTCATAGTAAAGGAGAAACAAAAACTAAAGGACTTCTATCTACCCTGCAAGAGATGTTGAGACAAATTCTTCTGAGAGAAGGAAATGCTGCAGATCAGAAACTTAGATCTATATAAAGAAAGGAAGAGTGTTGGAGAAGAAATAAACAAAGGTAAAATAATTTTTATCTTTAATTGAATTAAATATTTTGTTTAAAGTGATAATAACAATATATTAGTCAATTACAGGATGTGAAAAATGAAATTAAGGAAAGCTATGCCATAATGGGTGGAAAAAAGGAGCTAGGAATACTTTGTTCAAAAATACCTGCACAGGGCTTTTCTGGTGGCATAGTGGTTGAGAATCTGCCTGCCAGTGCAGGGGACACAGGTTCGAGCCCTGGTCCAGGAAGATTCCCACATGCCACGGAACAACTAAGCCCATATGCCACCACTACCGAGCCTGTGCTCTAGTGCCCAAAAGCCACAACTACTGATGCGCACATGCCTAGAGCCCGTGCTCCGCAACAACAGAAGCCACCAAAATGAGAAGCCCGTGCACAGCACCGAAGAGTAGCCCCTGCTCACCACAACTAGAGAAAGCCTGCACGCAGCAATGAAGACCCAATACAGCCAATAAATAAACAAATAAAAATAATAAAAAAAATCTGCACAACACATCAAGAGGTATAATGTTATTTGAAAGTGAACTTAGATTAGTTTAAAAATGTATATTTCACACTCTCAGACAACCACTAAATTTTTTTCCAGTATAATTGATATGCTACTAGAGGAGATAAAATGAGATCATGTGACATACTCAATTAAAACCAGGGATGGTGGGAAAAATAGGAAAATAAATAATAAATTTAAAACTTATTAAACAATAACCAACATGATGAATATATGTCCAAATATATCAATAGTCACTTTAAATGTGAATGGTCTAAATACAGCAATTAAAAGACAAAGATTGTTAGAGTGTATAAAAAATAAACAAGATCTAACTACCCATCATCTAAAAGAAACTCACTATAAATGTCAAGGATCAGATAGGTTAAAAAAAGTAAATGGATGAAAATGAATATACTATGTTCACACTAACAAAAACCTGGAGTATATATATATATATATATTAGACAAGTCTCTATATATAGAATTTATATATATAAATTCTAGACAAAGCAGACTTCAGAATACGGAAAATTATCAGGCATATAGAGAATAATTACATAATGATAAAAGCATCAATTCTCCAAGAAGACATAAAATCATTCTAAATGTGCATTCATCTAACAACAGTGTTAAAATATGTGAGGTAAAAGTAGAGAGAACCAAAATTATAAATCTATGAATCCACTGTTACAGTTGATGAATTCAACACCTCTCTTTTAGTAACTGACAGGTCCAGCAGGTTGAAATCTATAATGATACAGTTGCTCTGCCCACCACTGTCAATCAACTTGATCTAATTGACTTGTAGAACACCATACCATTCAACAACAGCAGAAGGCACATTTTCACAAGCTCACATTTTTCTCAAGCTCACAATTCACAAATACAGACCTCATGTTGGGCCAAAAATCATACCTGGAAAACAGGGTAAATGGAGTTGCAAAGCAATGAGCTAGAAACACTACTAACTACACTTACTCTCATAGGCTTTCATTTATTCAACCATTCATATATTCACCAAATATTCATTGACTCCTACTGTATAAAAAGTGCTGTACTAGATGCTGAAAGACAGAGTGGAAACCACACAGTTTAGTAAGGCAGGGAGAGAAGAGAATACAGAGAAGTGAGAGGAAACATAAGACAGGTGTATGGAGTATATTAAACACAGGATGGTTACTATATAAAAACAAACAAACAGAAAAGAGTGTCCACAAGGATGTATAAAAATTGGAACTTTTTTATAGCCAAAGCAGTCTTGAGGGTAAAAAAACAGAGCTGGAGGAATCAGACTCCCTGACTTCAGACTATACTACAAAGTTACAGTAATCAAGAAAATATAGTACGGGCACAAAAACAGAAACATAGATGAAAGGAACAAGATAGAAAGCCCAGAGGTAAACCCATGCACCGATGGTCAACTAATCTATGACAAAGAAGGCAAGGATATACAATGGAGAAAAGACAGTCTCTTCAATAAATGATGCTGGGTAAACTGGACAACTACATGTAAAAGAATGAAATTAGAACACTCCCTAACACCATACAAAAAAATAAACTCAAAATGGATTAGAGACCTAAATGCAAGACCAGACATTATAAAACTCTTAGAGGAAAACATAGGAAGAACACTCTTTGACATAAATCACAGCAAGATCTTTTTTGATCCACCTCCTAGACTGGTGGAAATAAAACCAAAAATAAACAAATGGGACCTAATGAAACTTAAAAGCTTTTGCACAGCAAAGGAAACCATAAACAAGATAAAAAGACAAACCTCATAATGTGAGAAACTATTTGCAAATGAATCAATGGACAAAGGATTAATCTCCAAAATATATAAACAGCCATGCAGCTCAATATATTAAAAACAAACAACCCAATACAAAAATGGGCAGAAGACCTAAATAGACATTTCTCCAAAGAAGACATACAGGTGGCCAAGAAACACATGAAAAGCTGTTCAACATCACTAATTATTAGAGAAATGCAAATCAAAACTACAATGAGATATCACCTCATGCCAGTTAGAATGGGCATCATTGGAAAATGTATAAACAACAAATACTGGAGAGGGTGTGGAGAAAATGGAACCTTCTTGCACTGTTGGTGGGAATGTAAAATGATACAGCCACTATGGAGAACAGTATGGAGGTTGTTAAAAACCTAAAATAGAATTACCATATGATTCAACAATCCCACTAATGGGCATATACCCAGAGTAAACCACAAATCAAAAACACACATGCACCCCAATGTTCATTGCAGCACTATTTACAATAGCCAGGTCATGGAAGCAAACTAAATGCCCATCGACAGAAGAATGGATAAAGATGTGGTACATATATACAATGGAATATTACTCAGCCATAAAAAGGAACAAAATTGGGTCATTTGTTGAGACATGGATGGATCTAGAGACTGTCATACAGGGTGAAGTAAGTCAGAAAGAGAAAAACAAATATCGTATATTAATGCATATATGTGGAACCTAGAAAAATGGTACAGATGAACTAGTTTGCAGGACAGAAATTGAGACACAGATGTAGAGAACAAACGTATGGACACCAGGGGGGAAAGCCATGGGGGGTGTGTGTGTGATGAATTGGGTGATTGGGATTGACATGTATACACTGATGTGTATAAAATTGATGACTAATACGAACCTACTGTATTAAAAAAAAAAAAGGAAAACGACTAAAGAAGCTCCATTCTGGGAAATGTTAAAACAACAAAAGATCTGAGATATCTATCTATCTCGATTGGACTAGAAGAGAGAGAAATATTAAAAGTAAATAAATGTTATCCAACATTTCTAAAAAAGAGGAAAATATTTTGAACTGAACAAAAATGAAAGTGAAACATTAATATTTGTTGGATATAGCAAAAGTACTGCATAGATAGAAATTTGTAATATTAATACTTAGAAGAGCAAATTTTATGAAAACAATTGCAATTAAAAATGCATTGATAATGATATTGGCTGTGTGTTTGTCACATATGGCCTTTATTATGTTCAGGTAGGTTCCCTCTATGCCTACTTTCTGAAGTTTTTATCGTCAATCGATGTTGAATTTTGCTAAAAGATTTTTCTTCATCTATTGAGATGATCATATAGTTTTTATCCTTCAGATTGTTAATATGGTGTATCACATTGCTTGATTTGTGTATACTGAAGAATCCTTGGCTTCCTGGGATAAATCCCACTTGATCATGGTGTATGATCCTTTTAATGTGCTGTTGGATTCTGTTTGCTAGCATTTGGTTGAGGATATTTGCATCTATGTTCATCAGTGATATTGGCTTGTAGTTTTCTTTCTTTGTGACAGCTTTGTCTGCTATCAGTATCAGGGTGATGGTGGCCTTGTAGAATGAGTTTGGGAGTGTTCCTCTCTCTTGAAGAGTTTGAGAAGGAGAAGTGTTAGCTCTTCTCTAAATATTTGATAGAATTCGCCTGTGAGACCATCTGGTCCTGGGTTTTTGTTTGTTGGAAGATTTTTAATCACAGTTTCAATTACAGTGCTTGTGATTGGTCTGTTTATATTTTCTTTTTCTTCCTGGTTCAGTCTCAGAAGATTGTGCTTTTCTAAGAATTTGTCCATTTCTTCCAGGTTGTCCATTTTATTGGCATATAGTGGCTTGTAGTAATCTTTCATGATCCTTTGTATTTCTGCAGTGTCAGTTGTTACTTCTCCTTTTTCATTTCTAAATCTATTGATTTGAGTCTTCTCCTTTTTTTTCTTGTTGAGTCTGTCTAATGGTTTATCAATTTTTTTTATCTTTTCAAAGAACCTGCTTTCAGTTTTATTGATCTTTACTATCATTTCCTTCATTTCGATTTCATTTATTTCTGATCTGATCTTTATGATTTCTTTCCTTCTGCAAACTTTTTTTTTTGTCTTCTTTCTCTAATTCCTTTAGGTGTAAGGTTAGGTTGTTTATTTGAGATGTTTCTTGTTTCTTGAGGTAGGATTGTATTGCTATAAACTTCCCCGTTAGAACTGCTTTTGCTGCATCCCATAGGTTTTGGGTCATAATGTTTTCATTGTCATTTGTTTCTAGGTAATTTTTGATTTCCTCTTTGATTTCTTCAGTGATCTCTAATGAAACCATTTCCTCTAAGAGCAGGAACAAGGCAAGGTTGCCCACTCTCACCACTATTATTCAACATAGTTCTGGAAGTTTTAGCCACAGCCATCAGAGAAGAAAAATAAATAAAAGGAATCCAAATCAGAAAAGAAGAAATAAAACTGTCACTGTTTGCAGATGACATGATACTATACATAGTGAATTCTAAAGATGCTACCAGAAACCTACTAGAGCTAAGCAATGAATTTGGTAAAGTAGCAGAATATGTAATTAATGCACAGAAATCTGTTACACACCTTTACACTAATGATGAAAAATATGAAAGAGAAATTAAGGAAACACTCCCATTTACCAATGCAACAAAAAGAATAAAATACCTAGGAGTAAACCTACCTAAGGAGAAAAAAAAACTTTATGCAGAAAACTATAAGACACTGATGAAAGAAATTAAAGACAATACAAAGTTATGGAGAGATATACCATATTCTTGGATTAGAAGAATCAACATTGTGACAATGACCATACTACACAAAGCAAACTACAGATTAAATGAAATCCTTTTCAAACTACCAGTGGCATTTTTCAAAGAACTAGAACAAAAAATTTCAAAATTTGTATGGAAACACAAAAGCCCCCATATAGCCAAAGCAAGTTTGAGGAAAAAAAATGGAGCTGGAAGAATCAGGCTCCTGGACTTCAGACTATGTGACAAAGCTACAGTAATCAAGACAGTATGGTACAGGCACAAAAACAGAAATATAGGTCAATGGAACAGGATAGAAAGCCCAGAGATAAACCCACACACATATGGTCAGCTTATCTTTGATAAAGAAGGTGAGAATATATAATGGAGAAAAGATAGCCTCTTCAGAAAGTGGTGCTGGGAACACTGGATAGCTACATGTAAAAGATAGAAATTAGAACTCTCCCTAACACAACACACAAAAATAAACTCAAATTGATTAAAGACCTAAATGTAGGGCCAGACACTATAAAACTCTTACAGAAAAATATAGGCAGAACACTCTATGACATAAATCACAGCAAACTCCTTTTTGCCTCACCTCCTAGAGAAATGGAAATAAAAACAAAAATAAACAAATGGGACCTAATGAAACCTCAAAGCTTTTGCACAGCAAAGGAAACCATAACCAAGACAAAAAGACAACCCTCAGAATGGGAGAAAATATTTGCAAATGAAACAACTGACAAAGGATTAATCTCCAAAATTTACAAGCAGCTCATGCAGCTCAATATAAAAATAAAAATCTAAAAATGGACAGAAAACCTAAATTGACATTTCTCTGAAGAAGATATATAGATTGCCAACAGACACATGAAAGGATGCTCAACATCACTAATTATTAGAGAAATGCAAATCAAAACTACAATATGGTATCACCTCACACTGTTCAGAATGGCCATCAGAAAAAAATCCACAAACAAGAAATGCTGGAGAGGTTGTAAAGAAAAGTGAATCCTTTTGCATTGTTGGTGGGAATGTACAGTGATACAGCCACTATGGAGAATAATATGGAGGTTCCTTAAAAAACTAAAAACAGAAATACCATATGACACATGAATACCACTATTGGGCATATACCCTGGGAAAACCATAATTCAAAAAGAGTCATGCACCATTATGTTTATTGCAACACTATTTACAAGAGCCAGGACTTGGAAGCAACCTAAGTGTCCATCAACAGATGAATGGATAAGGAAGATGTGGTACACATATACAATGGAATATTACTCAGACATAAAAAGAAATGAAATTGAGTTATTTGTAGTGAGGTGGGTGGACCTAGAGTTTGTCATACAGAGTGAAGTAAATGAGAAAGAGAAAACAAATACCATATGCTAACACATATATATGGAATCTAAAAAATAAAAAAGGGTTCTGATGAACTTAGGAGCAGGACAGGAAAAATACACAGATGTGAGAATGGACTTGAGGACATGGGAGGGGAAGGGTAAGCTGGGACAAAGTGATAGAGTAGTATTTACATATATACACTACCGAATGTAAAATAGATAGCTAGTGGGAAGCAGCCACAAAGCACAGGGAGATCAGCTCGATGCTTTGTGTCAACCTAGAGGGGTGGGATAGGGAGGGTGGGAGGGAGATGCAAGAGGGAGGAGTTATGGGGATATATGTATACATAAAGCTGATTCACTTCATTATACAGCAGAAACTAACACAACCTTGTAAAGCATTTATTCTCCAATAAAGATGTAAAAAAAAAAAAAACCAGCAAACATTCATATCCAAAAAACACACACACACAAAAAAAAGCAATGCATTGATAATAATAAAATACCTAGTAATAAATTTAATCAAGCAAGTGAAATTCCTGTACACTGAAAACTATAAGACATGGATGAAAAATATTGAAGAAGACATAAATGAATGAAAGGTATTCTGTGCTTATGGATTAAAGAAGTTAATATTATTAAAATATCCATATGCAAATCTACAGAATTCCTAAAGCAATCTGCAGATTCAATACAATCTCTATAAAATTCCAAAGGCATTTTTCACAGAATTAGAATAAACAATTCTAAAATTTTCATGGACCCACAAAAGGCCCCAAACAGCCAAAGCAATCTTGAGAAAGAAGACCAAAGTGGGAGGCATCACAGTCCCTGATATCAAACTATGTTACAAACTATAGTAATCAAAACGGTGTGGTTATGGCATAAAACAGACACATAGATCAATGGAAGAGAATAAAGGGACCAGAAATAACCCCACACATAAATGATCACATAATTTATATCAAAAGGTCCAATAATATATAACAGGGAAAGGATGTCTCTTAAAAAAATTGTGATGGAAAAACTGGACAGCTATGGGCAAAAGAATGATACTGGACCACTGTCCTACAACATACATAAGAATGAACTCAAAATGTATTAAGGATGATCATAAGACCTGAAACCATAAAACTCCTAGAAGAAAACATAGGCAATAAGCTCTTTGAACCTGGAAATGATTGTTTTGGATCTGACAACACAAGCAAAGTCAACAAAAGCAAAAATAAACAGTGGGACGACATCAAACTAAAAAGCTTCTGAACGACAGAGAGCAAAAAAAATCTGATTAAAAAATGGGCTGATAATTTTAATAGACAGCTCTTCAAAGAAGACATAAACATGGCCAGTAAGTACACGAAAACGTTGGAACTTCACTAATCATCAGGGAAATGCAAATCAAAGGCACAATGAGATATCACTTCACACATGTTAGAATGTCTGTTTTCAAAAGGACAAGAAATAACATGTATTGGTGAGGGTGTGGAGAATAATATTACGTATTATATAATATGTATATAATGTATTATATATAATACATTAACATATATTAATATAACATATATTGATAATAATAGAATAATATGTAATATATACATTATGTATCATATATAATTATATATTATATATAATACATTATGTGTAATATAAAATTTATATAATATATAATATTTATGAAATATGTATAATATACTTTTTATAATATATAATTTTTATAATCTATAAATATTTATATAATATATAAATTGTATATTATATAATTTATAAGTTGTATAATCTATAATTATAATATAATTTATATTATTCAATTATAATGTAATACATCATATTATTATATTATTTTATATTATAATATAATATATAGTTATATAGTATATAATATAATAGTATTAATTATAACATTGTTATATTAATATATTATTATTATATTAATATATTATTATTTTAATATAATTATATATTATTAGTACAATAATGTAATGATATAATAATATTGTTATAGCAATTTAATATACTATACTATAATATTAATATTATATTATAATATATTAAATTATATAATATACCATAATAATATTTTGTATTATGTATAATAATATACAATATATTGTATAATACATTATATATATTTATTATATGATATATAAAAATATTAATATATTACACACATACTAATATATAATATAATATATAATAATATATAACATATATAATTATAAATATATGTAATAAATTATATATAATGTATTATATATAATGTATACATTTACTTACATGTAATATTAATATATAATTGTAAATGATACTTTTTATATAATGTTTATATTTTTATATAATATTAATATATAATCATATATGTTATAATGTATATATAATATTAATATATAAGTATGTATGATATATTAAATACAATGTTTTTATAATATTGATGCATAATTATATATGACATATATTATATATAATATTATATATTTTTTGGGTGAATACTATCCCATTGCATATATGGGATATATCCAGGAAAAAATGAGGAAATTTTGCCATTTGTGACAATATGGATGGATTTTGAGATCATTATGCTAAGTGGTATAAGTCAGAAAGAGAAAGACAAATACCATATGATCTCACTTATGTAAAATCTAATAGCGACAAAACCCCTAGGTCATAGATACAGAGAACAAATTGGTGGTTGCCAGACACAGAAGTGGATGAAATGGGTAAAGGGAGTCCAGTGATCAAATAAACATGTCATGGGCACATAAGATACAGTATTGTAATTATAGTTAATAATACTATATTACATATTTGAAAGTTTCTGAGAGTTGATCTTCAAAATTCTCATCAGAAGAAAAACATTTTTTTGTAACATGTATGGTGATGGATAACTAAATTTATTGTGTTGATCATTTTGCCCTATATACAAATATGAAATCATATTTCATACAAATCATACAAATATTGTATGCTTGATACAGTATTATATGTTAATTATACATCAATTTAAAAAAGAAAAAAATCCTCATATCAAGAATCTAAGCTGCACCTCAATACACTAGAAAAATTAAAACAAAACAAATCAAAAAAACTCAGAGCAAGCACAAATAAGGAATTAGTAACCATAAAAACAGAAATAAAAGAAATTGAAAGCTGAAAAAAAGTAGTAAATCCAAATTTGGTTCTTAGAAAAAGCAAGAAAATTGATGTGTGTAGCAAGACTAACAAACAGAAAGGAGAGAAGACATAAATTACCACTATGAGGAATGAAAGAAGAGATATCTCTACAGAGTTTGTCTAGGACCCCTAATAAGGGTGCCTATAGGCTAATAAGGAACCCTATGAATAACTCTAGGCACATAAATTCTATAAGTGAGTTAAAGAAGACCAATTCCTGCAGACCTACAAACTACCAAAACTCATATAAGACTAAATAGATAAATGGTGCTAGAATGATGAAAAACATGAATTTTTAGTTAAAAACCTTCCAATAACAAAAATCTTCAAGCTCATCCAGTTTTACTGGAGGTGTTTATGAAACATTTAAAGATAAAATCAAACCAATTAAACACACCTCTTCCAGAAAATAGAGGAGGAGGGAAAACCTCCCATCTTGTTTTATTAGGCTAGAAATTATTCTCATACAAAAACCAGGCAAAGGCAGTACAAGAAGAAAAAATTACCAACTGATATTCCTCATGAGAAACTGACATAAACTCCACAACAAAATATTAATAAATAAATGTCCAGCTATATATAAAAGAATAATACTATGGACAAATAGGGATTTATCCTGGGAATTCAAGGCTGGTTCAATATTCTAAAATCTATAATCCATGATATTAACAGTCTGAAGAAGGAAATACACATTATTACATCAGTGTCAGAATATGCACTAGACAAAATGCACCCTCCATTAATGATAAAAATGCTAAGAAAACTAAGGATAGATGGGAACTTCCTCAACCTGATAAAGGGACTCTACTAAAAACCTTCAGCTCTCAACATGTTTTAATGATGAAAGATGGAATGTTTTGTCCCCCACATTAGGAACAAAGCAGGGCTCATGGTTCCTATCAACATTGTGCAGTAATTATGTCACTACAATAAGATAAGAGAAACAAACACAAGACATACAGATTGGAATGGAAGACATAAAACTGTTTCTATTCTCAGATTCTCAGAAATATTCTCTATTTCTATTCTATTCTCATGATTATGTAGAAAATATCAATTAACAACACAGACACACACACAAACACCCTTCCTAGAACTAATAAGTGGGATCAGAAAAGTTGTGGTTTTCAAAGTCATATGCAAAAAGCAATCATATTTCTATTTACCTCCAATATACAATTAGAAAATAAATTTAAATAATAATACCATTTACAATAACTTTAACAAATATACTTCCTAGGTATAAACCTAACAGAACAAGTAGGGAATCTGAATGCTAATAACTACCACATGTTGATGAAAAAAATATCTGATTTCTAATTTATACATAAATAAATGGAGAGTTATACCATATTTATGGATTGAAAAATGTAAGAGTAAAATGATGCCATTTCTCCCCAAATTGATTTATAGATTAAATATAATACCAGTCAAAATCCTGGCAGGATTGTTTATAGATATATACAAACTGATTATAAAAATTATGTGGAAAGCCAAAAGAACTAGAGTAACACAAATATTTTGCAGAGAAGAAGAAAGTCAGAGGAATCACATTACCTAATGCTCAGACTTACTGTAAAGCCAGAGTAATGAAGTCAGTTGGTATTTCCAAGAGGATAAACATACAAATCAAAATAATAAAATAGAAAGCCCATGTAGACCCATCCAATTGTTTTTTGACAAGAGTACAGAAACAGAATGGGAAAGGATAGTTTATTCAACAAGTGATATTTGATCAATTTTACAACCATATGCATAAAAAAGTTTTGATGTAAAAATTTAGCTAAAAATGTATTATAGATTTAAATATATAATTTAAAACTATACAATTTTAGAAGAAATATAGAAGTAAATCTCCTTGACCTAGGGTTAGGCAGTGAATACTTACACATGGCACATAAATGCACAATCCATAGAAGAAAAAAAATAATTCATTGGAATTCATCCAAATAAGAAAAAGAACAACTTTTGTTCTGCAAAATACACAGTTAAGAAAATAAAAAGATAGATAACAGATTGGGAGAAAATATTTGCATATCACAAATACAGCAAAGGATTTGTGTCTAGATTATATAAAGAGTTCTCAAAACTCAAGAATAAGAAAACAAACTACCTGACTAAAAAGTGGGCAAAAGATCCGAATAGACATTTTATCAAAGAGCATATACAGATGGCAAAGAAGTACAAGAAAAGATGTTCAATCATTATAGAAATGCAAATTAAAACCACAATGCGATACAAACACACACTTATCAGAATGACTAAAAATAAATACTGGCCATATTGAGTGCGGGTGAGGATTTATAGCAGCTAGATTATGATAGGTTGCTGTGAAAGTGTAAAATATTATAGCCACTCTGAAAAACATACACTTATCATAGGTCCCAACAATCACACTCCTTGCTATTTACCCAAGTGAACTAAGAATTTAGTTTACACAAATATCTGTGCACAGATGTTTTAGTAGCTCTCCTCTCAATCACCAACAACTGAAGACAACCCAAAAACACTCCACCTGGTGACTGACTGAGCAATTGCAGTACATCCACACAATGGGCTACTACACAGCAATACAAAGGCATAAGCTATTGATACACACAGTGATTGGGATGACTTTCAGAGACATTGTGATGAGGGAAAGAAGCCAGTCTCAGTAGGTTATCTATTCTATCCTTTCTATTACATCCTTGAAGAGACAAAACTATAGTGACAGAGAACAGATTGGCGATTAGGAAGAGGAAGGGGATATGACTTCAAAGAGATGGAACAACCGAAAGCTAAGTATGCAAACTCTTAGTTGTGGCATGTGGTATCTAGTTCCTTGACCAGGGATCAAACCCGGGCTGCCTGCATTTGTGAGCACAGAGTCTTAGCCACTGGACCACCAGAGAATTAAAATTACACTATAGAAGGCGGAAGATGGCGGAAGAGTAAGACGCGGAGATCACCTTCCTCCCCACAGATACACCAGAAATACATATACACGTGGAACAACTCCTACAGAACACCTACTGAAGGCTGGCAGAAGACCTCAGACCTCCCAAAAGGCAAGAAACTCCCCACGTACATGGGTAGGGCAAAAGAAAAAACAGAGACAAAAGAATAGGGACGGCACCTGCACCAGTGGGAGGGAGCTGTGAAGGAGGAAAAGTTTCCACACACTAGGAAGCCCCTTCGCGGGCGGAGACTGCGGGAGGCGGAGGGGGGAGCTTCGGAGCCGCGGAGGAGTGCACAGCAACGGGTGCGGAGGGCAAAGCGGGGAGATTCCCGCACAGAGGATCGGTGCCGACCGGCACTCACCAGCCCGAGAGGCTTGTCTGCTCACCCGCCGGGGCGGGCGGGGCTGCGAGCTGAGGCTCTGAGGCTCGGGTTTCGGTTTCGGTCGGAGCGCAGGGAGAGGACTGGGGTTGGCGGCTTGAACATAGCCTGAAGGGGTTAGTGCACCACAGCTAGACGGGAGGGAGTCCGGGGAAAAGCCTGCACCTGCCGAAGAGGCAGGAGACTTTTCCTTCCCTCTTTGTTTCCTGGGGCGTGAGGAGAGGGGTTTAAGAACGCTGCTTAAAGGAACTCCAGAGACGGGCGCGAGCCGCGGCTAAAAGCGCGAAGCCCAGAGACGGGCACGAGCCGCAGCTGAAAGCACGGACCCCAGAGACGGGCGCGAGCCGCGGCTGAAAGCGCGGAATCCAGAGACGGGCGCGAGCCGCGGCTGAAAGCGCGGAATCCAGAGACGGGCGCGAGCCGCGGCTAAAAGCGCGGACCCCAGAGGCGGGCGGGAGACGTTAAGGCTGCTGCTGCCGCCACCGAGGGGCCTGTGTGCGAGCCCAGGTCACTCTCCACACCCCTCTTCCGCGGAGCCTGTGCAGCCCGCCACTGCCAGGTTCCCGGGATCCAGGGACAACTTCCCCGGGACAGCGCACAGCGCGCCTCAGACTGGTGCAAAGTCACGCCGGCCTTTGCCACCGCAGGCCCGCCCCGCACTCTGTGCCCCTCCGTCCCCGCCGGCCTGAGTGCGCCAGAGCCCCCAATCAGCGGCTCTTTTAACCCCATCCTGTCT
The DNA here is from genome assembly GCF_964270905.1 of Leucopleurus acutus. NCBI lineage: Eukaryota > Metazoa > Chordata > Mammalia > Artiodactyla > Delphinidae > Leucopleurus > Leucopleurus acutus. The sequence goes on along the minus strand of NC_139149.1, from coordinate 6,343,091 downwards.
GAGCAAAAAACAGACGCCCTCCAGCGACCTACACGCAGTGGCAGGGCCAAATCCAAAGCTGAGCCCTGGGAGCTGTGAGAACAAAGAAGAGAAAGGGAAATCTCTCCCAGCAGCCTCAGAAGCAGCGGATTAAAGCTCCACAATCAACTTGATGTACCTGCATCTGTGGAATACCTGAACAGACAACCAATCATCCCAAATTAAGGAAGTGGACTTTAGGAGCAAGATCTATGATTTTCTCCCCTTTTCCTCTTTTTGTGAATGTGTATGTGTATGCTTCTGTGTGAGATCTTGTCTGTATAGTCTTGCTTCCACCATTTGTCCTAGGGTTCTATCCGTCCATGTTTTTTTTTAATTTTTCTTAATAATTAATTTTAATAACAATATTATACTTTACCTTCGTTCTTTCTTTCTTTCCGTCCTTCCTTCCCTCCTTTAGACAACGAATCATCCCAAATTGAGGAGGTGGTCTCTGACAGCAAGATTTAGGATTTTTCCCCATTTACCTCTTTTTGTGAGGGTGTATGTGTATGCTTCTGTGTAAGATTTTGTCTGTATAGCTTTGCTGCCAACATTTGTCCTAAGGTTCTTTCCGTCCCTTTTTTTTTTCTAAATAAGAATTTTTTAATTCAATAACTTTATTATACTTTATTTTATTTTTACTGTATCTTCTTTCTTTCTGTCTTTTTTCCTTCTTTCCCTCCTTCCTTCCTTCCTCCCTCCCTCCCTCCCTCCTTTCTTTCCTTCTTGCCTTCTTTCCTTCTTTGCTTCTTTCTTTCTTCCTTCCTTCCTTCCTACCCTCCTTTCCTTCTTTCTTTCCTCATACTTCTACTAATTCCCTCTACTTTTTCTCCCTTTTATCCTGAGCCGTGTGGATGAAAAGCTTTTGGTGCTCCAGCCAGGAGGCAGGGCTCTGCCTCTGAGGTAGGAGAGCCAACTTCAGGACACTGATCAACAAGAGACCTCCCAGCTCCACATAATATCAAACGGCAAAAATCTCCCAGAGACCGCCATCTTAACACCAGCACCCAGCTTCACTCAACGACCAGCAAGCCACAGTGCTGGAAAACCTATGCCAAACAACTAGCAAAACAGGAACACAACCTCACCCATTAGCAGAGAGGCTGCCTAAAATCATAATAAGGCCACAGACACCCCCAAACACACCACCAGACGTGAACCTGCCCACTAGAGAGACAAGATCCAGCCTCATCCACCACAACACAGGCACTAGTCCCCTCCACCAGGAAGCCTACACAACCCACTGAACCAACCTTAGCCACTGGAGACAGACATCAAAAACAGGAGGAACTACAAACCTGCAGCCTGCAAAAAGGAGACCCCAAACACAGTAAGATAAGCAAAATGAGAAGACAGAAAAACACACAGCAGATAAAGGAGCAAGATAAAAATGCACCAGACCTAACAAATGAAGAGGAAATAGGCAGTCTACCTGAAAGAGAATTCAGAATAATGATAGTAAGGTTGATCCGAAATCTTGGAGATAGAATGAACAATAGATTGGACAAAATGCAAGAATCAGTTAACAAGGACCTAGAAGAACTAAAGATGAAACAAGCAACGATGAACAACACAATAAATGAAATTAAAAGTACTCTAGATGGGATCAATAGCAGAATAACTGAGGCAGAAGAACGGATAAGTGACCTGGAAGATAAAATAGTGGAAATAACTACTGCAGAGCAGAATAAAGAAAAAAGAATGAAAAGAACTGAGGACAGTCTCAGAGACCTCTGGGACAACATTAAACGCACCAACATTCGAATTATAGGGGTTCCAGAAGAAGAAGAGAAAAAGAAAGGGACTGAGAAAATATTTGAAGAGATTATAGTTGAAAACTTCCCTAACATGGGAAAGGAAATAGTTAATCAAGTCCAGGAAGCACAGAGAGTCCCATACAAGATAAATACAAGGAGAAATACGCCAAGACACATATTAATCAAACTGTCAAAAATTAAATACAAAGAAAGCATATTAAAAGCAGCAAGGGAAAAACAACAAATAACACATAAGGGAATCCCCATAAGGTTAACAGCTGATCTCTCAGCAGAAACCCTACAAGCCAGAAGGGAGTGGCAGGACATACTGAAAGTGATGAAGGAGAAAAACATGCAGCCAAGACTACTCTACCCAGCAAGGATCTCATTCAGATTTGATGGAGAAATTAAATCCTTTACAGACAAGCAAAAGCTGAGAGAGTTCAGCACCACCAAACCAGCTTTACAACAAATGCTAAAGGATCTTTTTTAGGCAAGAAACACAAGAGAAGGAAAAGACCTATAATAACGAACCCAAAACAATTTAGAAAATGGGAATAGGAACATACATATCGATAATTACCTTAAATGTAAATGGACTAAATGCTCCCACCAAAAGACACAGATTAGCTGAATGGATACAAAAACAAGACCCTTATATATGCTGTCTACAAGAGACCCACTTCAGACCTAGAGACACATACAGACTGAAAGTAAGGGGATGGAAAAAGATATTCCATGCAAATGGAAACCAAAAGAAAGCTGGAGTAGCAATTCTCATATCAGACAAAATAGACTTTAAAATAAGGACTATTAAAAGAGACAAAGAAGGACACTACATAATGATCAAGGGATCGATCCAAGAAGAAGATATAACAATTGTAAATATTTATGCACCCAACATAGGAGCACCTCAATACATAAGGCAAATACTAACAGCCATAAAAGGGGAAATCGACAGTAACACATTCATAGTAGGGGACTTAAACTCCCCACTTTCACCCATGGACAGATCATCCAAAATGAAAATAAATAAGGAAACACAAGCTTTAAATGATACATTAAACAAGATGGACTTAATTGATATTTATAGGACACTCCATCCAAAAACAACAGAATACACATTTTTCTCAAGTGCTCATGGAACATTCTCCAGGATAGATCATATCTTAGGTCACAAATCAAGCCTTGGTAAATTTAAGAAAATTGAAATTGTATCAAGTATCTTTTCTGACCACAACGCCATGAGACTAGATATCAATTACAGGAAAAGATCTGTAAAAAATACAAACACATGGAGGCTAAACAATACACTACTTAATAATGAAGATATCACTGAAGAAATCAAAGAGGAAATCAAAAAATACCTAGAAACAAATGACAATGGAGACACAATGACCCAAAACCTGTGGGATGCAGCAAAAGCAGTTCTAAGGGGGAAGTTGATAGCAATACAAGCCCACCTTAAGAAGCAGGAAACATCTCGAATAAACAACCTAACCTTGCACCTCAAGCAATTAGAGAAAGAAGAACAAAAAAACCCCAAAGCTAGCAGAAGGAAAGAAATCATAAAAATCAGATCAGAAATAAATGAAAAAGAAATGAAGGAAACAATAGCAAAGATCAATAAAACTAAAAGCTGGTTCTTTGAGAAGATAAACAAAATAGATAAACCACTAGCCAGACTCATCAAGAAAAAAAGGGAGAAGACTCAAATCAATAGAATTAGAAATGAAAAAGGAGAGGTAACAACTGACACTGCAGAGATAAAAGAGATCATGAGAGATTACTACAAGCAACTCTATGCCAATAAAATGGACAATCTGGAAGAAATGGACAAATTCTTAGAAATGCACAACCTGCCAAGACTGAATCAGGAAGAAATAGAAAATATGAACAGACCAATCACAAGCACTGAAATTGAAACTGTGATTAAAAACCTTCCAACAAAAAAAGCCCAGGACCAGATGGCTTTACAGGCGAATTCTATCAAACATTTAGAGAAGAGCTAACACCTATCCTTCTCAAACTCTTCCAAAATGTAGCAGAGGGAGGACCACTCCCAAACTCCTTCTACGAGGCCACCATCACCTTGATACCAAAACCAGACAAGGATGTCACAAAGAAAGAAAACTACAGGCCAATATCACTGATGAACATAGATGCAAAAATCCTCAACAAAATACTAGCAAACAGAATCCAACAGCACATTAAAAGGATCATACACCATGATCAAGTGGGGTTTATTCCAGGAATGCAAGGATTCTTCAATATACGCAAATCTATCAATGTGATAAACCATATTAACAAATTGAAGGAGAAAAACCATATGATCATCTCAGTAGATGCAGAGAAAGCTTTTGACAAAATTCAACACCCATTTATGATAAAAACCCTGCAGAAAGTAGGCATAGAGGGAACTTTCCTCAACATAATAAAGGCCATATATGACAAGCCCACAGCAAACATCATCCTCAATGGTGAAAAACTGAAAGCATTTCCACTAAGATCAGGAACAAGACAAGGTTGCCCACTCTCACCACTCTTATTCAACATTGTTTAGGAAGTTTTAGCCACAGCAATCAGAGAAGAAAAGGAAATAAAAGGAATCCAAATCGGAAAAGAAGAAGTAAAGCTGTCACTGTTTGCAGATGACATGATCCTATACATAGAGAACCCTAAAGATGCTACCAGAAAACTACTAGAGCTAATCAATGAATTTGGTAAAGTGGCAGGATACAAAATTAATGCACAGAAATCTCTGGCATTCCTATATACTAATGATGAAAAATCTGAAAGTGAAATCAAGAAAACACTCCCATTTACCATTGCAACAAAAAGAATAAAATATCTAGGAATAAACCTACCTAAGGAGACAAAAGACCTGTATGCAGAAAATTATAAGACACTGATGAAAGAAATTAAAGATGATACAAATAGATGGAGAGATATACCATGTTCTTGGATTGGAAGAATCAACATTGTGAAAATGACTCTACTACCCAAAGCAATCTATAGATTCAATGCAATCCCTATCAAACTACCACTGGCATTTTTCACAGAACTAGAACAAAAAATTTCACAATTTGTATGGAAACACAAAAGACCCCGAATAGCCAAAGCAATCTTGAGAACGAAAGAAGGAACTGGAGGAATCAGGCTCCCTGACTTCAGACTATACTACAAAGCTACAGTTATCAAGACGGTATGGTACTGGCACAAAAACAGAAAGATAGATCAATGGAACAGGATAGAAAGCCCAGAGATAAACCCATGCACATATGGACACCTTATCTTTGATAAAGGTGGCAGTAATGTACAATGGAGAAAGGACAGCCTCTTCAATAAGTGGTGCTGGGAAAACTGGACAGGTACATGTAAAAGTATGAGATTAGATCACTCCCTAACACCATACACAAAAATAAGCTCAAAATGGATTAAAGACCTAAATGTAAGGCCAGAAACTATTAAACTCTTAGAGGAAAACATAGGCAGAACACTCTATGACATAAATCACAGCAAGATCCTTTCTGACCCACCTCCTAGAGTAATGGAAATAAAAACAAAAATAAACAAATGGGACCTAATGAAACTTCAAAGCTTTTGCACAGCAAAGGAAACCATAAACACGACCAAAAGACAACCCTCAGAATGGGAGAAAATATTTGCAAATGAAGCAACCGACAAAGGATTAATCTCCAAAATTTACAAGCAGCTCATGCAGCTCAATAACAAGAAAACAAACAACCCAATCCAAAAATGGGCAGAAGACCTAAATAGACATTTCTCCAAAGAAGACATACAGACTGCCAACAAACACATGAAAGAATGCTCAACATCATTAATCATTAGAGAAATGCAAATCAAAACTACAATGAGATATCATCTCACACCAGTCAGAATGGCCATCACCAAAAAATCTAGAAACAATAAATGCTGGAGAGGGTGTGGAGAAAAGGGAACACTCTTGCACTGCTGGTGGGAATGTGAATTGGTTCAGCCACTATGGAGAACAGTATGGAGGTTCCTTAAAAAACTACAAATAGAACTACCATATGACCCAGCAATCCCACTACTGGGCATATACCCTGAGAAAACCAAAATTCAAAAAGAGTCATGTACCAAAATGTTCATTGCAGCTCTATTTACAATAGCCCGGAGATGGAAACAACCTAAGTGCCCGTCATCGGATGAATGGATAAAGAAGATGTGGCACATATATACAATGGAATATTACTCAGCCATAAAAAGAAACGAAATTGAGCTATTTGTAATGAGGTGGATAGACCTAGAGTCTGTCATACAGAGTGAAGTAAGTCAGAAAGAAAAAGACAAATACCGTATGCTAACACATATATATGGAATTTAAGGAAAAAAGTGTCATGAAGAACCTAGGGGTAAAGCAGAAATAAAGACGCAGACCTCCTAGAGAATGGACTTGAGGTTATGGGGAGGGGGAAGGGTGAGCTGTGACAGGGCGAGAGAGAGTCATGGGCATATACACACTAACAAACGTAGTAAGGTAGATAGCTAGTGGGAAGCAGCCGCATGGCACAGGGATATTGGCTCGGTGCTTTGTGACAGCCTGGAGGGGTGGGATAGGGAGGGTGGGAGGGAGGGAGACGCAACAGGGAAGACATATGGGAACATATGTTTATGTATGACTGATTCACTTTGTTATAAAGCAGAAACTAACATACCATTGTAAAGCAATTATACCCCAATAAAGATGTTAAAAAAATAAAATAAAATAAAATAAAATAAAACTGTGTTGGCATATATATATATATATATATATATATATATATATATATATATACAATGGACTATAATTCAGCCATAAGAAAAGGATATCTTGCCATTTGTAAAAGCATGGATGGACTTTGAGGGCATTAGGCCAAGTGAAGTAAATCAGACAGAAAAAGACAAATACTCTATAATCTCACTTATATGTGAAGTCTATAAAAACAAAATAAAATACCCCCCCAAAAAAAAAACTGATCTCATAGATGCAGAGAACAGATTGGTGGTTGCCAGAGGCAGGTTGACAGGGGGTGAAGTGGGTGAAGGGGGTCAAGAGGCACAAACTTCCAGTTATATAATAAATAAGTCAAGGGGATGCAACATACAACATGGTGACTATAGTTAATAATACGCTACTGAATATTTGAAAGCTGCTAAGAGAGTAGATTCGAAATGTTCTCATCATAAGGAAAGAAATTGTAACTATGTATGATGATGGATGTCAACTAGACTCATTGTGGTGACCATTTTACAATATATACAAAGAGCTAACCATTATGTTGTATGCTTGACACAAATATATAATGTTATATGTCAATTATATCTCGATTTTAAAATGTTTTATTAAAGTCTTCTTTCTGCCCATTCTCTGGTCTAACACACAAAAAAAAAAAAAAAAGAGATGGAACAAATGGATCTTTGGGGTGTTGGAACAGTTCAGAGTCCAATTATCCTGTTCATTTTAATCATACAAGTATTAAACTTCACAAAATTATAAGTGTTTTACTGTATGCTTATTTACTAGTAATAATGTTATATTTGTTAGTTCTTTAGTTCAATTTAATAGGTGTTTGAGCACCTACTTTGTGGTAAGACTTGCTTATACAATCAGGCCAAAATGATACTTGCTGCTTCCCCTCAGGAGCCCTTGGTCAAGAGATTTTTTATTCAGAAGGTGTGAGCACATCCCCCCAGAAGCCCTGTGAGGTGGGGAGCCCGTTGTCGTCACAGAGCTCTGAGATGCCAAGGAGGTCACATGAGGCCCCTGCTAGCAGGAGAGAAGTCATTGAGTCCAGGCCCACCCTCTGGCTCCAGCCCTTCTCCAACCCCCACACAGCCCCCTGAGGCCACAGATGGTATTCCAGGAGCACGGTCCTGTAGCCTGGAGGCTGATTAGTATGTAAAGATGATATATTTAGCCTAATTAAGGTAAAATATCCTTAACTGGGTTATGGCTGAGTTATAAAGGACACAAGATGCCTGTCAGGTTCCTGTCAGGAAGTATAATGTTGCTGTTGACAGAGATCGGTCAGTGGTGGAAACAGAGGAGACAGACTCTGCGGTCAGTAAGAGCTGATTTCCGTCTCAGCTTTACCACTTAAAAGCTACTGTGTAGCACAGGGAAGTCTACTCAATACTCTGTAATGACCTACATAGGTAAAGAATCCAAAAAAGAGTGGTTATATGTATATGTATAACTGATTCACTTTGCTATACACCTGAAACTAACGCAACATTGTAAATCAACTATACTCTAATAAAAACAAAAAAAACCAAACAACAAAAAACCAAACAAAACAAATCTTATAACCAGCCAGGAGACCCAGGAACTCCCATTTCCCTCTGTCAATCAGAAAAATGAGACAATACCTTATTCGTACACTGCTGTGAAGATTAAATTAGATGGAATAACTTATCTAAAACATGCTACTCAGGTCCTGTGACTTTAGGGAGCAGTCAATTAGCGACAGTCACCTGTCTCTGTGTTAGAAAATTATTAGGAGATATTATTTAATATCATCTTAGTGTTTATTTAATCATACCTGTGATTAAGAACATACATATGATTAAGAATTTTTCCAATTCATTAAAATCATTTCTCGTAGTAGTCATTTAAGAATGGTTCTAGGCAACCAAGGTTGAAATTGTATGTTCGAGTGAGCCTGGGCCTCTGTATGCCCAGGGCTGGGGTCCTCCCAGTGGATCTGTTAATACATTGCCTCAACATCCAGCCTGAGGTGGCACAACCCATTGTGCTTGTAAAAAACATGTTTAAAATTTCAACTGAAGTTGGACTCTTCTGGGATTTTCCAGTTGTGGGTTGTAGAAGGGAAAAAGGGGAGTAGAGATGTGTTGGTCCCCAACTATGCACTGGGCCCTTTAAGTCGACAGCTTATTTTAGCCTCCTGGCAGCTGCACAGGACGTGAGTTACCATACCCTTTCTATAGCTGCATGATTTTTGGTCCTGAGCTTACATTTTATTTTAGAAACTACAACCAAGTGGAAGTATCTATGTGATCAAATCTTTCCTTCCTTGGGCTTGCATTTGCCTACTTTGTAGGAGAATTTTAAGGTATGCTCTTGAGCACAGGATTGCTGATTCAATTTAGAGCCCCTGAGTGTTTCTCCCAATGCTTTGCATGTGTTACCCACTCAAATGATATTTGTCAGATGGATGAAACTATTTATTTGCTGAGGAAAAGATCATCTGTAAGGAGGTAGGGCTATCATTTCAGTTCTGACCCACTGGAATCTGACACACGATCTGTCCTTACCAGTAAATACTTTAGCCAATGTGTCAGTCTGGCTGTTAGTGCCACATCTCTGAAATTCTCCCCCAGAAGACTGGAGAAGGAGAGCAAACCTTCTTGCAATGGCTATGGCACTATAAATCGGGAAAGTCAAAGAAGAGACTCTTGGGTAGCTATGCTTCTGTTGGAGCAGGTTATACTTTTTCATTAGATTGAGCATCCGTTATTTTATGTGATATCATACTTTTACATTTTCTCACTGTAGCATAAAAAAGTGTAGAGTCTTCCATCTGTTTTTGTTAGCAGCCCTAAAATTTGGTCCAAATGAGAAATTCAGTAGGACACACAGAAAATCATCTAAATTACATTCCACCAGTTCTAACAGTAAAACACAATGACTCTCGGTACAGTGAATGAATTGTTTTATTTGTCACATTGGTCACTGATTTCTTGTTTGATGTGGGCATTGAAAACATTGGATGTTCTCATCCCTTTGCCATCAGATTTGGGGGAGGTGTTTCTACTTCTTTCATCTACTAGATTGGAAGCCTCCAAAAATATTTAGTCTTTGTAACAGGTATTGACTGAAGACAGTGTGATACAAGGGCAAGAGCACAAACAGAACTCAGTGACAAGAGATGTCACCCCTGCTAGATGCGTATGACTTTGGAATAATAATTGTAATACTTCTGTGCTTCCATTTCCATAAGCGTAAAATGGGGCTATGCATGCCTATCTTTTAAGGGTTGTGAAAATTAAAAATTGTAATACATAAGACAACTGCATGTGTTCTTCAAATATTAATATTTCTTTCACTCCCTCACTACCTAGAAGAAGAGCTGTGGATTTTACTTGTGGGAGTGTGTCAGTTATCAGTTTATTGCCTCTCAGCTCTGAATGCATGCTTCAGTGTATGTTCTGTGATAAACAATGAAATTTCACTGAGCATTTCTCCTCCACAGAGATATCAATGTTATGCTTTTCAGTAGAGGGTGCTGGTGGGAGGAAAACGTTCTCCTGCAGTGTCCAATATATATTGGAAGTTGGTGTGGTTGCAAAAAAAGAAACAAAGGGCATCCAGACTGGAAAGGAACAAGTAAAATTGTCTCTATTCATATATGACATGATCTTACATAAAGAAAATCCTAAGGATTCCCCTAAGAATCTCATAGTGCCAATTCACGTGGTATAAGAAAATTCACATGTACAAGATCAATGAACAATCCAAAAATGAGATTAAGAATACAATTTTATTTACCACAGCATCAAAAAGAATAAAATAAGGAATATATTAATGAAAGAAGTGCAAGACTTGTCTGTTAAAAACTTCAAAACATTGTTGAAATTAAAGATCTAAATAAACAGAAGGACATCCTATGTTCATGGATCAGAACACAATATTGTTTAGACAGCAACATTCCCTGAACTGAGCTACAGATTCAACTCAAACCCTGTCAAAATTCTAGCTGGCTTTTTAAAACAAAAGTTGATAAACTGATTCTAAAATTCATACAAAACTGTAAGGGACACAGAATAGGAAAAAATAGTCTTGTAAAAGTACATAAGGGGGACACATACTTCCCAATTTCAAAATTTATTACAAAACTACAGTAATCATGACAGTGTGGTGTGGCAGATCAAGAAAATATGTTGAGGGTCCAGAAATAAATCCTTAAATTTATGGTCAATAGATTTTTGACGAGGGTGCCAACAATTCAATGGGGAAAAAAATACTGGGATAATTGGATGTCCATTTGCAAATAAAAAAGAATAAAGTTAGAGCCCTTCCTCACATATTACTTAAAAATTAACGTATAAAACTAAATGTAGAAGCTAAAACTATAAAACTCTTAAAGAAATCGTTGTGACTTTGACCAAAAGCATGAGCAACAAAGGAAAATATAGATAAACTGAACTTCATCAAAATTAAAAATTTTGTGTATTAAAGGACATTATCAAGAAAGTGAAAAGACAAACTAGAGTGGGAGAAAATACTTGTATACCATGTATCTGATAAAAGTTTAACAGCCAGAATATATAACAAACTTCTACACTTCAACAACAGAATGATCAACTCAATTTTCAAAAAATGGGTAAATGACTTAGATATTTCTCAAAAAAAGATAAACAAATGGCCAGTAAGCTCATGAAAAGATGTTCAACATCACTGGTCATTAAGGAAATGCAAATCAAAAGCAGAATAAGATACCACATCATACCAATCAGGATGGCTATTAAAAAAAAGTGGAAAATAACAAGTGTTGGTGAGGGATGTGGAGAAGTAGGAGCACTCAGACATCCCTAATGGTGATGTGAAAAGATTCAACCATTGTGAAAAATAGTTTGGCAAGTTCCTCAAAAAGTTAAACATAGAATTATCACATGGCCAAAAACAAAACAAAAAAATTTTGTACATGAATTTTCGTAGCACCATTATTCATAATACCTAGAAAATGGAAAAAATCCAAATGTCCAACTTATGAATGGATAAATAAATGTGGTATATCCATATAATTGAATATTATTTGTCCATAAAAAGGAATGCTCCATGGAAGAAGCCAGTCAGAAGGGACCACATATTGTATGACTCCATTCATATGAAATGTCTCAAATCGACAAATCCATAGAGACAGAAAGTAGACTGGTATTTTCCTGGGGACGGGAAGATTTGGAAGTGACTGCTACTGGGTGTCAGGTTTATTTTCAGGATGATTAAAGTATTCTAAAATGAATTGTGCTGAGGTTGCACATCTCTGCAGAGATACAAAAACCCTTTGAATTGTACATTTAACTAGGTAAGTTTTATGGTATGTGAATTCTATCTCAAAGCTGGAAAGAAAGAAAGAAGGATGGTGGGCTAAGGGGAGATGCACAGGTCCTGAGGTCACACTCTCTAGACCAGGCCCTCCCAGGCCAGCTGTAACACCTCCTGCTGACTGCAGTCATCATTCCTCTTTGCTTTCTCAACAAATGGACGTGTAAGGAAGATCAGAGTGCACTTCCTGTGAAGCAGGGCCACCAGTGACCTTTCATTTCAGGATGTGTCTGCAAATCCACTAACTAAATCTGCTTGGTGCCCTCTGGGAGCTGCCCTGGCTTCCTGGAAGAGTCTTTAGCTGGTTTTCAACTCCCTCAAGTGACTCACTTAATATTTGCTCTCCCCTGATTGGCACATCCTTGGCCAAACTCACCTTGGTCAGTGTTTAGTTTTCACTCTCCTGTTTTGGCAGCAAAGACCTTTATTACATCTTAACAAATCCCTGAGTAACAAAACAGGGAACTTTACTGAGGAAGTTATAAATTTTAGTACACAAACTATAGAAACAGACAGGATGCTTTTTCTCATAATGAAACATATTTGATATTGGAAAAGATATGTTAATTTTGTAGTTTAGTATCTATGTCAGTCAGCTTTTGCAAGGGAAAATTGTGTTATTATGAGTGAGGTTACATTACCAGAGAATTCTAACTTTCCTGGATCCTGGTTTGATATTATTAATTGGGTGGCTTTGTTATAGCATCATTGTGGCCTTTTCCATCTTTGTTTAATAAACAATATTATTTATGATGCAGGCACATAGGCTTTCTAAAGATACACTTTTCAACTGCCTTTCAGGGGCAATTAGGGAATACCTTTGGGGCAATGATTACATTCAGTTATAATTCTTTTCAGTTTAAGCATTCTCCCAAATGACTTTTTAATATTTTAATTAATTAATTAATTTTAACTTTTATTTATTCATGACAATATTCTGGTCATCAAACAATTGAGTACTTCATCACATATATACAGGATAAGGCAGTTTTGAAAATGCTTTCACATCCATGGTCCCATTTGATCTTCTTGTCTGAGGGCCTCCTGGGTGGTGGCAGGTCATGGACTGTGGTCTCGCATGACCTTTCCTCCCTCCAGCTGCCTTGTCTGACTCTTCCGCTGACACAACTCTCGAGCCACCTTCTCCCTACATTCTGCTGGGTCTATGGCTGTGCAGGACCCCATGCTTTGGGGCAGCATGGACCAAGGCACTTTGAGGGAGAGGGCAATTATAAAGTGATGTACAATGTCCAGTGGCTACATTGGAACACTTAAAATTTTTTTTCCTTCCTTCTTTCATTCCTTCCTCTCAGCAACAAATATATTGTGAGCACCTTTTCTGTGTCAGGCAGAGCACTGGGTACTGGGGACATCGCCTGGTCCATCTGCTTTAACTAGCCTCAGCTCTGCAAGTACGCACACCAGCGAGGCAGGTGGCAAGAGGCTCACTTGTCAGCAAAAGCCTGGGCTCCTCCAGCTTCCCCAATTCCAGGCTGCCCAGCTGCTAACCCTGCTCCATGCTTTAAACTAAACCTTACCACTGGAGTTTGCTAAAAGCCTTGACTGTGACCCCTGACCCCTCCATGCATGGACCCCCTTGCTTGGGCTTCAGACCCAGCTCCTACCTCCAGCCATGCCTGGTGCAGCTGGGGCCTTTCCAAGCCCCACTCTGGCTTCCCTAAGGGTGGTCCTTCCCTAAGGATACTTCCAGATCAACTGTATCATTTGTTAAAACTGCATGTTCCTAGGCTCCATCCCCACCTAAACATTCAGGATGTCTGCAGGTGAGAACTAAAAATCTGCACTTTCCACAAGCTTAACAGGTGCATTATAGTCTGAGAACCTCTGGCTTCGGCAGGAAAGAAAAAAGACAAAAACAAATCAAAAAACTGCTTAGAAGTCTATTATGGAAAATACATGGTTCTTTCCCTTCAGTGCAGCTCAGGAAACTATAATTTATATAGCACCTGTATATGCTGGTGTTTGAGATATGCACACTCATTTAATTCCCAAAGTGCCCTTGGAAGGATGGATTGTACCTGTGTACTGTTAGCCAACGTGCCCAGGGAGGCCAGAATCTACCCCAGACCATACTTCTTTCCTGCAGAGCCATAAAGGCACAGGAATAGTGACTAAGGGGAGGCCAAGTAACCCTTATCTTTACCTGGAGCTTTGACACACTGGTCATCCGGGGAGGGGGATTCATGTGGAGAAAGCCACTTTTCCTAAGCTGGTTAAGCCTAAATGGCTTCAGGCCAACAAAGTCTGTCAGACCAGCTGCTCTGTCAGTGAGCCCCAATATCACCCTCGCATGCCCCCATCTTCCAGATCCAAACCTCACCTTGAAAGAAGGAAAGTTGCAGGGTGGATGCACAGAGCCAGGTGAAAGCTGGCCCAGGCCAAAGCCCAGCCCAGCCCTAGCTCCAGCTGGTAGAACAAAAGAGAGGACCACAGCAGGCATCATCCTGCCTGGGGGCTGCTCCCAGCCCTCAAGTCCCAGCGCAGAGAGGGGAAGGCAGAAGGACAGCCGTATTCACACCTGGATGCAATGACTCGCAAAGCACAGCTGTTTCCATCCATAGGTACATGGCCCAGCCTGAATCTGGAATGTGAGCCACTGTTTGATCTTCAGAATCACCTGGAATCCTTGTTAATACTCTGGAACACTCTCCTGGAAATTCTGATTCGCTTTGTCTGCCAGAGGTCCTGGAGTTTGATGAGAACCAGACAGTCATCATCAGGAAGGTTTGGTCTTGGAAAGGGGTAAGGAGGATGAAAGGAGAGGGGCAGAGAAGGAGTCTATGAACGAGGCCCACTGGACTCCGTCTCCAAAGCCCCTGCTCTGCTTTTCCCTTTGCTGCAGCCTCCACTGTGCCCGGGGAGAGCTCAGCGTCCTCCTACACAAGCTGTGGAGGAGCAAATGCCCAGCAGTGCTAAGGAGCAGATCGGAAATGCAAAGCCAGAGGGTGGGGAGGCAGAGGTGAGCTGGGCAGCACGGAGCCAGGGGAGCAGACATCTGTGTCAGTGACAGCATCCCACAGGGGCCCGAGGCAGGCCCAGGGCCAGGTGAGGCAGCCAGGTGACCTGGTCCACGTTTGGCCCTGCATGTGTGGGCTGTACCAGCCTGGCAGTTCTTCTTTCTGCAGTAGGGGTTACCCCTGCTGTCCTCCCTGGGTCTGTGGGATGCTTCCTTATCTGGAGGGATGAAGAAATCACCCTGAAGTTTCAAGTATTGCCTTCCCAGCCTGAAACACTTGGCAGTACTTTCTCCACTGCCCTGGTGGGGGTGGAAAACATGACAACATGGGTTTAAACAGTTCCAGGGATTGACTTCTCCAGCCACCCCCAGGGGCTCCACAAGGCCTCCTTTCTAAGACCTGTGTAGAGGCCCCACGTGGACAGGGAGGGTGCAGCATGGAGCCTGGCCTGGCCTTGCTGGCCTCTTTGATCCAAGTCATCCTCTGCATCTCATTTCAGGGGCACTACTCAGTTGTGACCTGATGCATGCTGCAGGAGTTTGGGGCACTCAGGGGGCCGCACTCAGGGTGGAAGCCCTTCAATGTGTCACTCACTGGCCCCAAATGTCACAGAGAGCACATGGCTTCTGGTTCGCACTCACCCTTAGGTGACCTTGGGGAGCTCCCAACCCTCCTTGAGCCCCAGTCTTATCATCTGTGAAAGTAGCAGACACAGTACTCGGCAGAAGCTCAGCACCTGGGGCCCCTGCCCCACGCCTGCAGGGGACAGCGCTCCCGGGGTGCCGCCAGGGGGCCGGTGACACTCCACCTGACTTTCTCATGCCCTCCTTCACTGGGAGTGTTGGGGAGCTATTGCTCAAGGAAGCCAGAGTTGCTCAAAGTGCTTTTTCTCACCGTAAATCACAGTGCTGCTTTGCAGTTCATGCTGTACAAAGTTTATTTTTTCTTAACAAATAATCCATTTATGAAATTGAACCAGAAGTCAGAAGACGAGAAAAACAAAACCAGAAAAAAAAACAAGCCATGTCTCATGAAAAGCCACAACAAGAATAATTGTCCAGAGGGCTTTGATCAACAATATTCCATTTTTTACTGAGAACAAAGGCCCGGTGGTGAATGAGAAAGAGACTGAAGTGTGGGGACTCCTGGGTGTGGCCCCTGCCTTGGGACTCACGTGTGATTCAGGGCCGGCCCTGCCCTATCTGAGTGCAGCAGGCAGACTGGCGGACTCAAGGCCGGGCCTGCTCTGAGACTCCCCGTCCTTGATCACAGGGCTGGAAGAAATGAGCTAAAACCACGGCACATGGAACTCAGCAGGAAACTCCAGTCAGCAAGAACCTAGTGAAGGCCTGCCATGCCCAGGGCCCTCTGTGCATTGTGGGGCCTATGAACCTGCACGTGGCCCATGGCCACCTCCCTGAGGAGCCTACAAAGGGACATGTGTGGTGTAGTGATGCATGGTGAGCTGTACAGGTGTGAAGGGCACACGGTTGCAGGGGAAGAAGTTCACCTCCTCAGAGAACAGTGGGGTGGAGGACAAGCACTGAGGGATGCAGGGGGCTGGTTTCAGGTGTTGAAGAGAAAAGGCCCCTGGCAGGAGCCATGTGAGCTGAGGGCATTGGTGGAAATGTCAGGACCCATGGATTCCTGCATCTGAACTTTTGTGCCAACCGACCTTGTGAGCAACAGGAAGGGATGGGAGATTTGGGGTGGCAGAGGGGAGGGCATGATTCTTTAAATCATCCTGGAGTAAATCCAGTCATTTCCCTCAGGTTTTACAGCTGGGGTCTAGAACATTTAAATGATTGTTACTAAGTCACACAGCTCCCAGGGGTCAGGGAAAATCCTTAAACCCTAGTTTTCTGACTGCTGATGGTACGTGATGCTCTGCTTATGAAACCAGGCAGGTTCTGGCCCAAGGAAGAAGCTTCCTCCTGCAGGTAGACTTGAGAAACACACAGCAGACAGTGTGTTCCTGGCTCAGGTCATGGTGCAATGCCATTTCCCAAGTTGGTGTCAGGCAATTCAGCAGGTGTCTACTGGTAGCCACTTGTGTGGGTACTGGGGACCAAAAGCAGAGAGAAATGGTCCCAGCATTGAAGGATGGAAGACACAAGGCAACATTAATGCGTTTATCTGCTCAAGAAGACTTCACTGTTCTCTTCTCTTGTATCAGAGACTGGGTGAGATTTGGGGACACAGTGATGAAGGAAGCACTGTGGTCCCTTCATAAATGCATCACAACCAACAGGGTGAGTCCCACTTAGGGAGCCCTGACCCAACAATGACAAACGTGGTGGGAGCACAAGGGCCTTTGAAGACAACTCACCAGGTGATGAGTGGGAAGGCTTACTTTAGGGTGAAAGAGGAATCTGACCCATTGGAACACAACCTGTGCCTCTGAAAGCCTGGGGAGACCACGTACTACTGCTCCTGGTGTGGACACAGGGCAGAGGTGGGCACACCTGTCATGGAGCGAAGGAGGCCCAGCTTCTGGGAGGCAAGACCACCAGCAGGAAGGCAGGTTGACTGGCGGCCACTTTCCCCTTAAGTAGGATATACCTGTAATTTATCATTCAAACCAGGACATTTCTGGGCACAAAAGGATGTGCTGTTAATAATTATGCTGGATCAATTGTCTTGGGTGAACAGAAGTGCATGACCCCTTACTTAGAAGGCACTCCCAGGCCTTTGATGGGAGATAAGCAGCTGTCAACAGGGGCTGGGCAGCTGGGCTTTCCAAGGTCAGAACCTCAGAGGCTATTTGCCCCAGGGAATTTGGTGGGCAGGTCAAGAAGTCTTCTTGTTCCTTGGCACTACAGGTGGAATTCCAGTCTGTGCTCCTCTGTACCTGGGTCATCCTTTCCTTCTGCCTGCCCCTGGGGGAGTTCCCGTTGTCAGTAATGGGAGGTGATGAGGGAGGGGCAGACCCTTTAGACCAGCATTTAAACCAAGGCTCTGTACTTCCTGTGTGATCTTAGGCAAATTATCGAGTGGACTGAACCTCTGCATTTTTGAAAAGGTCCATGATAATTCCCATATCGCAGGCGTGCAAGGTACGCACATGCATAGACCCCGGTCAGGTATCCCCTCTCTTAGCCTTTTATGTGCATTTGCTTATTCCCCAACCAAACTCTGAGGTCTCTATAGAGAAGGGAGTCTGATACTTTTGAGACAGGAAGGAAGGGGACAGGGTACAACCATTAAGAACATGATACGATATTAGTTATCTATTTTATACATAGTAGTACTACTGTATACCACAAGGAATCCTACTCAGTGCTCTGTGGTAAGCTGAATGCGAAGGAAATCCAAAAAAGAAGGGATATATGTATACGTATAGCTGATTCACTTTGCTGTACAACAGAAATTAACACAACATTGTAAAGCAACTATACTCCAATAAAAATTAATAATAAAAAAAGGATACAACATAAAGTTGTTAGAGTCAACTAGGTCTAACATGGCAGAAAATTTACTTCTAGTGGACCTTGAGCCTCATTCTGTGCTCACTGTAATACATTACTTTATGACACACCCACAGGCACCATGATCGACCATAAAAAGCTAAAAAGTGGGTGGTGTCCCAATTCCTGGAAATCTCTGCCCCTTCTCCAAAGCAGATGGAATAATCCTCCCATTTGTTGGCCTATGAAATTAACCAGCCCATGAAAGCTAACCACCTCCACACCTCAGGCCCACTCTTGCCTTCTGAGATGGTCCACACTGTCTGTGGGGTGTGTTTCTTGCAGCGCCTCTCTTGCTTTCCGAGACGACCCCATACCCTGGCGCCACCTCTCGCCTTTTGAGATGGCCCACGTTCTAAGGATTGTGTGTCTCTACAAATAAATGTGCTTTCACTTTTCTCTGCCTTGCTCTTGAATTCTTTCCTGTGTGAAGCCAAGGACCTTCACTCAGCACCGTCCCAGGGACTCACCCAAGATCTGGGACGTGTCCATTCTCTCGTGCCCCATTTTTTCCTACAACAGTTTGTCTTCAACTCACTGAGGAGACGGCAGGAGAGGAATTCTGCCCTGGAGCTGGGTGAGGGCACAGGTTCCGTGGTGAGAACGATGTACAGGTGTTCCAGGTGTGTCAGGTTGATTCAGAAATCCAGGGTATAGGGTATGTTATGTGCGAGGCTGAAAAGACCTGGTGAGTTTGAGCTTCTTAAGATGCCCGATAAGAATGGGTGAAAGAGGGGACTGCTGACCACAAAGCATGCTGTCATGCTGTAAGTTTTGGCCAAGAAAGTAGTCTGGGAATTAACTGGAGAGCATCCTTGGGACCTGTGCCTGGACTGACAGAAAAAGCCTTCCTTAAACAGAAACCATGTTCCAAGGGGCATTGTGTTTGCATGAAACTGCAGCTCACTCACCAAATCCAGCACCACTGTCCGGGGCCACATGATGGTAGATGTCCTGGCATAGGGCAGACTTACTCAAGAAGAAAGTAAGTTTAAAAATCTCACAGGAATGGGCTTCCCTGGTGGCGCAGTGGTTGAGAGTCCGCCTGCCGATGCAGGGGACACGGGTTCGTGCCCCGGTCCGGGAAGATCCCACATGCCGCGGAGCGGCTGGGCCTGTGAGCCATGGCCGCTGAGCCTGCACGTCCGGGGCCTGTGCTCCGCAACGGGAGAGGCCACAACAGTGAGAGGCCCGCATACAGAAGACAAAAAAAAAAAATCTCAGAGGAAGGAATTCAAGGAAGAATATCCTTGAGCAAAAGGTGTTCATACATGAAACCCCTGTTCTTCAAGGCTCACACCAGGGGCCCTGGTCTCTCCACAGAGAACACAAACCCACTGAGGAGTCACTGACAGTCACCTTTCCTTCCCTAGGTCCTCCTCACAGTAGCTCTGGTCTATGTCCCTGGTCCCAATTTCTGGTCTCACTGGCCTCCTTTGTGAAATGTGCTGGTCCATCTCTCCTTAAAAAAAAAAAAAACAGGTGCCTCTATTTGGAACCCTGGCTGCAGAAGGTGTGGTTTCCCCAATTCCCCTTTTCCCTCTGAGCCAAGTGCGTAGGTCTTTTATGCTTTAAGGGTTTTGCTGCTTACTCCTACTTATTCCTGAAGCAAAATGGACAAGGACTTAACAAAACACACATACAGAAGAGGGAGTGAGAAATTTTTCAGACTCTGAAGACTTTCTGCCCCTGGGATCTGATCTCTAGCTCCTGACTCAGGCTCAGAGGCCTTGCAGGATTCAGAACCTGAAAGTTTAAACCTGAGGGGAGAAATTGTCCAACTTTCCTTAGTCCTGTCCCCCCAGCTTATCCCAGAACCTGGGGTTCTGCCATTTGGAGCAGTGCTCCTTAAAGGAGGAGACCATTGGCATCATGTGGCCTGGGCTACGTCAGACACACATGTTCTCCAGGCCATCGCAGACCTGCCCTGCTGTCGATCCCAGAAATCTGTGTGGTTTTCAGGCATGTAAGTTTCAGAGGCATTGACTTAGCTTATTTCCTTGTCTTGAGTGCTGGAAGAGCTGCTGTCAGCCAGATCACCTCTGCTAATTCATGTAGACGACTGACTTGCTGTTTACCAAGTGACAGTCATTAGATCTGCGAGAACAACAGAAAATTGTAACCATGCCCTGTTAGCCCACAAATAAGGAAAAAAAGCTTAGAGAAAAGAGGGTTTCTTAATGGCCTCCTAAACTCCACCCTCCAATTGGTGATGGTCCCATTTTTCCCCTCTTGACAGTGTCAATGCCCACTCCCCCATTTCTACTGCCAGTGTTATTTCACTGACACACTTTTTCTCCGCTAATCCATCAACTCAGCAACTATTTACATTGGTGTGTGCCAGGCCCTGTGCCAGATGCAGGAGCATGGTCCTCGTTCTCTCCCTCTTGGACGGTAGCCATGGACAGAGACTCTTGGGTCTGCCTACCTCCAGTGCCACCCTCCAGCCTTGTTTCTCTCATGCTGTGAGTAAAAATGCTTTCCAAGACAAAATGTGACTGCACTCTGCCCTTTAGGATGAAGGTGACACTCTGAGCTTGGAGCAAGATGCTCCCAGGTCTGACCCTGCCAGCTCTGCAGTCTCTTCTCTGCATTTCGGCAGCTCACAACCAGCAGTACAAAGCTATTTGTGAGACGGCACATGCCTGGTGCATTTTCTCACCTTTGGACCTTTGCTTAAACCTTTCTTCTTACCGACAATGCCCTTTCCTACCTGGTGGGTACTGGTACCTACAAAGTCTTTCTTGAACACTCTCCCAACTCTCTTCCCAGGCAGGCATGCCCTGTGTCCATGTCTCACTGCAGAACCCTTCAGGAGCATCTCCAAGGTCACACATCTCCCTGCTTTCCCACTCCAAGTGCTGGGAGGCCAGGGTGCTGCCTTGTTCCATTCAGTCTGGGTCTCCCATTCCTGGCCTAGTGCTTGACTCATATTGGTCCACAATATGTTCCTGCTGAATGGATTTCCTTCTGATGCATCTCGGCAAAAATGTAAAAGCCTGGTGATAAAGAAGAATGAAGACAAAATCAGCCTAACCATTTTTTGTGTCTTCCTGTCTACATTTATGTCTAGCACATTGCACGGCACTGATTAAAGGGAAAGGAAGAGGGGATGAGAATTCAGGTCTCCTCGCTCCCATCCCAGGACTGCTCTTCCCACTGGAAGGCATATTCGGCAGCATCTTGGTGCCATTGGTGACAACCCCAGGCTTTAATCACAGATGAGGCCTGTCACAGTTCCTGTTATTACATAGGAGCAGGCTCATTTTTCTGTATTGGCTGATGCTTGCCTGTCTTTCTGTCTTTGTGTGGGTGCAGGGTAAGTAATGTTCGGTCTGCCTTCCTGGATCAGGGAAGGCAGAGACAGGGTTGAGAAGCACGTGTACCTCGACGCCTCCCTCCCTCACCCCTGCATGCATGGCACACGTGGCTCTTTTTTATGCTGAGCACAGCTGAAGAACAGAATTTTTCTTTGAGACGCAATGATATAGTCACTCACTCTAAATCAATTACACATACATCCCTGACATCTTTGTCCAAGAGTTTCCCAGCCCATCCCTTGTTTGGCAGGTTTTTCCCCTTCTTCCTCAGTCACCCCTCAACAGGCTCAGGAATGCCTTGGGAAGACTAGATTCCTGGCACAGCCTCAGGGAAATCCAGGAGGCACTGAAGGAAGGAAGGAAAGCAGCTGCTCCAGGACCACAGCACTCTGCATGCCTGCGGCACAGGGGGCCTGGCCTGGAGTCAGCTCGGTTTCAGCTGCAGGGCTCTCCATTTGGGGTTTCAAGAGCTCTTCTGGCTACTCAGATTGCAAACTTGGGATAACATTAAAAATGTTAATGTGCTATAAAACTTTCTATGTGTAAGACTCTCACCTGAGAAGAAAGAGACATGAGCCCATAATGGCTGGCTTTTCATCTTCTTGATGGATTTTAATAGAGCCGTAACAAGAGCAATTCCACTTAAAAGACTCTTGTCAGGGAACAGTTACAGTGGATTATAACTTAAAATGGGAAACAGTCTCTACCCTGTACAAATTTGGAATGACCAGGAAAAGAAATGAGCATCAAGAAATACAGTTCGTTGGCATTATACCCGTGAAACTTTCTGAGGGAGATGGGGTTGGATGGGGGAAGGAACTGAAGGTGGGCTAATTAACGAGGCAAGTCACATCTCTCCATTAATCCTTCACTAGCAGAGCACAAAATGGGCTCTCAAGAGGAGCCCAGCAATACAGTTTTTATCACTCAAAAATTGTACCCAAGACTGGGACAGAATATCTATGAAGTCTGTTATAAAAGAAAAAACTGGCACTGATAATTTTAAGTAGCCAGGACAGTATACTTACCTTGGAAAGGGGAAGGGAGCTGTCACCACCAGGAAAATGATTCCAGTACCAAGACCAAACCATCTTGTGGAAGTGCCTCAGCGGGAGAAAGAGTATACTGTTCTCTTGGACTTTTCTGTTGCCTGGTGGTGCATATCAGCTGTGTTCCCTGTGACATGCCATGGCGTCTCTTGATGACAAAGTTCAGTGGCAGCAGCCCTGTTTACTGAATCCAGCCAGTGGCTGGTTTCACTTCTCACCTGGTTTGCTAGGGACTGGAAGACTGTTTTTATCCCATGATTTCAGTGGGCAGTAGCCAAAGCCCCACTGAGTGGTAGCCTTGCATACAAAAGCCATTCATGAGAGACAGATAACCTGATTGGAGTCTTTGGGGTCAAGGTCATCTCTCAGCAGAGCCTTGGTGTCTGATTTCCTTTTCTCAGCTGCCTGTGGGAGGCTCGCCTCAGTTTCCAGGTCTACTGTGTTGGGAGACTGATACTAACACAGTATCTGGGATGATGACTGGTCTTAATGGATATAATAGGGCAATTGTCAAAAGTGCCTCTGAGTAAGTCTTACATGTCCTGGGGTTTATGTGACAGACAAAAACTTCTGAGAGACCAGCCAGATTGCAGAATCTCTCATCCACACATTATAAAGAAATTAACCCATATAGTGAAAACCAGGCCAAACCTACCACCAGTAACCGAGCCCAGAAAGGCCATGTACCTCAAAGCAACAGAAAAGGAAGGAAGGAGAAGATTTTGGCACAGTGTTGCTCTCTGTACCACCAAAGCTTTCCTGGGAAGCATTGTTAGAGTTTTTCTTTTTAAGTATTCAGCATAGGAAAGTGTATAATTAAACTATTACACATCTGGTTAATGATCATGATGAGGTCATTAAAAATAATGTTCACAAATCTTTTATAACAACATGAAAGTGCTTACTTTAGTATACGAGTTGAAGAGATAGGATTCAAAATTATAGACGCAACATTATTTAAATTTTGAGAAACAAATAAAAATTGCATTAACAAAACCCTGGGAGAAAATGGATTAAGACTATTTTAAAAAAAATTTTATTGGAGTATAGTTGCTTTACAACATTGTGTCAGTTTCTGCTGTACAGCAAACTGAATCAGTTATATGTATAGATATATCCTTTCCTTTTTTTTTTTCTTTTCAGGGCAGAAAGGAACTTTAATGAGGAGAGGAGCAGTCGATGAAGGGAATTAATTGGATGTATTTTATTCATACTTTGTTCAGGTAGCTAGCTCAGGTGGAAGAACTCAGACTGAAATATACTCTTTACTTGTAGAAGCATAAATTATTTGAAATTCTCCTGAGAATTACACAATATCATGCTCCAAGGCTGTGTAGCTTGTGCTCTAGAGACAATCGCAAATCTTTTTTTACGGTGTCTTACAAAAGCTCCATTAGGAAGAATTGACAGCTGTTCAGAGTACCTAGAAAATAAATTCTTGTAATGATATCATATTTAATTAGGGAAAAGCATTTCAACTGGAGCCTACAAAAATATGTGTGAAGAATTTTCTTAAATATTGAAAAGAAAAATTCAACTTGTTTTGTATTTTCTTTTGCACAAAATCTGTGGACTGTGTAGCAGCTTTCTTACACAGATATATCATTAAGCCCACACCGGGAAAATTCTCACATTTATAAGGTTTTTAAAAAGCACTCTCAGCTTCCTCTGTAACAGTGTATGAGCATCATTTTTGCAACACAAACCAACACAGCCAAAGATTGTATATGTGAATGCAGTGCAAAATTCCAAGGTGTAGAAGCCCAGTAAAACACATGAAATTTCTCTCCCAAGTTTCGCTTGTCCATAATTCCTATATGACACAGACTCAAAAGAAGACAACTCCATTACTGTTAAAACTATCACAATAATTGCAACAATTATGCATAAGATGTTTGTGATCATAGCACATGTAAGCAAACTTTGATATGGATGCCTTGCTACTCTTATTATGGAGACTCCTGAAATGATAACCCCTCATTTTACTTGTTTACTTTTGCCCTCCGAGGGCCAGATCCTTGCTAAGCGGGGGTGGGGTGGGGGGGGTGTCCTTGCACCAAGTGATCACGCTGCCCCTGAGCGGTCGTCCAGACTGGATCTTCCCACCAGTGCCCAGGCCCAGCTGTGTAGATGGATCTCTGCTGGTGGCACCTTCAGGGACATGTTGCCAGACCCTGCCCTGACATCATCAGGGAGAGAACAAGGCACCAAGGACCCAGCTGGCTCCCAGACTCCTCAGGCCTCTCAGGCCTCCAACCATAGCCCTGTGATCCCTGTGCACCTGCGTGGGAGTGGGGTGTTGGAGGAGAACATACATCCATTCTTTTTTTAGATTTTCTTCCCATTTAGGCCACCACAGAACATTGAGTAGCGTTCCCTGTGCCATACAGTAAGTTCTCATTAGTTATCTATTTTATACATAGTAGTGTATATATGTCAATCCCCATCTCCCAATTCATCCCACCCTCTGTTTCCCTGCTTGGTGTCCAAACATTTGTTCTCTACATCTATGTCTCTATTTCTGCTTTGCAAATAGGTTCTTCTGTACCATTTTTCTAGATTCTACATATGTGCTTTGATATACAATATGTGTTTTTCTCTTACTAACTAACTTCACTCTGTATGACAGTCTCTAGTTCCATCCACAGGTCTGCAAATGGCACAACTTTGTTCCATCTTATGGCTGAGTAATATTCTATTGTATATATGTACCACAACTTCTTTATGTATTTCTCTGTTTTATAGATATTTAGGTTGCTTCCATGTCCTGGCTATTGTAAGTGGTGCTGCAATGAACATTGTGTGCAAGTATCTTTTGGAATTATGGTTTTCTCTGGGTATCTGTCTAGGAGTGGGATTGCTGGGTCATATGGTAATGAAAATAGTTGAAAACAAAGTGACTGACAAGGGATTAATCTCCAAAATATACAAACAGCACATACAGCTCAATATCAAAACAACAAACAAAGCCTCTTAGATAGCTTCATCCACAAGAGGGCAGACAGCAGAAGTAAGAAGAACTACAATCCTGCAGCCTGTGGAACAAAAACCACATTCACAGAAAGATAGACAAGATGAAAAGGCAGAGGGCTATGTATCAGATGAGGGAACAAGATAAAACCCCAGAAAAACAACTAAATGAAGTGGAGATAGTCAACCTTCCAGAAAAAGAATTCAGAATAATGATAGTGGAGATGATCCAGGACTTCAGAAAAACAATGGAGGCAAAGATAGAGAAGATGCAAGAAATGTTTAACA
Organism: Leucopleurus acutus; assembly: GCF_964270905.1. NCBI lineage: Eukaryota > Metazoa > Chordata > Mammalia > Artiodactyla > Delphinidae > Leucopleurus > Leucopleurus acutus. Next base: position 6,317,151 of record NC_139149.1, on the reverse strand, counting down.
AAGACCTAGAAAAATTAAAGAACAAACAAACAGAGATGAACTTTACAATAACTGAAATGAAAACTACACTAGAAGGAATCAAGAGCATAATAACTGAGGCAGAAGAATGTATAAGTGACCTGGAAGACAGAATGGTGGAATTCACTGCTGTGGAAGAGAATAAAGAAAAAAGAATGAAAAGAAATGAAGACAGCCTAAGAGACCACTGGGACGGCATTAAATGCAACAATATTCATATTTTAGGGGCCCCAGAAGGAGAAGAAACAGAGAAAGGACCCAAGAAAATCTTTGAAGAGATTATAGTCGAAAACTTCCCTAACATGGGAAAAGAAATAGCCACCCAAGTCCAGGAAGCACAGAGAGTCCCATACAGGATAAACCCAAGGAGAAACATGCTGAGACACACAGTAATCAAATTGGCAAAAATTAAAGACAAAGAAAAATTAACTAAAGCAACAAAGGAAAAATGACAAATTATATACAAGGGAACTCCCATAAGGTTAACAGCTGATTTCTCAGCAGAAACTATACAAACTAGAAGGGAGTGGCCTGATATACTTAGAGTGATGAAAGGGAGGAACCTACAACCAAGATGACTCTACCCAGCAAGGATCTCATTCAGATTCGATGGAGAAATCAAAAGCTTTAGAGACAAGCAAAAGCTTAAAGAATTCAGCACCACCAAACCAGCTCTACAACAAATGCTATAGGAACTTCACTAAGTGGGAAACACAAGAGAAGAAAAAGACCTACAAAACCAAACCCAAAACTATTAAGAAAATGGTCGTAGGAACTTACATATCAATAATTACCTTAAACATGAATGGATTAAATGCTCCAACCAAAAGACACAGGTTTGCTGAATGGATACAAAAACAAGACCCATATATATACTATTTACAAGAGACCCACTTCAGACCTAGGGACACATACAACTGAAAGTAAGGAGATGGAAAAAGATATTCCATGCAAATGGAAATAAAAAGAAAGTGGGAGTAGCAATACTCATATCAGATAAAATAGACTTTAAAACAAAGAATGTTGCAAGAGACAAGGAAGGACACTAAATAATGATCAAGGTATCAATCCAGTAAGAAGATATAACAATTATAAATATATATGCACCTAACATAAGAGCACCTCAATACATAAGGCAACTGCTCACAGCTATAAAAGAGGAAATTGACAGTAACAAAATCATAGTGGGGGACTTTAACACCCCACATCTACCAATGCACAGATCATCCAAAATGAAAATGAATAAGGAAACAGAAGCTTTAAATGACACAATACACCAGATATATTTAATTGATATTTATAGAACATTCTATCCAAAACCAGCAGATTACACTTGCTTCTCAAGTGGAAGAGCTTCTCATTTTCCAGGATAGATCACATCTTGGGTCACAAATCAAGCCTCTGTAAATTTAAGAAAATTGAAATCATATCAAGCATCTTTTCTGACCACAACACTATGAGATTAAAAATCAATTACAGGGAAAATAATGTAAAAAAAACGAACACATGGAGGCTAAACAATACGTTACTAAATAACCAAGAGATCACTGAAGAAATCAAAGAGGAAATCAAAAAATACCTAGGGACAAATGACAATGAAAACACGACGATAAAAACCTATGGGATGCAGCAAAAGCAGTTCTAAGAGGGAAGTTTATAGCTGTACAGGCCTACCTCAAAAAACAAGAAAAATCTCAAGTAAACAATCTAACATTACACCTAAAGCAACTAGAGAAAAAAGAACAAACAAAACCCAAAGTTAGCAGAAGGAAAGAAATCATAAAGATCAGAGCAGAAACAAGTGAAATAGAAACAAAGAAAACAATAGCAAAGATCAATAAAACTAAAAGCTGGTTCTTTGAGAAGATAAACAAAATTGATAAACCATTAGCCAGACTCATCAAGAAAAAGAGGGAGAGGACTCAAATCAATAATATTAGAAATGAAAAAGGAGAAGTTACAACAGACACCACAGAAATACAGAGCATCCTAAGAGGCTACTACAAACAACCCTATGACAATAAAATGGACAACCTGGAAGAAATGAACAAATTCTTAGAAAGGTATAACCTTCTAAGACTGAACCAGGAAGAATCAGAAAATATGAACAGACCAATCGCAAGTAATGAAATTGAAACTGTGATTAAAAATCTTCCAACAAACAAAAGTCCAGGACCAGATGGCTTCACAGGTGAATACTATCAAATATTTAGAGAAGAGCTAACACCCATCCTTCTCAAACTCTTTCAAAAAATTGTGGAGGAAGGAACATTCCCAAGCTCATTCTATGAGACCACCATCACCCTGATACCAAAACCAGACAAACATACTACAAAAAAAGAAAATTACAGACCAATATCACTGATGAATATAGATGCAAAAACCCTAATAAAATACTAGCAAACAGAATCCAGCAACACATTAAAAGAATCATACACCATGATCAAGTGGGATTTATCCCAGGGATGCAAGGATTCTTCATTACACTCAAATCAATCAATGTGACACACCATATTAACAAATTGAAGAATAAAAACCATATGATCATCTCAATAGATGCAGAAAAAGCTTTTGACAAAATTCAGTACCCATTTGTGATAAAAACTCTCCAGAAAGTGGGCCTAGAGGGAACCTACCTCAACATAATAAAGGCCATATATGACAAACCCACAGCAAACATCATTCTCAATGGTGAAAAACTGAAAGCATTTCCTCCAAGATCAGGAACAAGAAAAGGATGCCCACTCTCACCACTATTATTCAGCATAGTTTTAGAAGTCCTAGCCATGGCAATCAGAGAAGTAGAAGAAATAAAAGGAATACAAATTGGAAAAGAAGAAGTAAAACTGTCACTGTTTGCAGATGACATGATACTATACATACAGAATCCTAAATATGCCACCAGAAAACTACTAGAGCTAATCAATGAATTTGGTAAAGTTTCAGGATACAAAATTAATGCACAGAAACCTCTTGCATTCTTAACACTAATGATGAAAAATCTGAAAGAGAAATTAAGGAAACACTCCCATTTACCACTGCAACAAAAAGAATAAACTACCTAGGAATAAACCTACCTAGGGAGGAAAAAGACCCGAATGCAGAAAACTTTAAGACACTGATGAAAGAAATTAAAAATGATACCAACAGATGTAGAGATATACCATGTTCTTGGATTGGAAGAATCAACATTGTGAAAATGACTATACTACCCAAAGCAATCTACAGATTCAATGCACTCCCTATCAAATTACCAATGGCAATTTTACAGAACTAGAACAAAAAGTCTTGAAATTTGTATGGAGGCACAAAAGGCCCCAAATAGCCAAAGCAGTCTTGAGGGAAAAAAACTGAGCTGGAGGAATCAGACTCCCTGAGTTCAGACTATACTACAGAGCTACAGTAATCAAGACAATATGGTACTGGCACAAAAACAGAATCATAGATCAATAGAACAAGATAGAAAGCTCAGTGATAAACTCACGCACCTATGGTCAACTAATCTATGACAAAGGAGGCAAGGATACACAATGGAGAAAAGACAGTCTCTTCAATAAGTGGTGCTGGGATATCTGGACAACTACATATAAAAGAATGAAGTTAGAACACTCCCTACCACCATACACAAAAATAAACTCAAAATGGATTAGAGACCTAAATGTAAGACCGGACACTATAAAACTCTTAGAGGAAAACGTAGGAAGAACACTCTTTGACATAAATCACAGCAAGATCTTTTTTGATCCACCTCCTAGACTAATGGAAATAAAAGCAAAAATAAACAAATGGGACCTAATGAAACTTCAAAGCTTTTGCACAGCAAAGGAAACCATAAACAAGACAAAAAGGTAACCATCAGAATGGGAGAAAATATTTGCAAATGAATCAATGGACAAAGGATTAATCTCCAATATATATAAACAGCTCATGCAGCTCAATATTAAAAAAAACCAACAGCCCAATCCAAAAATGGGCAGAATACCTAAATAGACATTTCTCCAAAGACATACAGATGGCCAAGAAGCACATGAAAAGCTGCTCAGCATCACTAATTATTAGAGAAATGCAAATCAAAACTACAATGAGGCGTCACCTCACACCAGTTACAATGGGCATCATCAGAAAATCTACAAACAAATGCTGGAGAGTGTGTGGATAATAGGGAACCCTCTTGCACTGTTGGTGGGAATGTAAATGAGACAGCCACTATGGAGAACAGTATGGAGGTTCCTTAAAAAACTAAAAATAGAATTTCCATATGATCCAGCAATCCCACTACTGGACATATACCCAGGTAAAACCATAATTCAAAAAGACACATGCACCCCAATGTTCATTGTAGCACTACTTACAATAGCTAGGTCATGGAAGCACCCTAAATGCCCATTGATAGGTGAATGGATAAAGAAGATGTGGTACATATATACAATGGAATATTACTCAGCCATAAAAAGGAATGAAATTGGGTCATTTGTAGAGCCGTGGATGGATCTAGAGACTATCATACAGAGTGAAGTAAGTCAGAAAGAGAAAAACAAATGTTATATATTAATGCATATATTTGGAACCTAGAAAAATGGTGCAGATAAACCGGTTTGCAGAGCAGAAATTGAGACACAGATGTAGAGAACAAACATATGGACACCAAGGGGGGAAAGTGGTGGGGGGATGGGAGTGGTGGTGTGATGAATTGGGTGATTGGGATTGACATGTATACACTGATGTGTATAAAATTGATGACTAATGAGAACCTGCTGTATAAAAAAAAATTCAAAATAAAATAATAAATGGCCCTTAAAGGGCTATTCTCACTCACCAAAACAAACAAACAAACAAACCCAATCAAAAAATGGGTAGAAGACCTAAATAAACATTTCTCCAAAGGAGACATACAGATTGCCAACAAACACATGAAAGGATGCTCAACATCAGTATTCATTAGAGAAATTCAAATCAAAACTACAGTGAGGTATCACTTCACCCTGGTCAGAATGGCCATCATCAAAAATCTGCAAACAATAAATGCTGAAGAGGATGTGGAGAAAAGAGAACCCTCTTGCACTGTTCGTGGGAATGTAAATTGATACAGTCACTATGGAGAACAGTATGGATTTTCCTTAAAAAGCTAAATGTAGAACTACCATACGACCTGGAGTAAGACTATTTATAAAAATAAACTTTAAAAATGTTTAGAATAGAATTACAGAAAATTTGCTAAGATATTACAGGGTTTCCATATACCCCAATGAATTTTCCCCTATTGTTAACATCTTAGATTACCATGGTACATTTGTCACAGCTAATGAATACATATAACACTGTTTTTAAGTAGAGAAGATGATTCAAAATCCCTTGTAGCAGAGTAATCTATTTTACTTTTGCATGAAATCCTCAAGTCTGATCCCCTGTACTCTGTTCTTGTTTACTCATGTGTCTCATTGCAGGATGGCTGTGCATCACACAGACACACAGAGGCTATATTCCGGTAGCTGAGGCTCTTCCTGAATCACAGGGATTATCCTGTGTTCTGGGACCACTGAAATAATCTTGAGTCCACACAGAGAAGTTTCAGAGATTCACAGAGTTTGGAGTGGCAGGACTTCCTTCCTGTTTTTGGTAGGGTTGCTTCCAGAGGCTGGAAGGACTCTAGCTTGCCTTTGTAAGACATAGGCACATATGAGGCCATGGCCTCAGCCTATTTATCCCACCTGGCTTCACCTGATTCAGCCCACATTCAAGATGGTCATTAGAGTAGCTACTGCCTTTTCATCTACTTTGCTAGGAAATAGGATTTACAGTCCTGGCTTCACGGTAGAAGCATAAATAGGTGAAGACATGCAAACAAGCTGGATTCAGGGTGCCTTAAGCTGTACTGGGCTTGTGGCCTATTGAAATTTATTATGTTGGACCCCAAATTTAATTCACAGAACTGAACCAGAAAAAAGTTTGCTGTTTACTCCCTGGTTCATGCATCAAAATGTTTGAGTATATACTACGTGCCTGGAATTATACAAAGATGGCATTTAAAGCCAAATTAACCATGGCCCTTCCTCTTACATTGAATTATTTAGAAGCCCATACACATTTTTTAATTGGAGTATAATTTCTATATAGCATTATATTAGTTTCATGTATGCAACATAGTGATTTCATATTTGTGTATATTGTTAAATGATCACTGTAGTGAGTCTACTTAACATTTATCGCCATATAGAGTTACAAATCTTTTCCTTGTGATGAGAACTTTTAAGATCTACTCTCTTAGCAACTTTCAAATATACAATACAGTGTTACTAACTATAGTCACCATGCTGTACGTTACATCCCCAGCACTTATTTATTTTATAACTGGAAGTTTGTACCTTTTGACCCCCTTCACCCATTTAAACCCTCCCCTCACAGTTTCTCACTCCTCTGGCAGCCACCAATCTGTTCTTTGTATCTGTGAGCTGTTTTTGTTTGTTTGTTTGTTTATTTTTCGATTCCACATATAAGTTATCACTTACATTATCACATATAAGTTATCATACAGTATTTATCTTTGTCTAAATTATTTCACTTAACATAATTCCCTCAAGGTCTTATTTCCTGTTTTTTTAGGACTGAATAATATCATATATGTGTGTGTATATATATATATATATATATATATATATATCACATTTTCTTTATCCATTCATCAATCAAGGGACACTTAGGTTGCTTCTGTATCTTGACTATTTTAAATTATGCTGCAGTGAACATGGGGGATGCATATATCTTTTCAAATTCGTGGTTTTGATTTCTTTGGATATATATTTGGAAGTGGAATTTCTGGATTATATGGTAGGTCTGTTTTTAATTTTTGAAGAACCTACATACTGTTTTTCATAGAAGCTGAACCAATTTATATTCTCACCAAACAGGGTATCCCCGTTTCTCCACATCCTTACCAACATTTTTTAATTTCTTGTCTTTTTGATAATAGCCATTCTAATAAGTATGAGGTGATGTCTCATTGTGATTTGGATTTGCATTTCCCTCATGATTAGTGATGTTGAGCAACTTTTAATGTACCTGTGGCCATGTGTATGTCTTCTTTGGAAAACTATTTACATCCTCCTCCCATTTTTTAAATTGGATCTTTTTTTTTTTTTTTTTTGCTCTTGAGTTGTATAACTTCTGTATATATTTTGGATATTAACCTGTTATCAGATATTTGATTTGCAAATATTTTCTTCCATTCAGTAAGTTGTTTTTTCATTTTGTTGATGTGCAGAATCTTTTTACTTTGATGTACTTTCATTTATTTTTGCTTTTGTTGACTTTGTTTTTCCTGTGAAATTCAGAAAGTCATTGTCAAGACCCATATCAAGGAGCTTACTGCCTATATTTACTTCTAGGAGTTTTGTGGTTTCAATTCTTACATTCAAGTCTTTAAACCATTTTGAGTTTATTTCTGTGTATGGTGTAAGATAGTGGTCCAGTTTCATTCTTTTGCATGTGGCCATCCAGTTTTATAAAAGAGACTGTCTTTCCCCAGTATATATTCTTGGCTCCTTCATTGTATACTTGTTGACCATATATGTGTAGGTTTATTCTGGGCTTTCTATTCTGTTCCATTGATCTGTGCCCCTTTTTGTGCTGGTACCATACTGTTTTGATTACTATAGCCTTGTAGTGTAGTTTGAAATCAAAGAATGTGATGCTTCCCACTTTGGTCTTCTTCCTCAAGATTTCTTTGGCTATTTGGGGCCTTTTGTGGATCCATGAAAATTTTAAGATTGTTTGTTTTATTTCTGTGAAATGTGCCATTGAAACTTTGATAGAAATTGCACTGAACTGTAGATTGCTTTGGGCATTCTGTATATTTGCATATGGACATTTTAATAATATTAATTCCTTTAATCCATTAACACAGACTACCTTTTCATTTTTTGTGTCTTCTTTAATTTCTTTCATCCATGTCTTATAGTTTTCAGTGTACAGGTCTTTCACCTGCTTGATTTAATTTATCACTAGGTATTTTATTCTTGTTGATGCAACTGTAAATGGGATTGTTTTCTTAATTTCTTTTTATGACTGTTTAATATTAATGTAAAGAAACACAACAGTTTTTTGTGTATTGATTTTGTATCCTGCACTTTTACTGAATTTACTAATTCTAACAGATTTTTAATGAAATCTTTAGGGTTTTCTACCTATAATATCATGGCATCTGCAAAGAGTGATGTTTTACTTCTTCCTTTTTCAATTGGGATGGCTTTTATTTCTTTTTCTTACTTAATTGCTCTAGCTAGGACTTCAAAACTATGTTGAATAAAAGTGGCAAGAGTGGGCGACCTTGTCTTGTTCCTGATCTTGGAGGAAAAGCTTTCAGCTTTTTAACATTGAGTATTATGTTAGCTGTGGTCTTCTCATATATGGCCTTTATTATGTGAGATATATCCCTCTACACCCACTTTGTTGAGAGATTTTTATCATTTTTGAATTTTGTCAAATGTTTTTTCTGTGTCTATTAAGATGATCATATGATTTATACTCTATTTTTAATTTGTTATAGTACAATGATTGATTTGTGAATGTTGAACCATCTTTACATGCTTGGAATAAATCCCACACAATCATGGTACATGATCTTTTTAATATATTGTTGAATTTGGTTTGCTAATATTTTGTTGAGGGTTTTTGCATCATTTAACTTTTACATCTATTTTATCAGGGGTAATGACCTGTAATTTTTTTTTTTCCTTTACTTGTGGTGTCCTTGCCGTCTGGTCTTGGACTTTTGTTTATTGGGAGGTTTTTAATTACAGATTCAATCTCCTTACCAGTGATTGATCTGCTCAGATTTTCTATTTCTTCATGAATAAGGCTTGGTGGTTTGTACGTTTCTAGGAATTTATCCATTTCTTCTAGGTTGTACAATTTATTCATGTACATAGTACCCTTTTATGATCCTTTGCATTGTTTTGGTATCAGTTGTAATATTTCCTCTTTCATTTATGATTTTATTTGAGTCTTGTCTCTTTTTATCTTGGTGAGTCTAACTAAAGGTTTTCTCATTTTGTTTATCTTTACAAAGAACCAGATCTTACTTTCATTGATGTTTTCTATCATTTTTTCATTTCTATTTTATTTATTTCTGTTCCAGTCTTTGTTATGTCCTTTCTTCTACCAACTTTGAGCTTTATTTCTTCTTATTTTTCTTGTTCTTTGCGATGTAGTGTTAATTTGTCTATTTGATATTTTTCTTGTTTGTTGAAGTAACATTTATTGCTATGAGCTTCCCTCTCAGAACTGCTTATGCTGCATTCCATAAGTTTGTCATGTTGCATTTCTATTTTCATTTATCTCTTTTTTTAAATTTCTTTTTAAAAATTTTCTTCCCTGACCCATTGGTTGCTCAGTAGCATGTTGTTTAATCTTCACATATTTATTAATTTTTCAGTTTTCTTCTTGTAATTGATTTCTAATTTCATACCAGTATGGTTAGAAAAATGCATTTGATCAAATTTAGAAAAGTCCTACTTTCTTGTTAGTGATATATCCTAAAAGTCCCCTTCTGATATATTTGGAATCTATTCACATACATGACCCAGATAAAGACTGAAACATATAAAGGCCCCACATCATGTATTAGGTGATCTAAGAGGCAGGGAAATTCTTCAGTTAATACCAACTTTCCAAGCCAAGTATGATAATAACCACAAACACAAACCAATCTAGCAAAACTATGTCTTGCCTGTGCATTAACATGACTCCAGAAGATAAAGTAGGTTGCTTCAGCCTTGCTTTCTGGGCTGGTCATGAGAAGTCTAACAGACCTGAGGCCTAGAGTGTAGGTAAGGTGTTCAACAAATGCACATTTAAGATAAAATCTAATTTGATGTTGAGTCATGGATGCACCAGAAAGCTGTAACTCAGCAGGCTACCAGGAAAGCCTGCTGGGGAGCTGAGGCCTCACTTAGTGAGCCCTGGTCTGCCTAAGGGAAGAGAGATAAGTAGAACTTTGATATTTAAGGAGAATGTGAGAAGTTTAGAAAAGAAGATAAAACCACCAGAAACAATAATAATTTTAGTTGACAAAAAGAACAAGATGTTTTGCATAGACGTGTTGAAACTTAGGAGAGATTGATACCCAGAGGAGAGAAGAATGTAATGCACTCATCATAGTAACCATGGTAGTCAGACAGCAGCAGTCCTCATACCCTGAGGCCTGTGATCAGCTAGGCCCATTGTTAGCATACCCCATGCATGCATTATCTTGTTAAACTGGCACAGCTAGTGTGTGACACAGGAATTATAGGCTGTGTCTCCTGGAGGGGGCTGGCTCAGCACATGAAAGTGAAAGTTGGCTTGCCCAAAGTCAAACTTGTCTGACTTACTTCAAAGCCCCAGCTTCTGAGCAGACACTCCTCCATCCATCCATCATCCACTTGCTCACCTATCCACTCACCCTCCTACCCAGCCATCCAACCATCTACCAATCCCTCCATCCATCATTCATCCACCCATCTATCCACCCATCCATCTACCCATCTACCCATCCATCTACACATCCATCCATCCATCCATGCAACCATCCATCAGGAAGTCTGGTGGTACCAACTGATGAATGAGCACTGGGTGTTTCAGAGTCACTTCTGGGAGCCTCCTGTTGGGTTGGCTGATGAAGTGGAGCCCAGAGGACCGTGACATTGGCAGAGTTTAAATAGGAGAAAAATATTTCTTGACACTGAGTATGAACAGTTAGAACTGGTGACAGTAAATGGATAAAGATTTTTTATTCCCTTTTAATGATTTTAAAACTAGGTTTTCACCTCACTTGACTAAGTAATATTTTTCTCCAACCCAAAGCAAGGAAATGGATAAGAAGAATATTTCTGTTGTCTCCCAGTCCTAAGTTTCAGTGCTTTTCTGAGAATGAATTGAGACATCTCCATGTGAAGAAGGGGCTGGGAGGGTTGTATTTGCTATTGCATTCCTTATTTTGGGAGAAGAGAAGTGGTTTATAACCTCTTGTAACAGTGTAACCTAATGAACGTAATAGCTTTTAGGAACCACAAAATGCTGTCAGTTTTCAAATGGATACATAAAATAGTTTTAAAATTATAGTTTTAAAAATGTATCCTAGTATAAGTTTTATTCCAAAAGAACTTTTTTTTTCATAGCCAACTGATAAACTCCTATAGCAGTAGTACCCAATAAAACTGCATGCAAACCCTTAACGATGTTGCCACTGCAATAAGGGGAATGAGAGCATCATCAGACCTGTCTTTTAACATATATTTGGATGTCCTCAGTATGTGAAAGGATACAGGGCTGATTATATCATGAAGTCTTAAGAGTTATAAAAACATTGACAAATATATGGTTGTGTACAGAGTACCCCAGATGAAATCTTTTCATTCCACAATTCAGTCCTGGCTGGTGACAGAGATCTTGGGACACACCAAGCCTCTGCATTATTTATTACAGTTGTTGCTGCTCTTATAAAAGTGTGAGCAATATTAGAAGACATCTGAGTGGAAAAACTGATTATTTTGTTATTTTGTGCCTTTGTTACATGGCATTCTTCATGTTGGTTATCTGAGATATTTCATGCTGTTAGTGAAGACCATTTTTTCATGTTGACAAGACTCTGCAGTAGAGCAAGATAGTAATCTTATTAAACATTATGAAGCTGGGTTCATTAAAAAGGGGGAAAGCACTTCATGAGGTATCCATAGCAGCCTCCCTCATACTGGATGTTCAGTCTCTGTAAAGAATCACATTCCAACACGATGATATATCAGGCAGATAAATGTGGGGATCCACATGAAGAATTGTGCAATGAACTGGAAAGGATGTGATGAGGAGAAACAGCTGACAGAGAATTCTACCATGGCAAGAATTTGATACTGAGTCTTGTTCTTGGGGCTGAGAAAAATGAATATGTTCTGGTGTCTGCTGGACCAGGAAGTAGTTTTGCTTATTCAGCTTAAACTAGACAGAACAGCTGAAGAAAGACTTCAAACCATAGATAAGGAGGATATTTAGGCTCATACCCAGGAATGTTGGATACTGCAACAGCTGGAGGGAGGGCAGGATTTTGAACAGAGCAGAGATCATTTGGACCCTGAGGACATCTAGCTTCTCAAGGAATTGGCAAATGTGTCTCACAGAGTAAGTGCTCCTCAACTGCTGCTTCACTAAGTAATACAATACCTGAAGTTATGGAGGCTCAATTACTTTTTGTTTTATCCTAAGCTCCTTTAGGGTAAAAATGTTCTTTCTCTTTTAATGTGGCCCTATTCCTAGCATATTCACATAGTTGCATTTATAAGTATATGAATGAATACATTCATAACTTAATGAAGCCTAGACTGTTTCCCAATTCACATTAAACTCTTTAAAGGTAAGGTCTGTATCTCCTTTATATTGGGTCCATTAACTAGCGTAGTGCCCAGAATAGAAGAACTTAGTAAATACTGGCAGAGTTGAGGAAGGAGAAACCTGACAAATATTTAATAAATCAATACTCTGTGTAAGAACTTTTTAACCTGGGCAATGAGTGAGACTCTTCTTTAAACCTTCTGCATAGGGGTATGAAATAGAACCTTGGGGGAGCCAGGAGTTTAAGAGGATTGTAGCAGAGTGCCTAAAATAAAGATGGGAAGAGTCCAGGATTAATTTTGTATGATTTCCTACCTTTGCACTGACCAGCCCTCCTGTGTCCACCTTGAAACCTCATACTCAATTGTGAGCTTTAGAGCTTGAAGTTTATGACAATATCTGCACCTCAAAGATGGTGTATTTGGCTGAAGAATTGCAGACACAGTGCACAAAGAGCTGGCAGCCCTAGATGGTGCTCCAGGCCTCGTGAACTTGAGCAAACGTCCTTAACCCTGTGTGCCTCAAATCCCTCACAAGAGAAATGAGATGACAATTTTTTGCTTTGCCTGATTATGTATGAAAATCAGCAATAACTTATATTCAGTCCCTCAAATGCAGTAGATAATAAACAAAATTTTGTGAAATTTTTATCTACAGTAGACAATGTATTCCTTTCATAATTCCCATAAATAAATTATGAATGTTATTGTTCCAAGAGTTCAAAACACACAGAAAATGTGCAAGCTATCCTTCTTCACTACAAACTCCCAATACAAATTTACCCCAAAGGTATCTAGATTGGCATTAAATATGCAATGAGTCTCTGTGTGTGTGTATTATAAATACGGTCCTTCTTACTTATGGTTCTATTTTTTTAATCAATAATTAATTAGAGCTCATCTCTAAGACACATTTTATAATTTGGCATAGTTTTCCCCGGTATGGATGCATCATAGTTCATTCACTGATCTCCAGTACTGAAGGGGATTTAGGTTGCTTGCCGAATGCTGAAGTAAACATCCTTGCCCACGCCACTCTGAGCCCCCATGAGAGCACTTCCCTCAGAGATACAATGGCAACCCTAGTTCACTGTGTCCCAGGTTCCTAATGTCACAAGGCAATCTTCCTCCTTGACTCTGCCTGTGGCTTCTTTATGCTGTGTATACCTTCTGTGGTCAGTTCTTTCTTGATAAACAGTAGGAGTCAGTTGGCACACATTTTAGTACTGGCCAAACAATCTCTGTACTTCTCCAGCCTTGGTTTCAGTTATAATTATTAAAATAGACTTTATGTTTTAGAGCAGTTTTAGGTTCACAGCAAAATTTAGCAGGAGGAACAGAGATTTCCCATTTACCCCCTGTCCCCACACAAGCACAGCCTCTTTATTATCAACATCCCCACCACAGTGGTGTGTTTGTTACAATTGATGATTCTACACTGACACGTCATTGTCACCCGGAGTCCACAGTTTACATTAGGGTTCACTCTTGGTGTTTCACAGTCTATGGGTTTGGATAAATGTATAATGATATGTATCCACCGTGGTTTCAATTACTTTCTAAATGATGCAGACTCCATGGGGAATGAAAAATGAATTGATCTCTTTCTCATAGGGACACAGTTAAACCTCCTGTTGACTCTGATCCTGACTTTCTGCCTAAGGGCATCACCATGAAGAAAATTTTCAGGAGGATTTCTTTGAAGGGCAGCCATGAAAGGAAAGAACCTGACTTATTAGGGTCCAGGTGGGTTTGTGTGGGCACGGAGGCACCACTGAGCTGGATATTCTGTCCTGGAAATATGTGCTGCCCTGGAAATCAAACATAACAGACACAATCTTCACTTTGCACCTCCCATGTGGCTGGTTTCATATTAAGTTCTTGGTGCATTATAAGAACAGGAAACAAGTATCTCAAAGTCAAAGAGCTAGGGATGTGTATGTGTGTGTATGCATGTGTGTGCATATATGCATATGTATATGTGTATATGCATGCATGTATATGTGTAGGTATGTGTGGGTAGATATATGCATATGTGGATATATGTGTGTGGGTATATGTGTGTGTATGACTAGGTAGATATGTGTGTGGAGCAGTGTATGTATCTGTGTGGGGGGGAGTATATTTGGAGATTGACACATCACCCAAAGGCCACTATTACAGGAGCAGCTGTCACCATAAAAATTACCAGCAGAAGGGAGAAGAATTGTTCTGTGGGCACCAGGGTTGAAGGAAGAGAGATCTTGCTGGATGCTGGGCCTGGAGGAACCTGACCAGGGTGGGAGCATTCTGCTCTCAGGGTCTAGAGAGGCAGCACTGGTCACTCCTGGAAGAACAGTGAAATTGGTGTCCAGAGGCCTGGGCTCTACAGAGTGACTGTATCCTTAACCCTCAGCTTCCCCTGGAGACACAAAGTCATGATATTATCTAGGGCATGAAACCAAATGACAAACACATGAATGCTTTGTGAACTATAAAGTACTATGTAACACAGTTATTAGTCAAATCAAACATGAAGCAGACGGTTAGAGGTTGGGGCAGTGTAAGAAGGGGGAGCTAGGCTAAGTAAGGATTGGTATGGAATCTGATTCTAGACAGTTGGCCCCAGGGATCTAGTCTGTGTGGCCGGCCTGGCCAGTCAGTGAGTGCCAACCGTCGAGGTATAAGAATGAGCGAGGCCCAGTGAGGGAAACAGCAGTAAAAAGAACATCCATGCAGCAGTCTGTGCAGGGACTAGGGGGAGCAGGGGACAGGCATTAAGCCCAAGTTGGGTTGGGAATGACACCCCCAGGGAAACCTGTAGTTACACTGGAGCTTAAAGACACCTAGAAATGAATCCCCAGGCAAATCAGAGGGGAGAAGTGTACTCTGGACGGCAGAGGGTTTGCATTGGGGAGGGTGTGTGTGTGTGTGTGTGATTCTTTTGCATCTCTACTTGTTGCAGATACGGGAGCAGTACCAGCCAGGCTGCCAGGCACTCATGAGAGTTAAGGATTGCAGATTTGTCCTTGGAGGCTGTGGTTCACTGCCTGCTCGTATAAGTCTTAATGACAGAAGTGTCAAGTTGCAAAACAAAAATCAAAAATTATCATTGCACTAATTCCTCAAAGAAGTGAACCTCCCAACTCTCTCTGAAAACAAAGATAAATTGCTTGCTATGTCAGCTTTTTAATTTATTTTTATTACAGATAAAATGGTTTAAAAGAGTACATAGTTCAACTGATGACATAGAGAGAATAGAGGGGAGGAGCTTCAACATGGTGGAAGAGTAAGAAGGGGAGATCACCTTCCTTCCCACAAATACATCAGAAATACATCTACATGTGGAACAACTCTTACAGAACACCTACTGAATGCTGGCAGAAGAACTCAGCCCTCCCAAAAGGCAAGAAACTCCCCACGTACCTGCGTAGGGCAAAAGAAAAAACAGAGACAAAAGAATAGGGACAGCACCTGCACCAGTGGGAGGGAGCTGTGAAGGAGGAAAGGTTTCCACACACTAAGAAGCCCCTTCGCGGGTGCAGACTGCGGGTGGCAGAGGTGGGGGGAGCTTTGGAGCCACGGAGGAGAGCTCAGCCACAGGGGTGCGGAGGGCAAAGCGGAGAGATTTCCGCACAGAAGATCGGTGCCGACAAGCACTCACCAGCCCGAGAGGCTTGTCTGCTCACCCACCAGGGCGGGCGGGGCTGGGAGCTGACGCTCAGGCATCGGAGGTCGGATCCCAGGGAGAGGACTGGGGTTGGCGGCGTGAACACAGCCTGAAGGGGCCTAGTGTGCCACAGCTAGCCTGGAGGGAGTCTGAGAAAGAGTCTGGAGTTGCCGAAGAATCAAGAGACATTTTCTTGCCTCTTTGTTTCACAGTGCGCGAGGAGAGGGGATTAAGAACGCAGCCTAAATGAGCTCCAGAGACGGGCGCGAGCCGCAGCTATCAGCACGGACCCCAGAGATGGGCATGGGACGCTAAGTCTGCTGCTGCCGCCACCAAGAAGCCTGTGTGCAAGCAGAGGCCACTATCCACACCTCCCCTCCTGGAAGCCTGTGCAGCCTGCCACTGCCAGGGGCAACTTTCCCAGGAGAACACACAGCATGCCTCAAGCTGTAGCAACATCGCGCGGGCCTCTGTTGCCTCAGAATCAACCTGCATTCCCTACCCCTCCCTCCCCCGAGCCTGAGTGAGACAGAGACCCCGAATCAGCTGCTTCTTTAACCCCATCCTGTCTGAGAGAAGAACAGACGCCCTCAGGTGACCTACACGCAGAGGCGGGTCCAAATCCAAAGCTGAACCCCGGGACTAAGCAAACAAAGAAGTGAAAGGGAAATCTCTCCCAGCAGCCTCAGGAGCAGTGGATTAAATCCCCACAATCTACTTGGTGTACCCTGCATCCCTGGAATACCTGAATAGACAATGAATAATCCAAAAATTGAGGCAGTGGACTTTGGGAGCAACAATATATATATATTTATTCATTTTTCTCTTATTTGTGAGTGCGTATGCTTCTGTGTGTGATTTTGTCTGTATAGCTTTGCTTTTACCATTTATCCTAAGGTTCTGTCTGTCCTTTTTTTTTTTTTTAAGTATAGTTTTTAGCACATGTTAACATTGGTGGATTTGTTTTTTGGTTTGGTTGCTCTCTTCTTTCTTTCTTTTATTTAATTAATTTTTAAACTTTAATAATTTTTATTTTGTATTTTAATAACTTTTTAATTTAATTTAATTTCTTTCTTTCTTTCTTTCTTTCTTTCTTTTTTTCTCCCTTTAATTCTGAGCAGTGTGCATGACAGGGTCTTGATGCTCTGGCAGGTCGTCAGGCCTGTGCCTCTGAGGTGGGAGAGCCGAGTTCAGGAAATTTGTCCACCAGAGACCTCCCAGCTCCATGTAATATCAAATGGTGAAAATCTCCCAGAGATCTCCAACTCAACGCCAAAACCCAGCTCCACTCAAAGACCAGCAAGCTACAGTGCTGGACACCCTATGGTAAACAACTAGCAAGACAGGAACATGACCCCATCCATTATCAGAGAGGCTGCCTAAAATCATAATAAGTCCACAGACACCACAAAACACACCACCGGATGTGGACCTCCACCAGAAAGACAAGATCCAGCCTAATCCACCAGAACACCCACCAGCACTAGTCTCCTCCACCAAGAAGCCTACACAACCCATTGATGAACCTTAGGCACTGGAGACAGACAATGAAACAACGGGAACTACAAACCTGCAGTCTGTGAAATGGAGACCGCAAACATAGGAAGTTAAGCAAAATGAGAAGATACAGAAACACACAGCGATGAAGGAACAAGGTAAAAACCCACCAGGCCAAACAAATGAAGAGGAAATAGGCAGTCTACCTGAAAAAGAATTCAGAATAATGATAGTAAAAAGGATCCAAAATCTTGGAAATAGAATGGAGAAAATACAAGAAACGTTTAACAAGGACCTAGAAAAACTAAAGAGCAAACAAACAGTGATGAACAACAAAATAAATGAAATTTAAAATTCTCTAGAAGGGATCATTAGCAGAATAACTGAAGCAGAAGAATGGATAAGTGCCCTGGAAGATAAAATAATGGAAACAAACTACTGCCGTGCAGAGTAAAAACAAAAGAATGAAAAGAATTGAGGACAGTCTCAGAGACCTCTGGGACAACATTAAATGCAACACATTCAAAGTATAGGGGTCCCAGAAGAAGAAGACAGGAAGAAAGAGACTGAGGAAACATTTGAAGAGGTTATAGTTGAAAACTTCCCTAATATGGGAAAAGGATTAGTTAATCAATACAGGAAGCGCAGAAGTCCCATACAGGATAAATCCATGCAGAAAAAGAACAAGACACATATTATCAAACTATCACAAATTAAATACAAAGAAAAAATATTAAAAGCAGCAAGGGAAAAGCAACAAATAACATAAAAGGGAATCCCCAGAAGGTTAACAGCTGATCTTTCAGCAGAGACTCTGCAAGAAAGAAGGGAGTGGCAGGACATATTTAAAGTGATGAAAGGGAAAAACCTACAACCAAGATTACTCTACCTAGCAGGGATCTCATTCAGATTAGGTGGAGAAATTAAAACATTTACAGACAAGCAAAAACTAGGAGAATTCAGCACCACCAAACCAGCTTTACAACAAATGTTAAAGGACCTTCTCTAGGCAGAAAATACAAGGGAAGGAAAAGACCTACAATAACAAACCCAGAACAATTAAGGAAATGTTAATAGGAACATACATATAGATAATTACCTTAAATGTAAATGGAATAAATGCTACAACCAAAAGACATGGACAGGCTGAATGGATACAAAAAAAAGACCTGTATATATTTTGTCTACAAGAGGCCCACTTCAGACCTAGGGACACATACAGACTGAAAGTTAGGGGATGGAAAAACATATTCCATGCAAATGGAAATCAAAATAAAGCTGGAGTAGCAATTCTCATATCAGACAAAATAGACTTTAAAACAAAGACTATTGCAAGAGACAAAGAATGACACTACATAATGATCAAGGGATCAATCAAAGAAGATGATATAACAATTGTAAATATTTATGCATGCAACATAGGAGCACCTGAATACATAAGGCAAATGCTAACATCCATAAAAAGGGAAATCGACAGCAACACAATAATAGTAGGGGATTTTAACACCCCACTTTCACCAAAGGACAGATCATCCAACATGAAAATAAATAAGGAAACACAACTTTCAATGATACATTAAACAAGATGGACTTTATTGATTCTTAAAGGACATTGTATGCAAAAACAACAGAATACATTTTCTTCTTAAGTGCTCATGGAACATTCTCCAGGATAGATCATATCTTGCATCACAAATCAAGCCTTGGTAAATTTCAGAAAATTGAAATCATATCAAGTATCTTTCCAACCACAATGCTATGAGACAAGTTATCAATTAAAGGAAAGAATCTGTAAAAAATACAAACAAAAGGAGGCTAAAAAATACACTACTTAATAACCAAGAGATCACTGAAGAAATCAAAGATGAAATCAAAAAATACCTAGAAACAAATGACAATGAAAACCCAATGTCCCAAAATCTATGGGATACAGCAAAAGCAGTTCTAAGAAGGAAGTTTATACCAATACAGTACTATCTTAAGAAACAAGAAAAATTTCAAATAAACAACCTAACATTACACTTAAATCAGTTAGAGATAGAAGAACAAAAAACCCACAAAGTTAGCAGAAATCATAAAAATCAGATCAGAAATAAATGAAAAAGAAATGAAGGAAACAACAGCAAAGATCCATAAAACTGAAAGGTGGTTCTTTGAGAAGATAAACAAAATTGATAAACCATTAGACAGACTCATCAAGAGAAACAGGGAGAAGCCTCAAATCAATAGAATTAGAAATGAAAAAGGAAAAGTAACAACTGACACTGTAGAAATACAAAGGATCATGAGAGATTACTAAAAGCAACTATATGCCAATAAATGGGACAACCTGGAAGAATGGACAAATTCTTAGAAAGCACAACCTGCCAAGACTGAATCAGGAAGGAACAGAAAATATGAACAGAACAATCACAAGTACTGTAATTGAAACTGTGATTAAAAATCTTCCAACACACAAAAGCCCAGGACCAAATGGCCTCACAGGGAAATTCTATCAAATATTCAGAGAAGAGCTAACACCCATCCTTCTCAAACTCTTCCAAAATATAACAGAGGTTGGAACACTCCCAAACTCATTCTACGAGGCCACCATCACCCTGATACCAAAATCAGACAAAGATGTCACAAAGAAAGATAACTACAGGCCAATATCACTGATGAACATAGATGCAAATATCCTCAACAAAATACTAGCAAACAGAATCCAACGGCACATTAAAAGGATTAGACACCATAATCAAGTGGGGTTTATCCCAGGAATGCAAGGATTCCTTAATATAAACAAATCAATCAATGTGATACACCATATTAACAAATTGAAGAATAAAAACCTTATGATCATCTCAATAGACGCCAAAAAAGCTTTGACAAAGTTCAACACCCATTTATATTAAAAACCCTTCAAAAAGCAGGTATAGAGGGAACTTACCTCAACATAGTAAAGGCCATATATGACAAACACACAGCCAACATCGTCCTCAATGGTGAAAAACTGAAATCATTTCCCCTAAGATGAGGAACGAGACAAGGTTGCCCACTCTCACTACTATTATTCAACGTTGTTTTGGAAGTTTTAGCCACAGCAATCAGAGAAGAAAAATAATAAAAAGAAGCCAAATTGGAAAAGAAGAAGTGAAGCTCTCACTGTTTGCAGATGACATGATACAATACATAGCATCCTAAAGATGCTACCAGAAAACTACTAGAGCTAATCAATGAATTTGATAAAGTAGCAGGATACAAAATTAATGCACAGAAATCTCTTGCATTCCTATACACTAGTGATGAAAAATCCGAAAGTGAATTAAGGAAACACTCTCATTTACCATTGCAGGAAAAAGAATAAAATACATAGGAATAAACGTACCTAAGGAGACAAAAGACCTGTATACAGAAAACTATAAGACACTGATGAAAGAAATTAAAGATGATACAAACAGATGGAGAGATATACCATGTTCTTGGATTGGAAGAATCAACATTGTGAAAATGACTATACTACCCAAAGCAATCTACAGATTCAATGCAATCCCTATCAAAGGATCAATGGCATTTTTTCACAGAACTAGAACAAAAAATTTCACAATTTGTATGGAAACACAAAAAGCCCCGAATAGCCAAAGCAATCTTGAGAAAGAAAAACGGAGCTGGAGGAATCAGGCTCCTGGAGTTCAGACTATACTACATAGCTACAGTAATCAAGACCGTTTGGTACTGACACAAAAACAGAAATATAGATCAATGGAACAGGATAGAAAGCCCAGAGATAAACCCAAACATATATGGTCACCTTGTCTTTGACAAAGGAGGCAAGAATATACAATGGAGAAAAGACAGCTTCTTCAATAAGTGGTGCTGGGAAAACTGGACAGCTACATATAAAGTAACGAAATTAGAACACTCTCTAATACCATACACAAAAATAAACTCCAAATGGATTAAAGACCTAACTGTAAGGCAGACACTATAAAACTCCTAGAGGAAAACCTAGACAGAAAACTCTATGACAAAAATTACAGCAAGATCTTTTTTTCCACCTCCTAGAGAAATGGAAATAAAAACAAAAATAAATAAAAGGGACCTAGTGAAACTTAAAAGCTTTGTCACAGCAAAGGAAACCATAAACAAGACAAAAAGACAACCCTCAGAGTGGGAGAAAATATTTGCAAATGAAGCAACTTACAAAGGATTAATCTCAAAAATTTACAAGCAGCTCATGCAACTCCATATCAAAAAACTGAAAACTCAATCCAGAAATGGGCAGAAGACCTAAATAGATATTTCTCCAAAGAAGATATACAGATTGCAAACAGCCAGGTGAAAGAAAACTCAACATAATTAATCGTTAGAGAAATGCAAGTCAAAATTACAATGTGATATCACCTCACACCAGTCACAATGGCCATCATCAAAAGATCCACAAACAACAAATGCTGGAGAGGGTGTGGAGAAAAGGGTACCCTCTTGCACTGTTGGTGGGAATGTAAATTCATACAGCCACTATGGAGAACAGTATGGAGGTTCTTTAAAAAACTAAAAATAGAACTACCAAATGACCCAGCAATCCCACTACTGTGTATATATCCTGAGAAAACCATAATTCAAAAAGCGTCATGTACCACAATGTTCATTGCAGCACTATTTACAATAGCCAGGACATGGAAGCAACCTAAGTGTCCATCGGCAGATGAATGGATAAAGAAGATGTGGCACATGTATACAATGGAATGTTACTCCACCATAAAAAGAAATGAAATTGAATTATTTGTAGTGAGGTAGATGGACCTAGAGTCTGTCATACAGAGTGAAGTAAGTCAGAAAGAGAGAAACAAATACCATATGCAAACACATATTTATGGAATCTAAATAATAATAATAATAACATTGGTCATGAAGAATCTAGGGGCAGGGCGGGAATAAAGATGCAGACCTACTAGAGAATGGACTTGAGGGCATGGGGAGGGGGAAGGGTAAGATGGGACAAGGTGAGAGAGTGGCATGGATATATACACTACCAAATATAAAACCGATAAGTGGTGGGAAGCAGCCGCATAGCACAGGTTGATCAGCTCAGTGCTTTTTAACCACCTAGAGGTGTGGGTTAGGGAGGGTGAGAGGGAGGGAGACGGAAGAGGGAAGAGATATGGGGATATATGTGTATGTATAGCTGATTCACTTTGTTATAAAGCAGAAACTAACACAACATTGTAAAGCAATTATACTCCAATAAAGATGTTAAAAAAAGATAATAGATTATATTCATTTAAATCTATGCAATAAATGTTATATTTTCTTTGAAAGTCATTTGTTATTTCCTCATCTTACAGATAATTCACTTTTGAGACTCATCACCATTGGTATCTAGTGACATTGATATAGCTGGGAAGATGAGTGTACACACACACACACACACACACACACTCACACACACACACATCCCTAAGTTTTCAGCTGAAAGCTTGCAAATCAGTCAGAGATCTGAATGTGTACCAAGATTGCAGTTTTATTTATTTTTCCTCCAGGGCTTGACAAACCTCTTGCTTGGTTTACTTCTACTTGAGGCTCTGAAGGCTTGAGCCCTCACAGTTATGGCATCATTTATACTGTGTTTGAAATTACCACCGTGGTATCTGTCTTGATGATCTATTTCAAGGACACATGCAAAAAAAATGGATCTGGGATTGCTCTTCAAAGAGCATGATGAATCTCCTTGATATAAATATGAACTTTGAACCTTTCCAAAGAAAATAGTCAGTGAAAGCTTCCCGAGCTGGTAAAATGTGAACTGTGATGTATTCCCTCTCAATGAAACACCCTGATTAAGTAATCTGCAGTAAGGTGTCAATAACTGATAGTGTAAGGTGGCATTTCTTCAAATAAAACACCGTCTTACTCATATTTCTTGACCCACCAGAGGCTACATTTCCACCAGCTGGTCTTGTTGAGTTGTGAGAGAACTTTTATAGTTCAGGAGTCAGTTTCTGGACCACCTTGAGGTCACTACACACTGACAGCCTCTTCCTGTTCCTAAGAGTGAAGCTGGGGAGAATAGTGAGACCTGCAGGTGTGGAGGCATCAATGCTTTATGCAGCAATATGGCATTTCCTCTATTCACAACCTTCCTGACCCATTTTCCCTGGGACCTTGGTAGAGCACCTGTAATACACAGCTGCCTACTTCCCTGGCTTTCCTGTATGTTGGCAGCTCTTTGGAAGCTGGAGCTCTTCTTGACCATCTTTGGTATCCCAGAACCTACTGTGGAAACTGGAATATTGGGATTGCTTGGAAATGTCAGTTGCATGAATGGGAACTACCGAATGTTGCACACCTGCCAGGTGCTGGGTCACTGCCCTCATCATCTCACCTGCTTGCTCATGCACATCTACAGGTGGGGACCATCAGCCCATTACACATATGAGGAAGCAGGCCAGAGTACCTGGGTGTTCTCCAGGCTCCCACTGCTGGTATCAGACGGAGCTGGACTATGAACCTAGCCCAGACCATGCACCACAGTGCCTGGTGTTCTCTTGTTCAGGCTCAGATCTGTAGGATGTCATGGAAAGAACTTTGACCCTCTAGTCAGAAGACAGGTGTTCTTGTCCAGGCTCTGCTGCCAACCCACCTCGTGATGACATTGCTGAGCTTCTGCTTCTTCTGTTGGGGGTTTGGGTGGGAGGTGGAGCACCTGTGGCTCGGAGATTTGTGAGATGAGAATGTGTATGTGTTTGGAAAGAATATAATGGAAATCACTGGCCCACTGGCCTTAGCCCTCAAGCACATGAAAGGATATGCAGAGTAGCATGAGGGGCTGAGGAGGGTCCCATTTCTGCTGCCAGCTCTGCTCACTCGCTTTCCAGGCCCTTGGTATTTAGAAATGTCTTAATTTTTCATATGTGGAAATCTAAATGACTTTGAAAAAAAATTCTCTAGCGTGTGTGCCCTGGAGTTTTTTTGTTTGTTTGTTTTGTTTTTCGTTTTTTGGTGTTTTTTTTTTTTCACAGATTTTACTCATCGGACAAGTGGATATTCCAGTCAAAACCTAGTCACCCATCTCTTTTCAATGTCCATGTGTGAAGAGAGTTTAAGTAATTGAAAGGTCCATTTCTCAATTGACCTGTCTTTACTCCCAGGTCCAACTCCCTCATCTCTCATCACCCCTTCTCACATTTTGCTCACAGTTACTCACATTAACAGAAGTTTAAACTTCAGATCATTCAGCCTCAAGAGGCCCCAGAGCTATCAAATTCATCCCAAATTTTCTAGCAAGAGACAGAGGTCTCTCTGAATAGTGTGATAAGACAAATTGCCAGGCCCTCCCTGACCACTAAGAGAAGAGATGATTTGAGCTTGAGGTGGACACGTGTACAGCTCATTCAGAGCTCTGCTTGGAGAGGGCAGCTCCATGGGACATGCAAACCCATGGAAGCACCACCTGGATACTGGCCCTGGAAATACAGTCTGCATCTAAGACAAAAAAAGCCAATTTCATGGCTTTTCCACTGGTGTTTGAAGCCAGCCCCATTTCATTTCAGTACTTAACCTCCAGGCAGCCTCAACTCAGAGGCAGTATAACCTTATGTTTGACACTCCCTGAGTTTGAATTCTGGCTCTGTCATTTATGAGCTATGTCACCTTGGACAACCTACTTAACTTCTCTGAGCCTTATTCTCTCATGTTTAATTGGGAAAAATAGAAGAAACTTCCTGGTAAAATTTCTGTAGAATTTATTGTACGTTCTTAAGGAAGTTTTGGTGCCTCTCTGGTAACATCCTCAAAATGAAAATAGTGGAATAGATATTTCTTCTCTTCCATCCAGCTACACAGTAAGTTAGTCAGTTCTTATACAGGATACCTTTTCAATAAAGCCAATTCAATTGCAAAGAATTTATTATTGCTCGAATTTAAATAAATAGATTGACCACGTGTGAGATGTGCTTCCGTTTACATCATCTCACATAATAATCCTAGCATTCCTGATGTGGTCACTGAGGAGTTACCTCAACTGGACACTGTGCGTTTGGTCAAAAATGAGGTCTAGTCATCAAAGGATGAAACACATTTCTTTCAGTGCTTTTTTTTTTTTTGTAGTTACATATTTCTATTTAAAATATTTTCATCTTTTTCACATCTATCTTTCTGACATGCAGTTAATTGATTCCTCAAGGGTAAGAATCAAGCTTACTTTTTATTTTTTAACATCTTTATTGGGGTATAATTGCTTTACAATGGTGTGTTAGTTTCTGCTTTATAACAAAGTGAATCAGTTATACATATACATATGTTCCCATATCTCTTCCCTCTTGCGTCTCCCTCCCTTTCATTGCTTTTTAATTTGGCTCTGAAACCATCTTGAAAGAATAACCCCACTGATCAATCACCTCCCTGTTCCTACCTTTCTTCATCTTTGAACTCTAACCCAAAGGCAGATCTGACATAGGACAAGATTATGTGGAGTCCCCAGGGGCCAGTGGGGACTGACCTACTGGCCCACAAGGACTTAGTGGGAAAATTGAAGGCCTCAGAGCATTCTTCCTGGTTTATTTGCCACTATTCAATTACATGGTTTCCATGTCTTGCAGGACAGTTAGAGACATTACCCAAGTTCATTTTGATGTGAGTCTACAATTAAGATGCTGTTGTCTCATCGACCAATGAAGACAAGGATGCACAGAGAGGCTTGGTCCTTGGTTATTTGTTGGGGCAGGTGCAGTGAAGTGGCAGAGATCTGTCTCCTGACATAGCTGTCCCCAGAGCCTGGCTTTTCCTGCTCTTTATTTCCTCTGCCTCCCACTTATAGTTCTTTTACATCTCCCACTGCTGTGCTTCTGGCTTTTCATCCCTTAGGAATCAAATGGAGCTCAGAGTCTTCACTTCCTAGCTGGCCTATAAACTTCAGGAAGACCCAAGGACAGATTATGTCATTGGGATGAGTGTGCAGCCCCCCAAGATGTTATCTTGGGATGGAACCATGCAAACACATATGCCCAAGATGTGATATATGTATCACTTAGTACTCATTTAGAAAAATATTTTTTTCACACCTGGATAGCCCTTGAGAGTTTATAAAGCACTTTCCTATATACTTCACATTTGATCCCTACAACTCCTCCAGGAGGTGGGTATTCTAATACAATGTACAGACGAGGGGTATTGCCAGACCCTGGTGGTCAGGTCCTTACCTGACTGTCCTAGGACACAGGAGCAGAGGCCCAGCCCTATCATGCATCTTATAACCAGACCAAATGCCAGGCTTTCTTTCCACCAGGATTCCTTCTCCTGCTACCAGTGTCCCAGGGGCAGAGTGAATTTCCCAAGACCACAGAGAAGTGAAGGGCATTGCCTGGGCTGAGGGCAAGTCTCCTAACAGTAGGCTAATTTTAAATTAGAATTGGAATATTACTAGAAGGAAACACTGACCAAAGTACTCTGCCCACCTCTGGTTCAGCCTCAGATACACAGGCAGAGCCACAACGATGGGGAGAAGTCAGAGGAGGGCTGAATGTCCATGCTGGGGACTCCACAGCCCCCAAAACTGTAGCCATCTATTTAATGCTTCATTTTACCCATTTGCAGGGTGGGGCAGCACTGTGAATTTGTTGAGATGATATATGTGAAGTGGCTGGCATGAGACAAGCGCCCAAGCAAGTTCTCAGTAC
Organism: Leucopleurus acutus; assembly: GCF_964270905.1. Lineage (NCBI taxonomy): Eukaryota > Metazoa > Chordata > Mammalia > Artiodactyla > Delphinidae > Leucopleurus > Leucopleurus acutus. The sequence goes on along the minus strand of NC_139149.1, from coordinate 6,289,975 downwards.
ACAGCCTGTTACTGTTATTGCCTTGGCTTGCTTCAGACTCCCACAAGACCCCTCCTTGCCATCTTTGGTTTGCTTTGTTAATTTTTCACTTTCTGTGATTGCATTTTCACTGTAAGGACACATTGTTCATCTGAGTTGGATATGAGTGTCCTGCAGTCACTGTAGCCATCCTGCCAGAACATCTATGAGGGTGGCAGTTCTCCTGCACCAAGATGACCTCCTAAGGGAGCTGAAGAGCCCTTCTGATACCAGATTAGCAAGCAAGGATGTGGTGCATGAGATGTCGGCCTGGGCAGCTTTGGGACACTGCCAAGGTGGTTTCCATGCCTCCCACAGGAGGTGGTGCTCTACACTCCTATTAGGAATCATCACAACCATGCCTATAGTAGGGCTAAGAGAATGCCTAATTGCTGTAATGGTCTGGTACGGTTACTAAATGCCTCCAACAATGGCCCATGTGTGTGTTTCTTCTCTCAACCCTCTGACTTCTTGATGTTTAGTCCTTTGGTGTCTGTTTGCTTCATGGATTTCCAGACTTCTTGCTGATTGGATGGATTTTCCTATACTTCATAGATCATTTGTGATCCTGGAGCCAACTTTCCCATCTGTCCTCTAGCCCTTTAACCTCCTTTGACATACTGGCTGTGAACATAGATTGGAAAACAATAATGAAGTGAATTTCTTATAGCGTGGGATGGCCCAGCAGTAGAAAGACTTTTTGTTTCTGTATTTTTAGGTTCTATTATTCTCTTTCTTTTTATGATGGCTAGCACTAAGCCTTTTCACTAGTAAATAAAACCCTGCTGTTTGTAGTCACTGACCTCACAATAATTATTTGTGTAAACATCCTATGACTTATTCCTTTGTTTCTTTGATTTCCTTTGATTCATAAAAACTATCCCTCTAATTTAATCAGACTCCAGCCCTCTTGCATCCATTATTAACAAAAATCTTAGAGTTTTCTAGACCTGCATCTATTGCTGTTCCATAGATGACCGTCCACATCCTTGTGTCTGTTTTCCATCTCTCTTGAGATCCAGATGCCAGGTGTTCATATAACATCAATCTGTCCAAACCGGCTCCCTCCTGGAGCCCCCATGCCTATGAAGAGGATCCTAGTGTTCCAGTAGAGGTCATTTAGGCTCCTCCCACACTCCCTCTCCCCCTGTCTAGTAACTTATCAACTCCACTTATTTATTTATTTATTCATTTATGGCTGCACCACACAGTTTGCAGGCTCTTAGTTCCCTGACCAGGGATTGAACCCGGGCCCTGGGCAGTGAAAGCACGGAGTCCTAACCACTGGACCGCCAGGGAATCCTCCTGCACTATTTTCTCACAACCTCTTTTCCACTCCTGTCCCCACTCCCTTATCCCAAATAGTCTTACTTTACATTTAGATAATTGAAATAGATAATTGAATATGGAGAATCTTAACTCCTATAAGCTCATCAGTGGTTTATTTGTTTGCAGCCAGTCTTTCCCAACCCTCACACAGATACCCTGAAGGTTATTTACAAAATTCATTATTCTTATCATTTTGTTCCCTTGCAAAGTTCTTCTGTGGCTCCCGTTGGTTTATGGAGTCAAATCCAAAGTCCTCACTCCCGTATTCAGGACCCTCCACAGCCCTCTCCAAACTTGTCTTACAATGTTTATCAAAGACTTCACCTCCTCCAAAATAACGTTTCCATTCTGCTTTCCCCGACTTGTCCACAATTCTTCCTCTTCACAGCTTTCATTTATTCATCAAGCAATTATTGGACCAATACTCAATGCCAAGGACTGGGCTAGGTCTTGCTGATGATACAGGCTCTTCCCCATAAAAAAACCCGCCTACTCACTCATTCTGTTTCTGTAACAATGGATGGCTTCCCCTCTTTCTTGTGGCCCCCTTCCCTTGAAATCCTGAGATGGGGTGTGTCTGACCCCATGAAAACATTTTCCAATATGTACCAAGTTCAAAGATGCTCTTGCTCTTTGACCTAGTGATCCCACTTTTGGGAATCTAAAGATAAAATCCAAACTTCAGAAAAATAGTTTGTGTGAAAAGATCCACAATGCTGCCCTATTTATCAGCTTTATTTGTAATATTGAAAAATGGAAATATACATAATAGAGGATAACATAAACAACAATTTGATTACATGAATAATAGAAGACCTTTAAACCCCACTTCATAAACTTTGAGGAATATTACACCTGTTCAATTTCTAGGTACAGAAGCCTCTGATAATATAGGAAAATGCCCATGATGAATTATTTGAGAAAAATCATACTGAAACAATATATATATGTGCGCATTTATTTAATCTTTATAAATCTGTTTAACAAATTATTTTAAAACTATGTATAGTAAAAAAGATTAAGAGTAAATATATTAAAATATTACCAGTGATTATCTCCAGAATGTGGGTTATGGATAATTTCTCTTTTTAACTTTTTTTGTGTCTTCCAAAATTTCAATACAGTGAGGATATATTATTTTCACAATGGTATTTTAAAAACTGCATTTGTGATTTTTACCCAATTCTATGTGTGTTGCAGCACCCAGATGTACTCCAACTTGACTGCACATCATTTTCAGGTCACCACGTACCTGATGTCCCTCCCTATGAACTCTAGTAACAGTTGTCACCTTTGTCACTAGTCGGGAATATCATATAACATCATCTACTTTAATTGTTTGAGTGATGACTTTTCTCCTCAATTAAACTGTGAGCAAACAGGAAGCATGGCTTAAGCATTGCTGTTCCCTCAACATCGAGACAATTGACTGGTAGAAAAAAGTTCTGGGAGAATAATCTCTGTTAATAAGTATTAAGACCCTTTAGTATTAAAGGGCCACATGAGTAGTAAGTTACTCTTTGATTTGAAAGAAGTGAGTAATAACAAATCAAGTTCATATGAGATACCTATTTCAATAGAAATATCCAGGAAGGGAAGAATATGAGGGACTGGCATAATTTAAGCTCCTGCTGGGGCAAGCATGTGGGCCACTTGATTTTATGACTATGTTGTGTTCTTCCCAACAGCCCTAGGGGGTAGGTGTTTCTCTTGCCCATTCAGTAGGTGAAAAGATGGAGGCCCTGAAGTGTAAGTACTGGGTCCAATGTCACACAGCTAGTGAGTGTCAGTGTTAGCCATCTATCCAAGCTTGACTAGTTTCAAAGCTCCCTCTCCTTCCACTGATTTTTCACATGATAAAATTTAGTTGTGGCAGAGACTTCTGACACATGGACATGTTCTCTCATCCCTGCTCCTTTCCCAGCCAGGTGTGTGGTCAGTTAAGGGAATTATAAGAGTCAGAATGAGAAAACAAAAGTCCAACCTCTCAGTTGCCAAGTGTATTAAGATCCCTTGCATAATTAACATTGCTATGTGGTTGAAATCATTGTTGAAGTCAATGAGAACTAAGTATTTATTCAGAGCTTACTACATCACTTACATTTTGGCAGAGACTCAAAGGCAGGAAGAGGAGTGGAAAAACTTTATAGTGGAGAACAGATAAGGCTTCAGGTGTGCCCTGACTAGAGACTGCAGGCCTGGGGAAGCTGCAAGTGAGGTAACTAGAAGCAGGACATTCCATGTGATTGGCTGGTCCTAAGTTGGAGGCAGGGGCAAAAATTAAGGAAGTTGTCAATTATTAATCAAGTCCTAATGAGGCACTAGATAGATGGGCCACAAGCTGAACAGCTAGAGTCTGTCCCCTATGGGCAGATACTCCAAGATAAAGATAAAAGCAGGGGCAGAGAGGAGCTGAGTCCTGTTCAGCTAAGAGATACAGAGATCACATATTTCTCATTCTCGAGGTCAAGGAGACCTTCCTGTATACACATGCACAGAAAGGCTACATGTACACATAATGGTTCCTCAGGGGTCAAAAAGGGAGGGAGGAACCATCCCATTGTAGGTGATGTCAACCTTCCCACAGGCCTCTGCATCCATCTTGGCTAAGAGGTATGCATGCACACACAGGGAAGAACTCTGAGTTATATCATACATGGACTCAGAGCCAGGCAAAGCAAGATGATTGGCCAGAGGAAACCCAGAAGAAATGCCCCATATAAGTGATTTAAACTACCACGAGGGGCGACTCTCTCTCTGAGCCTGCCATGAATGCCTAATTCACACGTACTTTTTTTTCCCTTCTAATAAACACTTTACTTGTTTCACTATTTTCTGTCTTTTTGTTGAAATTCATTTCTAAAAAGCAGACAAACCAGGGCCTTGTCACTAGCCACTGGCCCTCATGGTCTAGTGGCTAGTATTCAGTGCTCTCACTGCTGCAGCCTGGCTTCAATTTCTAGTTGGGGAACTGAAATCCTGCTTCAAGCCACTGCTGGCTGAGGCCATCCGAGACCACTAATTATTTGGGGCTGCTTACTGTTGAGGTCTACTGTCATGTATGGTCTGGCCATTGCCCATTTTTATATTCAGCATGCCATCACTAAAAACTATAGAATAATGAAAAGTATTAAGTGGGTTGAAAAAAATCAAGAAAGACTTCCTGCAGAAATTAGGACATGAAATGAAATGGATCTTGAAACACACCACATTCAGACTGAGTGGAGTCCTTGGTGCATGCTTGAATATACAGAAACAGTCTGTAGTGATCTGTTTATCTCAAAAGCAAAGAAAACTATGTGAGTCTTGAATATGAACAGTTTGTAGGCACCCTTTTACTTACTGAGAAAATTGGAAATGTCAGTCCAAATCTCTCTGGTGTTACTAGTTGCAGAAAATATTCATCTTTCTTTCCATAATATACCAAGTTTCAAAGATTTGACAGAGAGCTCTGGTGCATCTTTCTCTTCTTATAAGGACACTAATCCCATCATGATAGCTCCACCATCATAATCTCATCTTCACATAATTATGTCCCAAAGACCTCATTTCCTAATATCATCACTGTGGGGGGTTAGGGCTTCAACATATGAATCTGGGGGGATGCAAACATCCAGTCTATAGCAGGTTCCCAGTGCGGGAGCAATTAAATCAGAATTTTTGGAGATGGAGCCCAGGTATCTATGCTTATTAACAGCTCCCTAGGTGGTTGGTTCTAGGGGCAGCCAGTGTTGAGAATTACTATCCTATATGATAGGAAAGGTTATTCATTCCCAGCATGTGCATAAATGGAAGTAGTGCAAATAAAACCAGAGAGGCAGTGTGAATGGATGCAGCACACCTGAGGGAGAGTTTACAGGAGCAGAGTGTGCACTGGAGGAAGAGAGTGTAATAGATACTGGGGGCACACAGTTAACAAAGGTTTTACTCCATTATCCCAACAAACACTAGGAGGCTTACCAAATTCTTGTTTTCAGCTGAGATAGCTGATACTGGGAGAGGTCACATAGGGAGGCTGTGGTGGAGCCAGGACCTGAATTCAAGTCTGATTCTTAAACCTCTCTCTAAACTGCCACATGGTATTGCTTCAAAAACAAAAAAACAACAAAAACAGGTGCAACCAGGCAATATGGACTTGAACACTTGGCTTACTATCCCCTGAAAAGTTAATTTTCAGACAAACTAAATCTTAATAAATATCCCTGGCATGGTCTCTGCCAACATCCTGGGTGCTCAGCTTTATTCAGTGAAGGGAAGATAGCCCTGTCCTAGATGTTTCCTTGTCGGGAGACTCTGTGCTTTCTGGACTGGAGAGCACTCCTTCACCCAAGGGTGAAGGATATCAACATGATTTTTTACTCTCCTGCTGTATAAAATGTGACCTAGAGGAAACTGTGGATATCAACTGGTCCAGCACTTCAGGGTGGAAATGAAGTCCAGCAAGTTGGATGCTTCTTACAAGATCACCTCCAACTTACCCCGTAATTTGAATGACTCTAGGCAACCATCCCAAGAGAGCTTAGCCAACCTCTTTCTTTCCTTTAATGTCATGTCTTGCTATGAACCTGAGAAACAGTGCACTTACCTTGGGGAAGCCTCACGAGACATCAAGTGCAGCTATGAGAGATCTGCTTCATCTCTTCAAGATTGTCCTAAAGCGCATAACAAAAGAGGAGAACAGTCCTGTATTGCATTTAACACTCATGTTCCTGCTGAATTAAAGGTCTGGCAGGAGAATCCATGTCTGCAAACTTCAAATAGGGCTTTCATTTCTGTTTCATAAAATTGTGATCAAGAAAAACCCACGTATGGGCAAGGTAGGGAAATAGGAAGAGTATGGGCTTTGAAATCATACAGAGCTTAGTGTGAACCCTTGCTTTGCCATTTAAAACTTCTGTAGTCTCTCATATACAGTATTTGTTAATCTATCAATTTAAACGTTGTAGCTGTTTCGTAGTAATTCAATGGGCTAGATCCTTATATAAACTAGATGCTCATGAAACCTTTGTTCCTCTAAAACAAATATCTAAGTACTGAGAGATGTTAAAGCTTCCATATTAAAAAAAAAAAAGGCAAACCAATATTGGATGATCAGTAGAGAAGAAATGAGTATTTACAGGAAAATAGGTGGGGGAACATTTTATAGACTTTAATTTTTAGAGCAGTTTTAGATTCATAGCAAAATCACATGGAAGGTATGGAGATTTCCCACATATGCCCTGTTGAACACACATACATAACCTCCCTCATTATCAATATATGATGTGAGAATTTTTATTGTATACAGTTTTGTATCTCCTGAATTTTGAAACATGTGCATGTACTTCCTATTACAGTAATTATTTTTTAAACAAATAAAATATAAACAGAGAAGTATCATGTATATTGTATTGGCCATCTTGGATGGGAAGAATTCCACAGCAGAGAAGAGGAGCTTACATACTTGGTATCCATGTGTTCACTTACTAAACAACAACTGTCTGCCTTCACTCCTATCTACTTGTGATGCAAGCAAAAATCCTGGATGACTGGATAACAATGGGTATTACTTCCATAGTGCCACACCACGAAGTGAGCATGACTGAATTGAAAGATTTCCCTGTGGTATTTTTATAAATGTTTTTCATTGTGGAAGTTTAGATATCCACAATAATTAAGTACTAAAATGAGTGATGTATAAAGTATTTTTAAATAATTTTAAAACAAAAGAACAAGTAAGAGAATATGGGGAATTCTCCAAGGCACCAAATGTCCCCATGCCAAAGGATAAAGACAAAGATAGAAACAAACCAAAACAAAACAACAAATCCAAAGAGGTAAACAGATGAAGCTGCACCTGTCCTGTGGAAAGGAACAATTTCTGCTGTGCTGATGGTGGTGGTTCCCTGGCTCTGATAGAAATAAAAAGAAATTCTCCTAGGTAGAAAACTATTTAAACCAGGGCTCCAAAAATTCTCACAAGTAATATATTGAGACATGATTTTATAAAAATAATTAAATAAAATCACCTGAGACATAGGAAATAAAACACTATGAGTAAGTGTCAAAAGAAACAACAGACAGAAGACTCAGACCCACAAAACTCTAGATATTTGAATTATTTGATATAGGATGTAAAGTAAGTACATAAGGAAGGTAACAAAAATACGTGTAAGGAACAAGAGATTAAAGAATTGACCAGGGAAGTTTGAACAGAACAATTAGAACTTTTAGAAGTTAAAAGTCATAATAATTGAAATAATTCAATATTTAAGTTAAACAGCAGATTAAACATCAAAACAAACAAACAAACAAACAAACAAAAAACCCAGAAGAGAGATTTGAGAAAATTTTGCAGGACACAACACAGAAGAGAGATTTGAGAAAATTTTGCAGAACACAGCACAGAAAGACAAGAGATTTAAAGAATTAATAGAATTTAAGAAACATTGGTGATAGAGAGTAAATCCCTAATATAAATGAATCTTACCAGAGATCCAGAGGAGAAAAATACAAAGTGAGGGAAAGGGAGTACTTGAGAAGATAAGTTTTAAGAAATTACCAGAACTGGTAAAAGATACCAGGAAATAGCTCTAGGCAAGATAATGAAAAATGAACCCATACATATACCTATAATTAGTGAAATGTTATTTTCAAAGTGATGAGATACTGACAACATAGACTTATAGACAAAACAATCATGCCTTTCTATAATAGAGGCAAAATAAAGAAGTTTCCAAAAATAAACCTGAGTTTATACCAACAAACTCTTGCTAACTGAAATTCTAAATGTGTAAAATAAGGAAAAGATCATAAGGAATATATGAAATGCAAGAAAAAAATGATAAAATAAAGCAAATGTAAAAAAGCCATTGTATGAGGTAATAATAATAACAACAATAATACAATTTGAAATTTAAAAACCAAGACAGAATGAAAACACAGCACAACAGTAGCATAAAAGATAGGGAGAAGATGACTGATGATACTGTTATAGAAAAGGAAAGTAAATATATTTATTATCTTTAATCACTTTTTAAAAATATCTATTTTTTCCAGTTATTTCTACATGGATTTAGAATAGTCACATAATTCTACAGTCTGTTATGGAAAACACCAATCACCTGATTTCTTTTTTCTTGTTTTTTGTTTGTTTCAAATACTATGTGTTAACTTCCTACTATTAAACATGATTTATATCTATTTCATTTCATTCCATAAATGGAATTTCTCATGTCCTTGATATCCCAGTATAGTTGTATTATAATTTTTAGTAGATTAATATTCAGCATTTAGAAAATTATAGACATAAAATGGCATATGCAGTTGAGTATTATGGTATTCTATTATTATTTTCATTTACATAAAATATTGCTTTTCCTGACATTAATAATTCTTAACTTTTATTTGATTGCTTTATTTTTTCTATGTACTTATTTCTAACTCAGCCCCAAACCCTTTGCCAATCCTCCACTCAGAGAAAAACTGAGTGAGACTCAGTCCACTTTGAAGCACCAGTTTTTCTCTGATTTCCATCCGTCTTCTTGAAGAAATCTCTCCAGAAGTCTTCTGATATTCTACAATATGGCTTCCTTTCTTCTGTGGTTGTACATAGCTGTTATCCTAAGATCTGCATTCACCATGATTCTGGGAATTCCCTTTGACTGTGTTGGATCTCTTGTATTATGTGTCCCCTCTTTTTTGATTTATTCTCCCATTTTAGAGCAACAGGGCCTCCTTTAACTTCATGGGAAAGGGTTACAAAGGTAATATTTTGAATCTTTGTGGAGTGGAATGCAAGGAGCTCTGATGACAAAGGGGAATTACATGTTTTACGTTGTTTGAATATTTTTCAATGGTCATAGTACATTCACTAATTTTGTTTTTAATTCAGAAAAAAAGGAAAGATTTAGGAAAGTATGAAGGTACATTAACAATGTGTGTCCACCATACAGAATTTTTTTTATATTGTCATATTTTCTATACAGATTTTCTTTTTAATAAAATGAATAAAACAGTACACAGTAAGTTTAAGTACCCTTTGATTTACTGCCCAATCTCAACCTATTTATTTTCTTTTCACTGTCATAAACTATTTGCTAAATATCTTTACAATATATACTTACTCTTAGTCTGTATATATTACTAAAAGTTATATAGAACTGTTGTGTGTGTGTGCTTACATTTATTCAAACAGCATCCCACTATTGTTTTTATCAGTCATAATTGTATTGTTGAGATCTGTTCAGCATTATTTATATCTATATTTCATTCACTTAAAGAGATATATAACATACCATTGTGAATATCATGCATTACTTATGTATTCATCATTTCTATTCTTTATCTTTTTGTGCTTCACTTTGAATATGCTTTATTGACCTGTGTTTGTATTTACTAATCCTGTCTTCTACTGTTGTTAGTTTCTATTAAATCCTTCCAGAGAGTTCATAGTTTCAGATATTGTATTTTCTTAGCTGCAGAATATATATTTGACTTTTATAGATTCATATTATCTGCTGATGTGCTTTATGTTTTATCCTTGTCCATCTTTTGCTTTATTTTTATTTAATATGTTAGTCTTTGCTATTTTTAATACCTGGAACATCTTCAGATCTGCTTCTATTGACTATTTCAGCTACTGATTTCCAATCATTTTGCCTGCTTATTCATATATCTAGCATCTAGTGCAGTTTTATCATAGATCATTCATATGGATGATACGTATTAGAAGTTCTGGATTGTATAGTCCTCTTCCAAAGTATGTTAAATGTTAACATTTTTCTGGAGGGCAATTAAATCACCGGTAGATCACCTTGATTTTGTTGAGATTTGGCATTAGGGTTTGTTGAGGCAGGCATGTTTCACTTTTTCCCTTATGTTTAGAGGGCATTCCCTGTTTTTATATTGTGACATTTCTGGACTCTCAGTCATCATTTTGACTGCACTGAACTCAACAAATTCCCATCACTGTATAGTCTCTAAAATATCTGCACAACTCTCCATCCTCCAAGTAAATCTTCTCTGCTAGGCCTTCCAGACGACTACCATACACATGAGCAATCTATCTTGAGGTCAAGAACTCAATGGGAATTTTTATATGAATGCTGGGAATCCTTTACTGTGATTCTCCTCTGATACCCTGTCTTGCATGTCACAGCAGCTTCAGCAGCCTGATCTCTAGTTTTAATGCCCTGTGAGACTGCTGTTCTTTTTCTGGATTCTATATCCTTATGCTCTGGTTTGGAAAAATGTATCTAGGGAGAAAGCTAGGATGAATGTGAAATTCTTCTCATGTGCTTCCCTTCTCCCAAGGATAATAGCCCTGATTTAGTCATTGTTCTTTGTCTACAAGTTGTTGTCATGTATTTTATCTAATTCCTGTTTAGAGTGCAATAATTTATTTGATATCAGCAATTCCACAATGACTATAACTATAATAGAACTATATATATAGAACTATATATAGAACTATATATATTTATATATATAGTTTTTATTTATATATATAGAACTATATATATTTATAACTATAAATAGAACCACTATGGACATTCTCACACATGTGTTTTGGTGAACACATGTGATGCATACCTTTAAGATATCTGCAAATAGTGTCTTTACTGCTCATAAAGATGCATCCCTTCCCTGAAGCTGACCTGCTCTTCCATATCTAGGAGCGAAGAATTTCTGGGTCATAGGATTTGTGTGTATTTACCATTAATAAGTACTGCTACACAGTTTTCCAAAGTAGTTGCTCTACATATATGCCCCCAGCAGAGAAAGACACTTTCAGTTCTTCCGTATTTTTGATATTATTTGGTATTGCCATTTTACAAAACATTTTAGACATTTTGCTTCAGTGTGTACTTGTATCTCATTGTGGTTTTAATTAGAATTTCCTCAATGATCAATTATATTTAGCACCAGTCTCATTTGCCCGTTAGCCATTTCTGAAGTGTCTGTTCAAAGACTTTTGCCAATTTTTGTAGAAGATTTTCTGACTCCTTTTTAGGATTTGTAGGTATTCTTTTTGTTTTCTATATGATCATCTTCTATTTTATTAACATACTGGTGGGGGATATCCAGATGTGGCTTGCTTTTTTTGCTTTCTTAGTGTTGTTTTAACAAACAGAAGTTCTTGCCATCAAATGCATCAATCTTTTTCTTTGTGGTCAGAGACTTATTCGTCCCATTTAAGCACATTTTGCCAAGTCCTTAAATATTCTCCTTGTATTAGAAGATTTATATATTTACCTTTCATGAACATGTATGTGACCAATCAGGAATTTGTTTTTGCTCTTGAGGTAAGGGTAGATCAATATTGTTTCCCATATGAACATCCAGTCAACCCATTTGAAAAGGCCATGATTTCTCTACTACATTGCATTGCCACCTTTGTTCTTTAAGTGAGGATATTGTGTGTGACAGCATTTGTTATTGTGCTCTTGGTGGATAGGTAGGTTTGTTCTGTTGATCTACATGTTGCTCACTGCACTAATACTGCACTGTTTAAATTACTGTAAGTTATTAAAAATCTTAACTGTAAATTATTAAAAGTCTATAAATCAGTAGGAGTGAGAATTGACATCTTTTGGTGTTGTCTTCCAATAAACAAACATGACTTACTACTCCATTTATTCAGGGTTTTTTTCTTTTTCCTCTCAGTATTTTTAGTTTTCTTTGTAGAGTTGTCACACATCTTTTGTTAAATTTATTCCTAAGAATTTGAGTTCTATGCTTTTATAAATTATGTCATGTTTTAAAATGTTCTTTTAACATTGTTTTTTGTTAGAATATCAAATTGGAATTTAATGTTACATACTGACATTGTATCAGGTGTCTTTTTGCAATAATCATCTATTCAGTACAAGAATCCTGAAGAAGAAATCACCCCAAAGTTCAGTGATATTGGGTAAGCTGGTGAAGAACTGAGTGAGAGTGTTCTTGAGAACTAGCTGGGGCTGTTCTGCCTCTGAATGAGAATCTGGGAGTTGTTTGCAGCAGCTCTACTTGACATGTCTCATTCCCAGGTACGAGACAGGTTGACATACCTGCTATGTGTTCTTTGATAGGAGGAGGTGGAAAACTCTCAGAGGGCTCAATCATAAAACCCCAAAAGCCTAAGTACACTCATTTCTGTCCACTTTCCACTGGCCAAAGCAAGTCCTATGGCCATGTTCAACATCAGTGAGGAAGCCAGGTCTGCTTCTTCCCAGGAGGTGAGCAGAAGAAGCAACTAATTGCTAAATATGTCTAATTTACACAGGTGCTAAATTTACTTATTACTTCAAGTAATCTATATGCATATCCTTTTGGATTCTCTGTATGCACAATTGTATCATCTTCAAATAATGATGTTTTATTTTTTTCCTTTCAAATCTATGTAAATTTTATTCTTCTTCTTCCCTTGTTATACTGTCTTGGACAACATAATTGTTGAATAGAAGTGGACCTCTTTGTTTTGTGCCTTATCTCAGGGGTAAATATTTCCATATTTCACAAATAAGTGTAACTTTTGTTTTAGGTTTGTTGTTGTTAATTGCAAACAAGTGTTGAATTTTAAGAAATGCTTTTTCTGTAGCTGTTTGGGTAATTATATATTTTTATCCTTTTTTAATAAATGTGATGAGTTAAGTTGATTATTTTCTTAAAGTTAATATAGACTCATTTCTGGAATAAATCCAACTTGATTGCTATGGATTATATATTTTTACATATATATTCAGTTTGTGCATATTTTAAGATTTTTGCATCTACATTCATAAGAAGTTTAATGAGAGATTCATATGTAAATTTTTCCTTATATCTTTATCAGATTTTGATATCCATGTTTTGATGTTTCCATACATTGAGCATGGAAGTGATTTTTCTTTTTTAAATTTTCTTGTACAGTTTGTGTAAAACTAATATCTTTTCTTTAAGTGTTTGAAAGAATTCACCATTCAACCATCTGGGCCTGAAATTTCTTTTGTGGATAAGTTTCTTAAATTATAGATTAAATTTATTTAATGCATATAGAAATATTCATATACTTTATTTCTCTTGGTAACCACTGATAAAACATTTATTAATGAGTTTGTCTGTTTCACCTGAATTTTTGAAATTTCACACAAAATTTTCATAATACCTTTCAGTGATGTTTTTTGTCCAAAGAATCCATAATGATGTTCTCATTAATTTCCTGATTTCTGTCTCTGTATCTTCTCTTTCTCTTCCTCTCTCCCTCCCTCCCTTCTTCTCTCACTCTCTCTCTCCTTCTGTTTCTCTGTCTCTCTCTTTAAAGATTTATCACTGTCATTAGTCTTTTTAAAAACATTTTTGCTTTATCGATTATTTATATTTTATATTTGTTTTCCTTTTTTTCTTTCTTTTTTTTTTGCTCTCATCTTTATTTTTTTCTTCTACTTTTCTTTTGCTGTTATTCTAGGCTTTGAGATCACTGAAATGGCTACTTAGATCAGGCTTGGTAGGGCCCTGATGGTGTGGCTATGTTGGTAGCCCTAAACTCCAAGTTGTGGCTCTCTGTCCCAGTAAGACTGCTGAAAGAGCTAAGCATAATGTTTTCTGTTTAGTCTCTACTCCCCATGCTAAAAATTAGCAAATGCTCTAGGGTAAAATGCCATTGCAAATTTGAGGCCCTGATGTGTTTTCCATCTTCAAACTTGGTGATCATTTGATCATTCAAACCCTGATGGCTTGGTGGTGTTCCCTACTTTGAAACTGTTGTTGAGCCCCTCTAATAAAATTTTCATTTATTATATTTTCATTTCTAGAATTTCTATTTTGTTTCTTTTAATAATTTCTCTTTATTAATATTTCATGCTTAGTGAAATATTATTGTCATACTTTCCTTTATTTCTTTAAACATGGTTTCCTTTGGGTCTTTTAACATATTTTAAATATCTGATTTAATATTTTAATATCTTTGTCTGGTAAGTCCAAAATCTGGTCTTCCTCAGGGACTGTTTCAATTAATTGTTTTGTTTTGTTTTCCTGTGTATGGGCTATACTTAAATTTTTTTCATATCTTGATTTTTCTGTTGTTATTGTTGAAAAGTGGAATTTCCAATAATATAATGTGGCAACTCTGGAAGCAAAATTTGCCTCCCTCCCCAGAGTTTGTTGTTCCTGATGCTGGTTGTAATTGTTGGTGTTTGTTTAATGACTTCTGAACTAATTTTGTATAGTCTGCATTCTTTGTTGCATGTGGTCACTGACATCTCTGCTTGGCTTAGTGATCACCTAATGATGGACAGATTTTTCCTTAAATTCCTGGAACCAATATATCTCTGTGTCTTTCCCAGGGGCCCTGTGTATATGTTGGGGTATATTTTCAAACCCAAACCGGCAACTTATCACTCTGCCTTAGCCTTCACTTCCTGCTTGTGCAGAGCTTCAAGTTCACCCAGAGGCAAGAGCTTGGGGAATTTTCAAGTTTTCCTGATCATATGCACAGCCCTGCATTTGTTAATGGCATTCTACACTTCCAGGAATTTGTTGGAGCTTTTCAAAGTCCTTTGGACATCTCACATCTTAGCTTTTCCTCTTAAGGATTTTGGTTAGTCTATTGTTTGCCTCAGCTATGAGCTATTATTTAATTTAGCTATACCTTTAAATGCTTGTCAGTAAATATTTCAACAAGCACACAGTCCCTCAGGAAAATGATTTTAACATTGGATCACAAATAAAATAAAGCCTTTCAGGTCAGGTATTCCAGGAAAATATTAGATAGATCAAAATATAAAAATTCTTCGGAAATAAAATTTCTTTTGTTCCCTCTGGTACCAGGAATAAAGGCTATTATCTTCAAGGCTACTACTGAGCTGGGAAGTGGGTGATAGGAATAATGTAACTTAAAACACCATCAAGATCACCAAGATTCTTCTGTTTTTCTTGTGTAAACACTCCTTGTGTTGCTCTAAGCCTTGGTTGACTTCCAGAGCTCTGAATAAAGTTGATATTTACAAATTTTCCATCTTTTCATTGCCTTTATAAGGGGGTGCATATTTTCAGAGATCTTTAATCTTTCATTTTCAAACATTTCTCTATTTTTATATATTTAAGTATTTATAAATTTTGTTTATTGTTTGCAAAAACACCTACATGTATATATGTCATTGTTTTCATATTTTCTACAATGGACTCTGGAAACTGGGATAACTAGGTTACAAGGTCAGCAATCATAAAGTGAGGGAAAAAAATATATATATACATAATTTCCTGGGACAGAA
Source organism: Leucopleurus acutus (assembly GCF_964270905.1). Lineage (NCBI taxonomy): Eukaryota > Metazoa > Chordata > Mammalia > Artiodactyla > Delphinidae > Leucopleurus > Leucopleurus acutus. The sequence continues at coordinate 6,274,415 of NC_139149.1, read as the reverse complement.
TTTCTAAAACCTTTGGAATTGCTTAAGTGATAAGAGTACTAGGAACATCTTTTGCTTTGATATTTGGTTTTGACCGTGCTTTCTGACACAGAGATCTTAAATCCCTTGGAATTTTTTGAGTTATAGATCTCTTGTTCTAAGGAATTGATTCTTGGTAAGCTACTGTATAGCTTTAGAATGAGGGCTAGTTACCAGAAAGACTAAGTCATGATTAGAAACTTAGAACTTTCTGCCCACTCTCACTCCCTCCTCTGGGAGGGAGATTGAGTTAATGATCAATTATGCATATGTAATGAAGCCTCCATAAAAATTCCAAAAGCACAGGGTTCAGGGAGCTTCCAGGTTGCAAAGCACATGGAGGTGCTGGAAGGCTAGTTCACCCAGAGAGGATAAGGATACTCTATACCCTTTCTTCTTATCTCAGCCTATGTATGTCTCTCTTCATCTGCATCCTTTATTATATCCTTTATAATACATCAGTGAATATAAGCAAGTGTTTCCCTGAGTTCTGTGCACCATTCTAGCAAATTGTTAAAAACAAGGTGGTTGTGGGAACCTCAATTTATAGGCCGTGAGTCAGAAGTTCCAGGGATAACCTGGAACTTGCAACTGACATCTGAATTGGGGACAGTCTTGTGGGACTGAGCTCTTAGCTTTTGGGATCTGACACTAACTCAAGGTGGATAGTATCTAAGTGAATTGAATTGTAGGGTACTGAGCTGATGTCATAGAATTGACTGGTGAGGGAATAGACCCTCACATCTGGTGTCAGAAGTGTTGAGTGTGAGTAGAAGACAGCAGTGAGTTTTTCCTAGGTAACTGCCTTAAATTGACAAGTAGGTTTGGGATTAGAAAGTAAAATTAATCCTACAGGGCTTGCCTGGTGGTGCAGTGGTTGAGAGCCCGCCTGCTGATGTAGGGGACAGGGGTTCGTGCCCTAGTCTGGGAATATCCCACATGCCGCGGAGCGGCTAGGCCCTTGAGCCATGGCTGCTGAGCCTGCGCATCCGGAGCCTCTGCTCTGCAACGGGAGAGGCCACAACAGTAAGAGGCCCGTGTACCAAAAAAAAAAAAATTAATCCTACAATGACTATTTTCTAATTATTCATTTTTCTTCTAACATGAAATTATTTTGGTTTGGGACTTGAACATCCAACATCTTTATCCAAAATGACCTCATTATCATTTCTTGGAGGAACTTGTGGGAAATTGGGTGCATCAGACACTGCAGGGACTGTAGTCCAAGACTCATCATACCCCAGTAGGTTTGTGGCCTGTTATTAATTGCCTTGCACTTCATTTTCCACAGGGATGTAGAAAGTAGCTTTATTTGCTCTAGTGAAGTGTTAATTTTTAGACAAATGAAACTCAGAATATATCTTTCTCTTGCCTTAATTTGAGCAGTATCATAGATAGCACAGATCTATCACAGATGAACTTTGAAAGGTTGAGGGAGTTGAATAGCTGCAAATTTTATTAACTATGCTCTGCTGGCTGCTGTATGAATGCAAAAGTAGCCAGAGTGTCCTTCCTGGAGCACTTTCCTCTGGGTCTGTGCAGAGCACTAATAAAATAAAATGAACTGAGATTACTCAGCTAATTAACTGGAAGCTGATAATAGATAATCAGGCCAAATGATCCTTTATGGTCTAACCAAGGCATGAATAATTGGGGGAGTCTGTGTTGAATGATGATTATCTTGTAGTGCTTATATATAGATAATGATAGTGTTTAGGAAACTGACTGTCTTCTGGCAACAAAAACTGTCTAAAAGAGTAATGAATAAACAGCACATAATTTCAACAGTCAGGGGTTCAAACTTTTAGGCTAAGCAATGCCTTTCCAGATTTCATTTTTAATATGCAAAGTCTTTGGGAAGAGGTATTTAAAGGTTTTAGTGTTTCAATATGAATGGAATGAACTGCTAGTGGAAAAACAGGCCTATTGAAATGATTCTGACCTAAACTTGTTTCCAGGCCCTTAATACAAGACCCAGCAAAAGCTAGGTGGGGTCAGGAAATTGGTCTCACACACCCTGCTTTGCCCTACTTCCCACGCCAAAAAATGGCACTGTGTATGGGGGACAAGGACAGATTAGGAAATGCTGAATGAAATGTTCCCAGAAGTGGAACCACAAGAGAAATCTTAAGATATGGTGGAAACATCATGGGCTTAGAGCTTCCTAACTTTCTGAGTCACCCTGGGCAACATCGCCTCTCTGAACTTGAAATTCCTTATATATATATAATTAGATGTATAGGGTAATTTATTAAGGTTTATTTTTATCTAACAGTCCTAGGTCCAGTATAACCCCAAATCAGTATTAAACTTGCCCCCACAGTAGTGTTTTGGAGATGTTCTTCCACAACATTCTGGCCGATCTGGCTTAAAATTCACCACAGTAACTGAGAATCACGTTTGTCAGTTTCTCCAGTACAAGTTCCATGTTTGTCTGGTCCACCAGCACTGAGTCAGCAGCACATGGTGACATGCCTGGCACATATTACTTCCTTGGACACTCCTGTGGTGAGGGAGTGGGTGAGTAAAGGTGACTGCATATCTGCCCCTAAGCAGCTACAGGACTCAGAAGCAATTGATACTGTGCCTTCCTTGATCATATCGGGGGGTAAGAGAACTGGGAGCTTCATTCATTTTCACATTTTTCCAAAAAATTTTGCACCCATCAGGAGCATATAAATTGATTTTTTCCCACAAATACATTAGGAAAACTGTGCCCAGGACCTAATTTTCTCCTGTAGGGAGACAGCTGATGAAATCCCCATGTCTCTGGAGGATGTGAGAGGTGTGTCAAGGTCAGGCAAGGGGTCAAACTCAAATCAAGATTATCTTAGGAGCGTCAAAGAGCAAGTCACAGCCAGAAAGAGAGAGCTCTGAGGGGAGGATGAAACTGGGAAAGGAAAGGCCATTGGGGACATTTCAGGAGACAAGGATGGTGTCTGTTTCTGCTGTTTACATTGGCATGGTATTCTGGTGTGTGTCCAAAGAGCAGGCCGAGCTACGGTAAAAATCTGCTTGATCCATTTTCCCATCTTTCCCCTCTTTTCCTGCCCTTGTATGAATACTTCCAACCTCATCTTCCCTGGTCTGAGACCTCTCTCCAGTCAATCATGTCTTCTCCTGATGTCCTACATTGATCTTCATCTATGTTTATATGAAATCTTTTAAAAAACCCAAGGATCAGTCATCCCTTAAACCAAGATTTCTCTACCCTGACTATACATAAGCATTACCAACAAAGTTTTTTAAAAATACTCATTAGTGAGCCACAGGCCAGCCCAACTAAGTCTCAGTCTCTTAGAAATATAGCAGCATTGTCAGGGTTTTATTTTAATTTTTTTAAGCTCAACGGGTGTTTCTAATTTACTTTTTTTGGAGAAAGGCTGGTTTTGCCTCATCATTGCTTGGATTTGATCTCTGTTGGCTTTTGCAAATTCTACACCCATTTTGTTCTCCATATCCAATTAACTCCACCATTTTTTCCTGCTCTGCTCCTCTTCAATCATAACAAAGAACTGGGCCCTGAGACATTGGGAACTGATAAAAATTTTGACAGGTATATTTGTCTACCCAGTATCCAAGTCTCTGTGTCAGCTGCACGCATGTCTACACCATGCACCAGCACCCAAAAACAGTGAGTTTCCAGTCCCAGGCAATGTTTAAGAAGGCTCTTGGCCTATAAATTGTGAACTTGCTTTTGCTTTGATTTTGTTTATACTTATCTTTGAGCTCTTTTTGCTGTGTTAGCTTTCTATTACTTCTGTAACAAATTATCACCAAAGTAATGACTTAAAGCAACACAAATTTATTATCTTACAGTCCAGTAGGTCAGGAGTCCAACACTGACCATCACATCACATCACATCAGGTTAATACCAAGATATCATCAGAGCTGTATTCCTTTGTGGAGGTTCTAGGGGTTGATATATTTCCTTGATCATTTGAGTTGTTAGCAGAATTCAGTTCTTTGTGTTATAAAACTGAGGCCTCCATTTTCTTGCTGGCTGTAAGATGAGGGCCATCCTAAGTTCTAGAAGTCACCAGCATTCTTTGGCTTGTGGCTCCTTCCTTCATTCTCAAAGCCATCAACAGAAGCCTGAGTCCTTGTCACATCTTGTCACATCTTGTTGCATCTCTCTGATTCCAGCCAGGAAATGTTCTCATCTTTTAAGAACCCATGTGTTTAGACTGGGCCCATCTGGGTGACCCAGGATAATCTCAGCATCTGAAAGTCTATAACCTTAATCACATCTGCAAAGTCTCTTTGTCACCTAAGGTATCATATTCACAGAGATTAGAGGATGGGAATTTCTGGAGGGTTTTATTCTGCCTACCAACTTCAACCTCTATTTCAGTCTTTAACTTGTCAGAATTTGCAGCCCACATGCATTAAATGCCAATTAGAGGCCTGGCACTTAGTAGGTTCTTAATAAGTGCTTGTGGGGTACGTGAATGGATGTTGAGTGAGAATGCTCTCTCCAGTACTTGGGTCTAAGCTTTTGCAACAAAATTTGCTTGGTTCATCCCTCCTGCAATCACAGGTCAAGCATTTCTGTTCTTATCCCAGGTCTTGGGAGCACAACTTCCACACCCAGGCCCTTATAAAAGACCAGCACACATACAACCTGGTCTTTATGGGTGGGAAAGTCACATTTCTAACCAACCTTTCCAGCCCCGTGGTTGCTGAAGTCTGGAAAACGAGACGGCAGAATGATGCATGTGATTTACTTATCATTCTATTTGATTTCTGTTCTAAAGTATGAAATTGGCATTTCACAGCTCAGGGTATGTACAGTTTAGAAATCCATTGATAAAATTCACAAATTTCTTATTAGATCCATTGGGTTATTGATGCTGTGCAGAAAAATAACAGGCTATTTGATTCTGTAAATGATAGAGTGGGGGAATATAGCCTTATTCTGGCAGTTTGCAACGTGCAGCAATTATAATTGTCTGTGGTGGGGCAGAGGGTTTCTGAGAACTGTGGGAGATCAAAGAGCATGAAAGAAGCAGCTTTTCAGCAGGATTTCTTTACAGGGTCTAAATGAAAAGAACATAACCTCCCCTCACCTTCTTTTTCTTCCTCTTTATAATCCTTTCCTCAATATATATCGACTTTTCCCTCCAGATAGTCATGTGTTCATTTAACAAATATTTACTGAGCATGTACTGAATGCCCAGTAGTAGTGAGGATACATCAGTGAACCAAAAATGATTCCTGCTCCTGGGGATTTTTCATTCTATAGGCTGCCATTTATTGGGGGGTCTTCCCTGTGCTCAGTCCTGGATGATGAAGAGACACATCAGATCCAGCCCTGCCTCACTGAACTGACTTGTGGTGGTGGAGACACAGGGTAAAAGGCAATCAGAATACAAGACAGTACACTATATCATTCCATGATAAATCTGTGAGGGCCTGAGCCAGCACAGGTGGATCCACACCTCACTCAGCCCAGGAGAAACACAGAGAACTTATTGCATACAGTGACACATGAGTTTAATCTGAAGGATGGATGTTCTAATCAGAGAAGAGGGGGGAGACTTTTCAGAAGGAAGGGATTGAGACAGGCTGGGAACTGGAGCCCTTTGCTGCAATGCTTGCACCTAGACAAACATCTTCTTGAACAATAAAAATCAAAGAAACTATAAGGGACTAAAAATAAGTGCATGCATGCACAGTTGGGGCAAATTATGGACAATAAGTTACAAAAAGACCAAAACCCCATCATCTGCCACTTCTGAAGAGCTGGGAGCAAAAGCAGGGGGTCCAGAACAAAATCAGACTACCGCGCATGCCCCCTGCACACAACACCACCAAAGGGGTGGGCAGAGCACCTCAGCCACCCCTCCAGACCCAGCACCTGGACCCACCCCTACCCTCACCCCATATAAGGAACCAGCCCGCCCCACCTCAGTGAATGAGCAGAGAAACTTGTTACTTGTTTTCACTCAGGAGCCCCGTTAAAGCCTTGCCTGAATTTCTTGTCTGGCCTCTTATCAATTTCTATTGATTAAGAAGGCCAAGAACCCTGGTTGGTAACACGATGATGTGTGCCAGATTGCATAGTTGTAACATCTAACATATGCTTTCTGTGTATGAGGCTGGTGTTGATATGAATGGTTTGACGGTAAGTGTAGACCGCTGAAGGGAATCCAATAATATCATATTTTAAATCATTTTTTTGACTCTGGGTTGGATTGGAAGCTCAGTTTTCCCCTAGGACGACCCGGCCCAGGGGTATTCGAGTTCTGGACTGTCAGCCACATGGGATCAAGGCAACAACCCCAGCTCCTAAGTCTGGCTACTGAGTGGATGATGGAGACTAGTCAGGAGTTGAGATAGGATGGATGTCCAGCTGCTCAAGTCACAACAGTATTTGAACAACTTTTTTTTTTCTTTAGTATGCAGGCCTCTCACTGTTGTGGCCTCTCCCGTTGCGGAGCACAGGCTCTGGACGCGCAGGCTCAGCGGCCATGGCTCACGGGCCCAGCCGCCCCGCGGCATGTGGGATCTTCCCGGACCAGGGCATGAACCCGTGTCCCCTGCATCGGCAGGTGGACTCTCAACTACTGCGCCACCAGGGAAGCCCCTGAACAACTTTTTAATGTCATGTACTGTTCTAAGAACTCATTTAAAATATCTCCAAGGCCCTGCCATTCGGGGAGTACTGAAGACAATCAGTGTCACCCAGGAGGACAAGTTGGTATCACACAGATGAAAAAAGATTGGTCTTGCCCTCCATGGCTTCAGGCTTGGGACTCTATGAAGGCTCCTCTCATTTACTTCTTTTGGAATAGTAATGCCTCATGGATAATTTACTTTTAGGAAGTTAATCTCCAAATCATATAATACAAATGGCTACCCAGTTAAGATTCTCCACTGAAATTTGAAATAATCTTTTTGTTTCTTCCCCTTCCTGCTGTGTCACTCTGAGATAGCTGTGGACTCCCAGAATGATCGAGAGGACCTTTACTTATTCATTTTTCCCAGGAATGTCTTAACAGACAAGTGGAGCTAAATGACATCTTGAGGTGTTCCTAGTACTAAATGTCCTAAATGAGTCACTCTTGAGGCCTTCAAAGCATCCTTCTACCTAAATTAGCCATCCCACCCAGGAAGATGGGGCTAGGCCATAACACAGCTACTTACCAGATTAGATTGGCCCTGAGCACAGGCTGGATGCCCAATGAGGCTTGAATTCTAACAAGGTAAAATGGCATTTTAAGTAATCTGGTATTTCTGCTTACAAAGTAATAGGGCATTCAATCCCTAGGTGAGCCTCTGATGTAGTTTTATTTTTAGCTTTTTTCTGGTAGGAATATCTCTTCTTGGTTTCAGTTTGGCAGCATGTAATGCTGTCCTCATAAAATCATTTGGAAATTTTTTCCTATTTTTACTATTTTCTGGAAGAGTGTAGAAATTGTAGTTTTATTAAGTATTTGATTGAACTCACCAGTGAAGATTTCTGGGTCAGAAATTTTCTTGGTGAGGAAGGTTTTAATTATTTTTTTCCAATAGATATGAGATTATTAAGGTTACCTCTTTCTTCTTGAGTAATTTGTGTCAAGGAATATACCTATGGCATCTAAGTTTTCTTATTGACTATAATTAAATTCGTACCTTTTTAATGACTTATGACTTGTAGTGATGTTCTTTATTTCATTACTGCTATAATTAATTTGTATCATCTTCTGTCTTGTCTTGATCAATATAATATTTATGCATTTTATAGATCTTTATAAAAATCTTTTGATTTCATCGATTCTCTATTTTTTCTGTTTTTCACTTAATCAATTTCACTTTTTGTCATTACTTTTCCCTTTCTTTTGCTTATTTTTAGTTTTATTTGCTCTAAAATTTCTTCTTTTATCTCTCATTTTCTGTTTGAAGAATTTTCTTTGACTTCCTTAAGAGTAGGTCTGTAGGCAATAAATTATTTCATTCCTGAAGGATAGCTTCATTGTATATATAACTTGTGGTTAATTATTGTTTACCTTCAGTACTTGAAAAATAGAATCACTTTCTCCTGGACTCTATTGTGTACTATGTTGCTGCTATTCACGTCCATGTTTCCCTATATATAATGTGTCATTTCTCTCTGGCTGCTTTCAAAATGTTTTCCTTTAACTTTAGTTTTCAAATGTATAATTATTATGTGTTTTTGGCATGGGCTTCTTAGGGTTATCTTATTTGGACTTCACTCAACTTCTTGGAGTTGTAGGTTTTCATTTTTCACCAAATTTGGTAAGTTTTCAGCCCCACTCTTATTTTCTTCTTTTTCTGGAACTTTGACAATAGAAATGTTCAGTCTTTCATTATTGGTTCACAGGTCACTTAGGCTTATTTTTTACCCTGGTCTATTTTCTCATTGCTATTCATATTGGATGATTTCTATTGCTTTTTCCTCAAGTTCACTAGTTCTACCATATTTTATAATTCATCTCCACTTTACTATTGAACTCATCTAGTGAGGGATTTTTTAAAATTCTGTTACTAAAGTTTTCAGTTCTATAGTTTCTATTTGATTCTTTCAAATAACATCCAGGTGTCTCCTGTGATTTTAATTTTTTTTTTCATTTGTTTCAAGAATGGAATTGAGTGTTGAATCAATTTTATGTCTGCTTAAAATCTTTTTCAGATTCTCTTTCTTCATTCAGTTTTAGTCTTTGTTCTTATTAAGATAGGTGATTCCCTATTGTATCCTGGGATTTTTTTCTACTCTCTTGGGAGAATGTAGGCCCTATGAAATCACTTATTTTAATAGGTACTCACTCTGTTTAGGTTTAGTGCACAGATAGTCCCCTTCATCTGTCGTCTTTATTTCCCAAGGCAGTTTAAGTCACAGAGTCTTTGTGTTATTTTGCTCTGCTTAGTTTATCTGGGGCCACTAGGACTCCCTCCTGTCCTGGCTACTGTTACCTGAGTGGATGTTGGGTTTCCACATCTTGGGCCACTGGTTGTATCTCAGAGGTGGAGTGGTGTGATGATATCTCCTTACCAGGGCTGCCTACCTGCCTGGGTATCACTGGGTGCAAAAGGAGAGTCCTTGTCCTCCTGTCCCAGAAAAGGCTGTTTTCTGGTTTCACCTGTTTACTTTGGTGTCTCTTATAGGAGTAGAGTTGATGGTCATTTGGGATAAAGAGGATTTCCTAAATGTAGCTGCCTGCTATAGCTAAATCCCTCACTGCAGGCACTGCCCATTTGCCTTGGTATCTCTTGGTAAAGGGATAAAGGAGGGCGTTTCCCCTGGTTGTTTATTTCTAGTGGGGATTCCATTCATTCTCCATGCCAGTGATTCTTGGTCACCTGATATTTTCAGAGGAAATTTCACTTGGTCCAGGAAAGGAATTAACATATCTGGGCCATTTTCTATTGCTAGCTCAGTGATCAGGAAATGCCAGATCAGGGTGGCTATCCACTGTTGAGTGAATGATGCAAAATGTCCTGCCACTGTGAAGTTTGTCCAGTCTGCAGGTTTCAAACCAGTCTGCATTTTTCTTACAATCTTGCAAAGTTTTTGTTGTCCTTTGCATTACTTCCAGTGTTTATAGATTTGCTTTGCAAGGAGGAGCATGGAAAGGTGGATCCATGCCATTTGGTATACTGAAAACTCTTGTCTTCATTCTTGAAGAAAATTTTTGCAGCAGATACAGAATTATGGCTACTGTTTATTATTTTACTCATTTAAAGATGTCATTGAACTGTATTTTGAAGTCTATAGTTTCTGATGAAAAGATTACCTGTCATTAAAAATGTTGCTTCTCTGAATGTAGTACGTCATTTTTCTCCAACTGCTTTCACAATTTTCGCCTTTTTTAATTAATTAATTTTTTAATTTATGTTTGGCTGTGTTGGCTCTTCATTGCTGCACACAGGCTTTCTCTAGTTGCAGTGAGCAGGGGCTATTCGTCATTGAGGTGCACGTGCTTCTCATTGCAGTGGCTTCTCTTGTTGCAGAGCATGGGCTCTAGGTGCACGAACTTCAGTAGTTGTGACATGAGGGCTCAGTAGTTGTGGCTCACGGGCTGTAGAGCACAGGCTCAGTAGTTGTGGCATATGGGCTTAATTGCTCCGCAGTATGTGAGATCTTCCCAGACCAGGCACTGAACCTGATAATTTTTTCTTTACCTTTGACTTTTGGAAGTTTGACTATAGTGTGCATTGGTACAATAGTCTTTATATTTACTATGATTGGGGCTTGCTGAAATTCTTGAATCTCTAAGTTCATCTCTATTATCAACTTTGGGAAAGTTTGGTCTTTATTATTTTCAGTAGTTTCCTTGCCCTTTCTCTCTCTCCTCTACTCCTGGAATTTTAATTTTATATATGTTAGACTTTCTGATATTGACCCATACTTCCTGAGATGTTTATTTTTTAAATAAGTTTTACTCTCTTCTTTAGATTATATTATTTCACTATTCTATTTTCAATTTTATTGAGTCTTTTATCTGTTATCTCCATAATGCTGTTAAAACCACCAGTATTTTTGCACATTCTGTATTATTCAGTTTTATAATTATTATTTCATTACTATGTCTCCTCCTTCATTTATCATTTTATATTTTTCTCTTTTTTGTTCTTGGTTAGTCTAGCTGAAGATTAAACAGTTGTGTTTATATTTTCAAAAAACCAACTCTTAGTTTTATTTTTATTATTTTTCTAGTCTTTATTTCCACTCTGATCTTTGTTATCTCTTTCCTTCTGCTAACTTTGGGCTTAGTTTGTTCCTGTAGTCACTTGAGGTATAAATTTTGGTTCATTATTTGAGATCTTTCTTCTTTTTAATTGTAATGTAGACATTTATTGCAATGAACTTTCCTCAGTACTGTTTGCTACAACCCATAAATTTTAGTATGTTGTGCTTCCATATTTGTTTAGGATATTTTTATTTCGCATTTGATTTTCTCTTTGACCCATTGGTTGTTTTCTTTATTATATAATTTCCACATATTAGTAAAATTTGCTGTTTTTTTCCAGTATTGATTTGGAGATATGTCTATGCAAGTTCTTTGCCCATTTATAAATTGAGTTGTTTGGTTTCTGTCATTGAGTTTTGGGAGTTATCTTTATATTCTGGATATTAATCCCATATCAGATATATGATATGCAAATATCTTTTCCTATTCGGTGAGTTGTATTTTTTCTCTGTTGATAAGGTTTTTGATGCACAAATATTTATTTTTTTTACATTAATTTTTTATTGAAGTATAGTAGTTTTACAATGTTGTGTTAGTTTCTGATGTACAGCACAGTGATATATATATATATATATATATATGGGACAGTGTAAAAGGGTCCCCTTTCCACCACACCTTCTCCAGCATTTACTGTTTGTAGACATTTTACTGATGGCCGTTCTGACCTGTGTGAGGTGATACCTCATTATAGTTTTGACTTGTATTTCTCTAATAATTAGCAACGTCAGACATCTTGTCCTGTGCCTATTGGCAATCTGTATGTCTTCTTTGGATAAATTTCTATTTAGGTCCTCTGCCCATTTTTTTGATTGGGTTGTTTGGTTTTCATTATTGAGTTGTATGAACTGTTTGTATATTCTGGAAATTAAACCCTTTTCAGGCTCATTGTTTGCAAATATTTTCTCCCATTCTGTAGGTTGTCTTTTTGTTTTGTTTATGGTTTCCTTTGCTGTGCAAAAGCTTATAAGTTTGATTAGATCCCATTTGTTTACTTTTCCTTTTATTTCGATTGCCTTGGGGGACTGATCTAAGAAAATATTGTTACAATTTATGACAGAGGGTGTTCTCGTCTAGGAGTTTTATGGTGTCATGTCTTATATTTAAGTCTTTAAGGCATTTTGAGTTTATTTTTGTGTATGGTGTGATGGTGTGTTCTAACTTCATTGATTTACAAGCTGCTCTCCAGCTTTCCCAACACAACTTGCTGAAGAACTGTCTTTTCTTCATTGTATATTCTTGCCTCCCTTGCCATAGGTTAATTAGCTGTAGGTGTTTGGGTTTAGTTCAAGGCTCTCCATTCTGTTCCATTGATGCATATGTCTGTTTTTGTGCCAACACGATGCTGTTTTAATTACTGTAGCTTTGTAGTATTGTCTGAAGTCTAGGAGGGTTATGCTTCCAGCTTTGTTCTTTTTCCTCAGGATTGCTTTTGCAATTCTGAGTCTTTTATGATTCCATATAAATTTTAGCATTATTTGTTCTAGCTCTGTGAAATTTCATGGGTAATTTGTTAGGGATCACATTAAATCTGTAGATTGCTTCAGGTAGTATAGCCATTTTTACAACATTAATTCTTCCAGTCCAAGAGCATAGGATATTTTTCCATTTCTGTAAATCATCTTCGATTTCCTTTATCAGTGTTTTATATTTCTCAGCCTATGAGTCTTTTGCCTCTTTGCTTAGGTTTATACCTAAGTATTTTGTTTTTTGGGTGCAATTTTTAAAGCTGTTTGTTTTTGTTTTGTTTTGTTTTTACTTTCCCTTTCTGATATTTCATTGTTAGTGTAAAGAAATGCAATAGAGTTCTGTATATTAATCTTGTTTCCTGCTACCTTGCTGAATTCCTTTATCAGTTCTAGCAGCTTTTGTGTGGAATCTTTAGGGTTTTCTATATACAGTATCATGACATCTGCATATAATAGCAATTTTACCTATTCCCTTCCAGTTTGAATGCATTTTATTTCTTTTTCTTGTCTGATTGTTGTGGTTAGGAATTACAATACTATGTTGAATAGAAATGGTGAGAGTGGGCATGTGATGCACAAATATTTAAAATCTACATAAAGTCCAAATTTTCTAATTTACCTTTTGTTGCCTGTGACTTTGACATCAATATAAAAAAAATCATTGCCAAATCAAATGCAATGAAGATTCTGTCCTATGATTTCTTCTGGTAGTTTTAGTTTTAAGTCTAGCATTTCTGGTTTTGACCCATTTTGAGTAAGTTGTTTATGTAATGTTAGGTAAGGGTACAATTTCATTTCTTTACATGTAAATCTCCAGTTTCCCCACCACCATGTGTTGCAAAGAGTGCCCTTTCATCATAAAATGGTCTTGGCAGCCTTGACTACCAAAAATCATTTGACATATGAGTGTTTGTTTCTTTGTTCTGTTCTATTCCATTGGTTTATGTGTCTATCTTTATCACTGTTTGATTACTTTAGCTTTGTAGTATATGTTGAAATAAGGAAGTATGAATTCTCTAGCTTTTCTCTTCTTTTTTTCAAGATTGTTTTGACTATTTGGAATCCCTTGAGATCCCACATGAATTTTAAGATGGATTTTTCTATTTCTGCAAAAAATGCCTTTGGGTTTTTGATAAGGATTTCATTGAATCTATAGACCACTTCGGGTAATACTGACATCTTAATGTTAAGTCTTGCAATCTGCAAACATGGGATGTATTTCCATTTATTTTTATCTTCTTTAGTTTCTTTCAGCAATACTTCATAGTTTTTACTGTACTAGTCTTTTACCACCTTCATCAAGTAAATTCCCAAGTATTTTATTCTTTTTGATGCTTTGTAAATGGAGTTGTTTCTTAATTTCTTTTTAAAATTCTATATGGTAAGCATAAAATTTTAACTGATTCTGCTGTGTTGTCTTTGTGTCCTGCTACATTGAATTAATTCACTAATTCTAACAAATTTTTTGTGAAAGTTTTGTTTGTATATTTATAAATCATGTTATCTGTGAACAGAGATAGTTTTATTCTTCCTTTAGAATTTAGATGCTTGTTATTCCTTTTTCTTGCCTAATTTCTCTTGCTTGGACTTCCAGTACTATCTTAAATAGAAGTGGTAAGAGTGTGTATCTGGGCCTTTTCCTGATCCTAGAAGGGACGCTTTTATTCTTTCACCATTGAGCAAAATGTTCACTGTGGGTTTTCATATATGGCTTTTATTATGTTAAGGTAGTTTCATTCAATTCTTAGTTTGTTAAGTGTTTTTATCATTAAAGTGTAGAATCTTGTCAAATATTTTTTCTGCATTAATTAAGAAGATCATGTTTTTTTTCCTTCCATTTTTTAATATGGTATATTACAGTTGATTGATTTCATAAGTTGAGCCACCCTTCTTTCCAGGAATAAATCCCACTTGGTCATGGTGTATATCCTTTCAATACTGCTGAATTTGTTTTGCTAGTTTCTGTTGAGAATTTTTACATCAGTGTTCATAAGGGATCTTTGTTTTTAGTTTGTTTCTTGCAGCATCTTTGATTTTGGTATCAGGCTAATTCTGGTTTCAGAATGAGTTAGAATATTGCTTCCTTACTTATTTTTGAAAAAGTTTGAAAAGGATTGGTGTTAGTTCTTCTTTAAATGTAATGTTTGGTAGAATTTATGAGTGAAGTCATCATTTCCAAATCTTATCTTTGCTGGATATTTTTTGTTACTTATTCAATCTCCCTAGTAGTTTAAAGTTTATTCATATTTTCTATACCTTTGTGTTTAGTCTTAGTATATTTCTCATTTCTAGGAATTAGTCCATTTTATCTAGGTTATCTTATTTCTTGGCATATAACTGCTCATAGTGCTCTCTTAATCCTTTTTATTTATGTAGAATTGGTGCTAATGTCTCCAAATTTATTTCTAATTTTAGTAACTTGAGTATTCTCTCCTTTTTGCTTAATCATCGTACTTTGTGTGATGCTTATTTTTAAGAATACACTGAGACTTAATTTATAGCCTAATATTGTCTACTCTGGAGAATGCCTCATGTGCAATGAGAAAAATGTGTATGCTGCAGAATATTCTCTATATGTCTGTTTGGCTTATTATAGTGTCCAAATCCTCTATTTTTTTTTTTCTACTTATCTTCTGTCTGGTTGTTCTATCCAACAAAGATTGGGGCATTGAAGCCTGAAACTGTTATAGAACTGTTTTTTCTTTCATTTCTGTCAATTTTTGCTTCATATATTTTGATTGTTATTAGGTGTGTAAATGTTTATAATTGTTATACCTTCTTGTCTATTGAAATTTTGATTAACATATAATATCCTTTTTTGTCTCTTCTAACCATTGTTGGTTTTTTTTGTGTGTGTGTGTGTGGTACGTGGGTCTCTCACTGTTGTGGCCTCTCCCGTTGCAGAGCACAGGCTCCAGACGCGCAGGCTCAGTGGCCATGGCTCATCGGCCCAGCCGCTCTACGACATGTGGGATCTTCCCAGATCGGGGTACGAACCCGTGTCCCCTGCATCGGCAGGCAGTCTCTCAACCACTGCAACACCAGGGAAGCCCTCTTCTAACCATTTTTGTTTTAAATTATATATTGTCTGATATTAATATGACCAAACCTGCTCTCTTTTGGTTACCATTTACATAGAACAATTTCCCATCCTTTTACTTTTAACCTATTTGTATATTTGGATCTAAAGTGAGTCTCTTGTAGACATCATATAGTTGGGTCTTTATTTTTAATCTATCCTGCCAATTTCTGTCTTTTGATTGGACAGTTTAATCCATTTAAATTTAAAGTGATTACTGATAAGGCAGTATTTACTTCTGTTATTTGCTATTTGTTTTCTCTATGCCTTATAGTTTTTATGTTCCTCATTTCCTGCTTACTATCTTCTTTTGTGTTTAATTGATTTTTAAGTAAAACATTTAAATTCCTTTTACATTTTATTTTGTGTATGTTGTATAGTTATTTTTTGTAGTTACCATGGGAATTACACTTAACATCCTAAAGTTATAACATTCTAAGTTTATCCTAGCTTAACTTCAATAGCATAAAAAACTCTGCTCTTTTAACATCTATCTATGTCCCACTCTTTCTATCACTGAAGTCACAAAATTACACCTTTATACATTGTGTATCCCTAAACCTAAATTAATAATTCTTTTAAATGCATTAGTCTGTTAAGTCATGTTAAAGACAACATTTGGACTTAAAGTTACAATTATACTACCTTTTAGACTAAATAATTTTTGAAAAATTGTCTTCTGAATCATGTACAAAGAATAAGAGCCTTGTCCTGGTTTTGCATAATGCCACAAGTAGTCACTTTTAATATTTATCCAGTTGTGTAGCCATTTAGAATGCAGTATAACTCTGCTATTTGTATTTTGTCATAGGTCAATTGCATTTTGATCTTCTTTAAGATAAGAAATGCATTGCTAAGCTGTGGTCCCTTTGACTAGTGACTGTACAGACATTGCATAAGATCTGTTGTGTCAATCACATGGGGACTGAGCACTAAGGAAGGGAAAGAGAGACATGTTATTCTACACCAAGTACCTGGGAGATTGAGAAGGAGATGGCGTAGAAGTCACTCCCTTCATTGTTCTCAAAAAGAGGCCAAGCTCTTAAAAGGTGAGTTGAAAGACTTTCCCTTCTGTTTCTTTTTCATCATCAAAGCTCAGATTTGGGTACCCAGTTGGTCCCTTTGAAAGAGTAATGATGCTCCTCTGAAGCATCCCCATTTCATCTGGAGTAAAAACCAACTTTTCCTATACCCACTATCACCTATGGAGAGTATGCCAAGTGGCCCCCTCTTTTCTCAATATGCTGCATTCCAACTTGACTCAGCAGGGTAGAGAGCTGAGGTCTTTCCCTGAGTAACTAAACACTCTGACATTGTTGAGGAATCCCCCAAATGTGCCCTCTGTTTTCCCTTTTTTCTACTATCCTTTAACTCCTCTCTTTCTTCCAATTTCTCCATAACTTCTTTCTTCTCTTTCCTTATCTCCTTTTCCCCAGCTGGTTCAATTCTTTCTTCTTCATATAATAAGTGTACTCTGTCCTGGAGTTTGCTAAGTAATACAAGGGAGAGGAAATGGATTATAATATTTTATTATTTTATTTAACACTAGGCATTTTGCAAAATACTTACAATTATCTCATTGAAATTCTCACCAGTAGGGTGAGTATTATTCTTCACTTTAATAGATCAGGCTCAGAGGAATAAACAATTCATAAAGCTAGTTCATAAAGCTTGTTGGTAACCAAGTTGTGAATTAATCTCATGTATTTAGTTAAAAATTTAATGTCCATTCAACCATATTCTATGGCCATGTAATTGTCATTATAACAATATTATTATAGTCATCAAATTTGGTATATTTGTCATGCATATTGAAATTTATAAAATGCTTTCAAATTGGTTTCTATTTCAGTTGCACTGTACTAATTAATACCTTGTTCAATTTTCTTCCAGGTCATTCTAACAGCATATCTCAACATTCTGTCTTCAATTTTGGGCTCATACTCTCTCTCTTTCTCTCTCTCTCTCTCCCTCTCTCTTTCTTGTAAATAATAAAGTCTTCCCACTTTTGTCTACTGAATGGGGCTAGAAGCAATAACACCACAGTAATAGCAAATAGCCTGAGCAGCATTAGCAGCAGATTGTTTTCTAAATGCCACAACAACCTATTAAGAGGAATTGGAGCTCTTCAGAGAAATGGCTCAATCAATCTCTGGAGCATGGAGAATGCAAACGGATTTTAAGACACTCTGTGCAAGAAAATAAGGATGTATTCAAAGACTGAGGTTTATCAAAATGACATGGGAGCCAAATTAAACAACTTTCACTTGCCAACTATGAGATAATTTGAGCATTACCTTTTTAAAAAATGATTAAAATTCTGCAACATATTGAGTAAAAATTATTTAATCCAGGGAGTGAAGTCAAAAAGATGGTGACATAGATTGTTAGTGGCTTTGACCTCCCCAGAAAAGAAGAACAACTAATAACTACTCAAGAACAAGACAAGACTGAGAGAAACTTAGAATATGGGGGTGAAGCTAAAGCACACATCTATGCCACAGAGACTAAGACAGACTGCATTAGAAGGGTAAGAGAAGCGGCCACACACTGACCACCTTTACCTTCCTCCTGGCCAGTATAGCATCATGCAGAGAGTTCTCTCCTAAGCCTCTCATTCCTCTAGTGGGAAAATAGAACCTGGGTGGAAAACTGGTCCCAAGTCTTATGGGGACTTTTTGGGAGCCCCTACCATGATCTTGCCCCATGGGGATTGCAAGGAATCTTCAGGGCTCAACCGCTGGGAGTCTGACTGTAACAGAGAAAGGAGCAGGGCTTGCAACAACTAGTAGGTGGATCTTGGCAGATTGGGTTCATACCTGCAGTGCCCAGATAGTAATCCTAACTAGCAGCTTGACTCATATGCATAACCAAGTTGGTGGTGCACTCTGGCCAGGGAAGTTGGTGTGGTGCCGATATGTATGGTTTGGATCTTCAAGTAAGGAGTTTTTCCAGCCCTAGAACCTGGTTTGCCCAAGCCCAGGCAAGGAGCATAGTCACAGCTCCATTCACTGTGGAGAGTGTCAGGAGACAGAGACCATATCTGACAAGAAGAGTTGGTGAGAATAATTAGAAACCATGTGGCTCAGTGCTTTTGAGCAGAGTGGTGAGCAGACAGAGCTTATTGGCCCAGAGCAAAGCCGGTACCAGGTATGGAGAGTTATCTTGCCAGGCATAAGCTGGAGGATTAATTTGCAACCAAGGTTGACGATAGCTCCCAGACCCTCCCAACCTCAGAGCTTGACCAATTGACTCACTCCCCAAATAGAACATATTTGGGCCCTGCCTGCAGAAGGATATTACTAGCAGATATGTCCAGAAACTAAACTAAGCTTACTGGTGAAGATCTGTCTCTGCCAAAGCAAACCTGTAAAGCTTGGAAGAAGAACCCAATTACTGAAATGTGCAGATACCAACATAAGGAATCAAGGATCATGAAAACCCAGATAAATATGACACAACCAAAGGAAACTAATAAAGCTCTAATAACAGACCTTAAGGAAGTAGGGATCTATACACCATCAGGCAAAATAATTCAGAATAATCTCCTTAAAATTTAGTGAGCCACAAAAACAACTAAAGGAAATTAGGAAAACAATGCATGGACAAAATGAGAAGTTTGACAAAGTAACAGAAACAATAAGAGAGAAGAAAGAAAGAAAGAAGGAAAGAAAGAAAGAAAGAAAGAAAGAAAGAAAGAAAGAAAGAAAGAGAAAGAAAGAAAGAAAGAAAGAAAAATAAAAAGAAAGAAAGGAAGGAAGAAAGAAAGGAAGGAAGGAAGGAAGGAAGGAAGGAAGGAAGGAAGGAAGGAAGGAAGGAAGGAAGGAAGGAAAGAAGGGAGAGAGAAAGGGAGAAAGAAAGGAATCCTAACTTTAAAAAACACAATAACTGAACTGAAGAATTCACTATAGAGTTTCAAAAGCAGACATAACCATGCAGAAGAAAGAATCAGCAAACTGAAGGATAGGATATTAGGAATTATCCAATCAGAGGAGCAAAAAGAAAAAAAGAATACAAAAAAGTTGAGAAAGTCTACAAGATTTATGGGACAAAATGAAAAGAAACTTTATTTGCATATTGGGAATTTGAGAAGGAAAATGAAAGAGAAATGGGCAGAAGGTATATTTAAAGAAATAATGGCTGAAAACTTCCCAATCCAGGGACAGAAATAGACATACAGATCCATGAGACCCAAAGGACTCCAAATAGGTTAAACCCAAATAGGGCTACATGGAAACACATTATATTAAATTGTCAAAAGATAATGGCAAAGAATTTTATTTAAAAAAATTATTATTGGAGTATAATGGTTTTACAATGTTGTGTTAGTTTCTGCTGTACAATGAAGTCAATCAGCTATATGTATACCTATAACTTCTGCCTCTTGGGCACCCCTCTCACACCCCATCCAGGTCACTACAGAGAACCAAGCTGAGCTCCCTGTGCTGTACAGCAGATCCCTACTAGCTATCTATTTTATGCATGGCAGTGTATATATGTCAATCTTAATCTCTCAGTTCGTCCCACCCTTCCCTTCCCTGCCCCGTGTCCACATGTCTGTTCTCTACATCTATGTCTCTATTTTTATTCTGCACCTAGGGTCATCAGTACCATTTTTTCTTTTTTTTAAGTTAGATTCTCTATATATGTGATAGCATATGGTATTTGTTTTTCTCTTTCTGACTTACTTCACTCTGTATGACAGAATCTAGGTCCATCCACATCACTACAAATAACTCAGTTTCATTTCTTTTTATAGCTGAATAATATCCCATTGTATATATGAGCCACATCTTCTTTATCCATTCATCTGTTGATGGACATTTAGGTTCGTTCCATGTCCTGGCTATGGTAAATAGTGATGCAATGAACCTTGTGGTACATGACTCTTTAAATTATGGTTTTCTCAGGGTATATCCCCAGTAGTGGGATTGCTGGGTCACATGGTAGTTCTATTTTCAGTTTTTTAAGGAACCTCCATAATTTTCTCCATAGTGGTTGCATCAATTTACATTCCCACCAACAGGGCAAGAGGGTTCCCTATTCTCCACACCCTCTCCAGCATTTATTGTTTGTAGATTATTTGATGATGGCCATTCTGACTGGTGTGAGGTGACACCTCATTGTAGTTTTGATTTATATTTCTCTAACAATTAGTGATGTTGAGCATCTTTTCATGTGCCTCTTAGACATCTGTAGGTCTTCTTTAGAGAAATGTCTAGGTTTTCCTCCAATTATTTTGACTGGGTTTTTTTTTTTATTTTGAGCTTCACGAGCTCTTTGTATATTTTGGAGTTTAATCCTTTGTCCACTGCTTCATTTGAAAATATTTTCTCCCACTCTGTGGGTTCTATTTTCATCTTGTGTATGGTTTCCTTTGCTGTGCAAATCTTTTAAGTATAATTAGGTCTTATTTGTCTATTTTTGTTTTTATCTTCATTACTCTAGGAGGTGGATCAAAAAAGATTTTGCTGTGACTTATGTCAAACAGTGCTCTTCCTATGTTCTCCTCTAAGAGTTTTATAGTATCCAGTCTTACTTTTAGGTCTTTAATCCATTTTGAGTTTATTTTTGTATATGGTGTTATGCAGTGTTCTAATTTCATTCTTTTTCATGTAGCTGTCCAGTTTACCCAACACCACTTATTGAAGAGACTATCTTTTCTCCATTGTATATTCTTGCCTCCTTTGTCATGGATTAGATGACCATAAGTGTGTGGGCTTAGCTCTGGGCTTTCTATCCTATACCATTGATCGATGTTTCTGTTTTTATGACAGTACCATACCATCTTCTTGTTGGAAGATTACTATAGCTTTGTAGTATAGTCTGAAATCAGGGAGCCTGAATCCTCCAGCTCCATTTTTCTATCCCAAGATTGCTTTTGCTATTCGGGGTCTTCTGTGTTTCCACACACTTGTAAATTTTTTGTTCTAATTCTGTGAAAAATGCCATTGGCAATTTGATAGGGATTGCATTGAATCTGTAGATTGCTTTGGGTAGTATAATCATTTTCACAATATTGATTCTTCCAATCTAAGAACATGGTATATCTTTCCATCTGTTTATGTAATGTTTGATTTCTTTCATCAGTGTTTTATAGTTTTCTAAGTACAGGTGTTTTGCCTCCTAGGTAGGTTTTTTCCTAGGTATCATTTTTATTGTTGTTGCAATGGTAAATATGATTGTTTCCTTAATTTCTGTTTCTGATCTTTCATTGTTAATGTATAGGAATGCAAGAGATTTCTGTGCATTAATTTTGTATCCTGCAATGTTACCAAATTCATTGATGAGCTCTACTAGTTTTCTGGTGGAATCTTTAGGATTTTCTATGTA
This sequence comes from Leucopleurus acutus, assembly GCF_964270905.1. NCBI lineage: Eukaryota > Metazoa > Chordata > Mammalia > Artiodactyla > Delphinidae > Leucopleurus > Leucopleurus acutus. The sequence goes on along the minus strand of NC_139149.1, from coordinate 6,252,821 downwards.
TAATATCATGTCATCTGCAAACAGTGAAAGTTTTACTTCTTCTTTTCTGATTTGGATTCTTTTCATTTCTTTTTCTTCTTTGATTTCCATAACTAGGGCTTCCAGAACTATGTTGAATAGAGTGGTGAGAGTGGGCAACCTTGCCTTGTTCCTGATCTTAGAGGAAATGCTTTCAGCTTTTTACCTTTGAGAATGGTGTTTGCTCTGACTTTTTTATATATGGCCTTTATTATGTTGAGGTAGTTTCCCTCTCTGCCTACTTTCTGGAGGGTTTTTGTCATAAATGGGTGTTGAATTTTGTCGAAAGTTTTTCTGAATCTATTGAGAAGATCATATGGTTTTTATTATTTAATTTGTTAATATGGTGTATCACATTCGTTGATTTGCATATATTGAAGATTCCTTGCATTACTGGGATAAATCCCACTTGATTATGGTGTCTGATCCATTTAATGTGTTGTTGGAATCTGTTTGCTAGCATTTTGCTGAGGATTTTACATATATGTTCATCTGTGATATTGCTCTGTAATTTTCTGTTTTGTGACATCTTTGTCTGGTTTTGGTATCAGGGTGATTGTGGCCTCATAGAATGAGTTTGAGAGTGCTCCTCCCTCTGCAATTTTTTGGAAGAGTTTGAGAAGGATGGGTGTTAGCTGTTCTCTAACTGATAGAATTCACCTGTGAAGTCATCTGGTCCTGGACTTTTGTTTGTTGGAAGATTTTAAATTACAGTTTCAATTTCATTCCTTGTGAATGGCCTGCTTATATTTCTATTTCCTTCTGGTTCAGTCTTGGAAGGTTGTAGTTTTCCAAGCATTTGTCCATTTATTTGAGGTTGTCCAGTTTATTGAAATATAGTTGTTTGTTGTAGTCTCTTATGATCCTTTGTATTTCTGTGGTGTTAGATGTAATTTCTCCTTTTTCATTTCTAATTTTATTGATTTGAATGCTCTTTTTTTCTCCTTGATCTGGCTAAAGGTTTGTCAATTTTGTTTATCTTTTCAAAGAATCAACTTTTAGTTTTATTGATATTTGCTATTTTCTTCACTTCTATTTCATTCATTTCTTCTCTGATCTTTATGATTCCTTTCCTTCTGCCAACTTTGCATTTTCTGTTTTTGGTCTTTTTTTATAGTTGCTTTAGGTGTAAGGTCAGAATGTTTATTTGAGATGTTTCTTGTTTCTTGAGGTAGGATTGTATTGATTGCTATAAATTTCCTTCTTAGAACTGCTTTTGCTGTGTCCCATAGGTTTTGGGTTGTTGTGTTTTTGTTGTCTTTTTTTTTTCTAGGTATATTTTTATTCCTCTTTGATTTCTTCAGTGATACATTGGTTGATTATTTAGTAGCATATTATTTAGCCTCCATTTGTTTGTGTTTTTTTACAGTTTTTTCCTGTAATTGATTTCTAATCTCATAGTGTTGTGGTCAGAAAAGATGCTTGATATGATTTCAATTTTCTCAGATTACTGAGGCTTGATTTGTGACCCAAGATGTGATCTATCCTGGAGAATGTTTCATGTGCGCTTGAGAAGAAAGTGTATTCTGCTGCTTTCAGGTGTAATGTACTATAAATATCAATTAATTCTATCTGGTCCATTGTGTCCTTTAAAGCTTTGGTTTCCTTATTTCTTTTCTGTCTGGATGATCTGTACATTGGTGTAAGTTGGGTGTTAAAATCCCCCACTATTATTGTGTTACTGTCGACTTCCCCTTTTATGGCTGTTAGCATTTGCCTTATGTATTGAAGTGTTCTTATGTTGGGTGCATAAATATTTACAATTGTTATATCTTCTTCTTAGATTGATCCCTTGATCATTATATAGTGTCCTTCCTTGTCGCCTGTAACAGTTTTTATTTTAAAGTCTACTTTATCTGATATGAGTATTGCATCTCCAGCTTTCTTTTTCTTTTTTTTTTTTTTTTTTTTTTTTGCAGTATGCAGGCCTCTCACTGTTGTGGCCTCTCCCATTGCAGAGCACAGGCTCCAGACGCGCAGGCCCAGCGGCCATGACTCACGGGCCCAGCCGCTCCGTGGCATGTGGGATCTTCCCGGACCAGGGCATGAACCTGTGTCCCTGCATCAGCAGGTGGACTCTCAACCACTGCACCACCAGGGAAGCCCTCCAGCTTTCTTTTGACTTCCATTTGCATGGAGTATGTTTTTCCATCTTTTCACTTTCAGTCTGTATGTGTCCCTAGGTCTGAAGTGGGTCTCTTGTAGACAACATACATACGGGTCTTGTTTTGGTATCCATTCAGCCAGTCTGTGTCTTTTGGTTGGAGCATTTAATCTATTTACATTTAAGGTAATTATCAATATGTATGTTCCTATTACAATTTTCTTAATGGCTATGAGTTTTCATTTGTGGGGCTTTTCTTCTATTTTGTTTCACACCTAGAGAAGTTCCTTTAATATTTGCTGTAAAGCAGGTTTGGTGGTGCTGAATTCTCTTAGCTTTTGATTGTCTGTAAAGCTTTTGATTTTTCCATCAAATCTGAATGAGATCCTTGCTAGGTAGAGTAATCTTGGTTGTAGGTTTTTCTCTTTTATCACTGTAAATATACCTTGCTGCTTCTTTTTGGCCTGCAGAATTTCTGCTGAAAAATTAGCTGATAACGTTATGGGTGTTCCCTTGTATGTTATTTGTTGCTTTTCACTTGCTGCTTATAATTTTTTTTTTGATTTTTATTTTTGTTTGTTAGATTAATATGTGTCTCAACATGTTTCTTCTTGGGTTTATCCTGTATGGGACTCTCTACCCTTCCTGAACTTGGGTGGCTATTTCCTTTCCCATGTCAGGGAATTTTTCACTATAATCTCTTCAAATGTTTTGTCAGGCACTTTCTCATTCTCTTCTTCTTCTGAGACCTCTATAATTCAAATGTTGGTGTGTTTAATATTGTCCCAGAGGTCTCTGAGACTGTCCTCATTTCTTATCATTATTTTTTCTTTATCCTGCTCCTCAGCAGTTATTTCCACCATCCTATCTTTCAGCTCACTTATTGGTTCTTCTGTCTCAGTTTTTCTGCTATTGATTCCTTCTAGTGTATTTTTCATTTATTTTGCTGTTCATCACTGTTTGTTTGTTCTTTTGTTCTTCTAGGTCCTTGTTAAACATTTCTTGTATTTTCCAAATCTGTGCCTCCATTCTATTTCTAACATTTTGTATCATCTTTACTATCATTACTCTGAAATCTTTTTCAGTTACGTTGCCTATTTACTCTTCATTTATTTGGTCTTGTAGGTTTTTACCTTGTTCCTTCATCTGTAACATATATTTTTGTCATTTCATATTTTTTTTTTGATCGGTGGGGCTGCATTCCTGTCTTGCTTGTTGTTTGGCATCCAGCAGTGGAGTTTGCAGGCAGTTGGGTGGATCTGGGCCTTGGGCCAAGATGGGGAACTCCACAAGAGCTCACACTGATTAATATTCCCTGGGGTCTGAGGTTCTCTTTTAGTTCAGTGGTTTGGACTCAGCGCTCCAACCACAAGAGCTCAGGCCCAACCCCCAGCCTGGGAACCAAGACTCTGCAAGCCATGCAGAGTGGCAAAAAGAGAAAAAGGCAACAAACAAAAAAAGAACAGAACAACAACAAAGAATAAAAAATAAAATAAAATTAGAAAAATAAACTATATATTAGAAAAAATAAAGATGAAACCACAACTAAGGAATAAAACAGAACCACAGTACTTCCCTGGTGGTGCAGTGGTTAAGAATCCACCTACCAATTCAGTGGACATGGGTTTGAGCCCTGGTCTAGGAAGATTTCACATGCCACAGAGCAATTAAGCCCGTGCATCCCAACTACTGAGCCTATGCTCTAGAGCCTATGAGCCACAACTACTGAAGCCCACATGCCTAGAACCTGTGCTACACCACAAGAAAAGCCACTGCAATGAGAAGCTCACACAGTGCAATGAAGAGTATCTCCCGTTCGCCACAACTAGAGAAAGACCATGTACAGCGACAAAGACCCAAAGCAGTCAAAAATAAGTAAGTAAGTAAATAAATAAATTTACACAAAAAGAAGAAGAAGAAGAAAAACAGAGCCACAATGGCACAAAATTAAAAATAAAATGAAAAAATGAATAATAAAAAAATAAAATAAAATAATAAGAAGATTGGAAGAGGCTTTGAGGGAGGATGACGCTCAGGCCTGGGGTCCATACAGCTGTAAAAGGCCTTAGTGAGGGCAGATGTTGGGCCTAGGCACAGGACCTGCACAGCCAGAAAAGGCCTTGGCAGTGGGGACAGGACTCAGTCCAGGGTCCCACATGGCTGGAGGGGGCTCCTGGGGGGGTTCAGGCCCAGGACCTGAACAGGCTTGCCGGAGCCTGAGGGGGCAGGGGAGATGCTGGCCATGTACCCCTCTGATCTGTTAATCCCCCAAAAGTCCATCTCCATCCCCATGTATCCCCATGCCATGATGGTGCCCTTCTGAGCATGGGAACCTCTCCTCTCTCCTAACACCCCTCAGGGAAACTGGTACCATCCACCTACACTTTTCTTACCCCTCCTTCCCTCCCACATCCTACCTGGTCACATAGGGATTCCTCCCATCTCCTTAGGTGTCCAAAGTCCCCCACCAGTGCCTAGTAGATGGCCTACTTGTGAGGAGATGCTAACTCCACATCCTCCTACTCCACCATCTTGACTCCATCCTCATGATAAAGAATTTTAAAAGCAGCAAGTTACATGCAAGGTATCTCCTATAATATTATTTGACAGAAAAAGTTCAGGCCAGGAGAGATTGGGATGACATATTCAAAATATTGAAAGAAAATTTCTTCATCCAAGAATGCTATACCTGGTAAAGCTCTCCTTCAGAAATGAAGGCGAGATAAAGACTTCTTTGAACAAGCAAAAGCTGAGAGAGTTCATTACCACTAAACCTGCCTTACAAGAAATGCAAAAGGGACTTTTTTGAGTGGAAGTATAAATCGACATTAATTAACATTATAAAACATTAAAATGTAGTGTAAAACTTACTGGTAATATTCAATATATAGTCAAAGTTAGATTCTGTAATTTGGTAATGATGGTGCATAGTTCACTTAAAACTATAGGTTAGGCCTTCCCTGGTGGCGCAGTGGTTGAGAGTCCACCTGCCAATGCAGGGGACATGGATTCATGCCCCAGTCCAGGAAGATCCCACATGCCATGGAGCGGCTAGGCCCGTGAGCCATGGCCACTAAGCCTGTGCGTCCAGAGCCTGTGCTCCGCAACAGGAGAGGCCACAACAGTGAGAGGCCCCCATACCACAAAAACAAACAAACAAACATAAAAAAACTATAGGTTAAAAGTTTTAAAAATAAGCATAGTGAAAATAACCATAACTACAATAATCTGTTATTAGTTACACAATATAAAAAATATGTAAATTGTAACAGGAATAATCAAAATATGAAGGAGAGGAGAAGTAAATGTGTAAAGCTTAGAAATTCTATGGATGATAAATTGTTATCAGCTTAAAATAGGGTGTTATAAGTTTAAGATGTTTTATGAATACCTCCTGGTAACCACAAAGGAAAAACCTGTAGCAATTACACAAAAGAACATGATATAGAAATCAAGACATACTGAAAACAAAAGACATCAAAACATTAAAAAAAAGCAGGATAAGAAACAAGGAACAATGAACCTACAGAATAGCCAGAAAACAATCTCCAAAATGGCAATAGTAAATCCTTAGTTATCAATACTTCATTTAAACATAAACGGTTTAAATTCTCCATTCCAAACACATAGACTGGGTTAATGGATTAAAACGAAGAAGAAGATCCAACAGTATGCTGCCTACAAGAGACTCACTTTAACCTTAAAGACACACATAGTGTGAGAGTGAAGCAATGAAAAAAGTCATTTCAAGCAAATGGTAACCAAAACAAAAAAACAAAACAAAACAAAAAACAAACAAAAAAAATTTAAAAAGAAACCCAAGAAACAAAACAAAACAAAACAAAAAAAGCTATACTTACACAAATAGACTTTAAACTAAAAATTGTAAAAAGTGACAAATAAAGTTATTATATAATAATAAAGAGGTCAATTCATGAAGAAGATATATCAATGATAAACATTTATGTGCCCAACATTCGAACACCTAAATATATAAAGCCAAAACAGACAGAGCTAAAAGGAGAAACAAATAGTAGTATGATAATTGTCCAGGTAATACGATAATATCCCATTTTCAACAATGGATAGATCACCCAGACAGAGAATTAGTTAAGAAATGGTGGATTTAAACAACACTATAGACCTATGGACCTAACAGACACATACAGAACATTCTATCCAACAACAGCAGAATACCCATTCTTCTCAAGCACACATGGAATATTTAATAGGACAGACCATATATAGGCCACAAAACAAGTCTTAGCAAATTCCAGAAGTTTGAAATCACACCCGGTATCTTCCTGGGCCACAATGGCATAAAACTAGAACTCAACAGTAAGAGAAAAATTGGAAATTCATGAACACATAGAAATTAAATGCTCCTACACAACCAATGGATCAAAAAAGAAATTGAAAGAGAAATCAAAAAGGTTTTTGAGAAAAACAAAAATGGAACCCCAACTTACCAGAATTTGTGCAATGCACAAAAGCAGTTCTAAGAGAAGTTTATAGCAACACATACCTAATTAAGAACCAAGAAATGTCCCAAATAAACAATCTAACTCTACGCCTTAAATGTCCCAAATAAACAATCTAACTCTACGTCCCAAATAAACAATCTAACTCTACGCCTTAAATAAACAATCTAACTCTAACTAGAAAAAGCAGAACAAACTGAGCTGAAATTAGAAAAGGAAATACACAATAAAGATTAGACATAAATAAATGAAATAGAGAACAGAAAAATGATAGAAAAGATTAATCAAACTAAGAGTAGATTCTTCTAAAAGATAAAAATTTGATGAATCCTTAGACTAACCAAGGAATAAAGGAAGGACCCAAATCAACAAAATTATAAGTAAAAAGGAGACATTACAACAGATACCACAGAAATTCAAAGGATCATAACATGCCTCTATGAGAAACTATATACCAAGAGACTACACAATCTATAGAAATTGAAAAAAAAGTTCTCAGAGACAAAAAAACTTACCAAGGTTGAATCAGGAAGAAATAGAAAATCTGAATAGACAAATTACTGGTAAGGAGATTGAATCAGTAATCAAAATTCTCTGAATAAAGAAATGCCCAGGATCAGATAGTTTCACTGACTAATTTCACCAGCATAAAGAATTAACACAAATACTTCCAAAAAAGGGGTGAACGCTCCCAAACACATTTTACAAAGCCAGCATTATCCTGATACCAAAACCAGAAAAGGACACTACTAGAAAATAAAACTACAGGCCAATATTCCTGATGAATATAGATGAAAAATTCTCAGTAAAATACTAACAAATCAAATTCAGCAGCACATTAAAATGACCATGTACCATGGTCAAGTTAGATATATCCCTGCAATGAAAGGGTGTTTCAACATACACAAATCAATCAATGTGAAAGAGTAGAATTATATGATCATCTCAAGCAATGAAGAAAAAGCATTTGACAAAATTCAACATCCATTTAAGATAAAAACTCAATAATTTAGACATAGAAAAAGCATATATCAAAATAATAAAGGCCATATATGACAAACACACAGCTAACATCATAATCAATGGCTAAAGACAGAGCTTTTTCTCTAAGTTTAAGAACAAGTCAAGGGTGCCCACTCTCATTATTTCTATTCAACACAGCAATCTTGCCTGACTGCTCTGGAAGTCCCAGTCAGAACAATCAGGCAAGGGGAAAAAAATGGCATCCGATTTGGAATTGCATTGCAGTCTTTTTCTCTTTTTAAGTCTGTTAATATTTGCTTTATATATTTTGGTGTTCCTATATTGGTTATATAAATATTTATAAGTGTTAAATCTTCTTGTTGGATTGACCCCTTTATTATTAGGTAATGGTCTTCTTTGTCTCTTATTACAGTCTTTGTTTTAAAGTTTATTTTTTTCTGATATACTAGCTTTGTTTTGGCTTCCATTTTCATGGAACATCTTTTTCCATCCCTTCACTTTCTGTCTGTGTTTTTCTTATATCAAAAGTGAGCCTTTTCTAGACAGCATATAGATGGGTCTTGTATTTTTATTTATTTAGCCGTGTTATTTCTTTTGATTGGAGAATTTAGTCCATTTATTTTTAAAGTGATTATGTACAGGTTTGTGCTTATTGACATTTTGTTAACTATTTTCTGGCTATTTTTGTAATCCCTCTCTTTTGCTTTCTCCTTCTTTTGCTGTCTTCCTTTGTGGTTTGATGACTTTCTTTAGTGTTATGCTTATGTTCATTTCTCTTTATTTTTTGTGTATTTACTATAGGTTTTTGCTTGTGGTTACCATGAGGCCTACATATAACAACTTCTTGTCTATAACAATCTTCTAAGTTGATAATTTAAATTTCATCCCCTTGTGAAGCTCAACGTTATTACTCCCCCTTCCTTTACATTTTGTTTTTGATGTCACATTTTACATCTTTTAATCTTGTTTTTCCCTTAACTAATTATTGTATTCTTAGTTGTTTTTACTATTTCTTTCTTTTAACCTTCCAACTAGTCTTTTAAATGATTAATCCACTACCTTTACTATATATTTACCTTTCTAGTTAGATTTATTCTTTCATATATGTTCACATTACTAATTATCATCCTATCTTTTCAGCTTAAAGAAATCCTTTTAACATTTCTTATAACACTGGTTTAGTGGTGAACTCCTTTAGCCTTTGCTTCTGTGGAAAACTCTTTATCTCTCCTCCACTTCCAAATGATAACTTTTGCTTGGTGGCGTATTCTTGGTTGATTTATTTTTTCCTTTCTGCATTTCAAATACAACACTCCCTTATGGCCTGCAGAGTTTCTACTGAAAAATTTGCTGATATTCTCATGGGAGTTCCCTTGTATGTAAATGTTTTATCTTGCTACTTCGGTATGCAGGCCTCTCACTGTTGTGGCCTCTCCCATTGTGGAGCACAGGCTTCAGACACACAGGCTCAGCTGCCATGGCCCACGGTCCCAGCCATTCTGTGGCACGTGGGATCCTCCCAGACTGGGGCACAAACCCGCGTCCCCTGCATCGGCAGGTGGACTCTCAACCACTGCACCACCAGGGAAGCCCTATCTTGCTACTTTTAAGATCCTTTGTCTTTAAATTCTGACATTTTAATTATAATTGTGTCTTTATGTGGATCTCTTTTAGGTTTCTCTTATTTAGAACTTTCTGGGCTTTCTGGACCTGGATGTCTGTTTCCCCAGGTTAGGAATGTTTTCAGCAGTCATTTAGTCACATAGGATTTCTTCTGCTTTCTTTCTTTCTTTTCCTTCTGGGAGCACTGTTATGTGAATGTTAGTCCATTTGATGTTGTCCCATAAGTCCCTTGAGCTATCTTCACTTTTTTAAACAATTCTTATTTCTTTTTGTTTCTTTGTGTGGATAAGTTCCACTGCCTTGTCTTCAAGTTGACTGGTCCTTTCTTCTACTTCATCTAGCCTGCTGTTGAAGTGTTCTAGTCTGTCTTTCAGTGCAGTTATTCTATTCTTCAGCTCTGTTACTACTATTTAGTACTTTGTTATATTTTCTATCTCTTTATTGAAGTTTTCACTGTGTTCATTCATTCTTCTCCCCCATTCAGTGAGCATATTTGTGACCATTACTTTGAACTCTTTAACAGGTGAATTACTTACCTCCATTTCATTATTTTTTTTCGATGTTTTATCTTCTTCTTTAATTTGCAACATATTTCTGTTTCTTCATTTTGCTTGACTCTTTGTGTTGATTTCTATCCAGTAGATAAAACAACTACCTCTTCCATTCTTGAAGGAATGTCCTATGTAGGAGATAAACTTTGTCATTCAACTCTGCCCTAGCTCTTGTTTGTGTCTCAAACCTTTGTGCTTTTCCATATAAACTACTATATTTTTAGTATCTCCCAGTCATTGAGGGTGTGCCAAAACCAGTCAGTGTCCCAAAGGGGAGGATCTCGGCACCTAGTTTCAGGCTGCCTGGAAGCCAGACCCTGAGATATCAGCTTTTAAAATATGCAAATATATACAATCCTGTGCGACTGCAAGTATAAGCCCTGTGGCCCATGAGAACCCAGCAATTTTGAGGTGTCCCCTGAGTGGCAGTTACAAAAATTGAGGCTCCAGATGAGTGTATAAGTTCTTCTCTGTGTCATATTAGTGAACTAGAACAAGGCAGAGGGAGAACATGAAGATGGCGTTCAGAGCCTACATTCACTGAGTACCTCTGTAGACCACTAAATGTATGCCAAAGCCTGCTTCTTAGAGGGTCAAAGCTCCAGGGCAAGCAAAAAGGCTTCCTTCACAGAAAGATTGGGGAGTGCACCTCAGTCCACTCTTTGTGCAGTACCTTGCCAAGAACTATCTCTCTGATTGCGACAGTCCTGGAGGACTGAGGAATGCAAGCCACACTGTCACCAGTGCCAGGTGACCAAGGGGCATCCTCTAGGCACCAGACATAAAAACCAGGACACCAGACACATGTCCCCTTCAGGAGACACTGTTGATCTGAAAAGCAGCAGAGGGTGAACATGAAGAAAGTGTCTGAACTACAATGTCTCTGGGAAATATTACAGTCAGCCCCAAGATGCATGTTTAATCAGAATCCTGTTCCTCAGGATGCAGTCATGATTAGCTAATAGGCCTCCTTCACAGAAAGGCTGAGGTCCTGGGTCTGTTTTCTCTTTCTGTGCCCTGGAAGTGTTTAAGAACTCAGTCCTCTGGGACCCACTAGCCACCAAAGCCAGGCCGTGTAGAGGTGTGCCCTGGCATCAGTCACAAAAATTGAAGCACCAGACAGGGAGCTGAGCTTTCTGGGTGACTCTGATTATGACAGTCATGGGACCAGGAACAAGCTCCCCCTGTCTCCAGAGCCAGGCAATCAAGATGTGTCTTCTAGGCATCAGTCACAAAAATTGGGGCATCAGATTCCTGTAAAAGCTCCCTTTTGGGAGACACTGGTATTATGGGGGACACCAAAGGGAGAGTGCAAAGATGGCATCTCTCAGTCTCCATCCTCAGAGTGTTCTAGCATGTTCCTAGATGTATTTGCTACATTGGGAGCCTACCCATCAGGTTGATGCTTTATATAAGTAGATGGGCCTCCTTCACTTTAAGTCTGAGTACAGTTGGCTACCTCTGAGCTGGGCCCTGGGCAGATAAAGTTGAGTGTGTGAGCCCTTTAAGAGCTGTTTCTCAATTTGCTAGAGTCTTGTGTATCTGGGGTGTGAGTCCTATTGGTTTTCAAAGCTAGATATTTTGGGGGCTCATCTCTCACATGTATGTCTTAAAAGATGGGATGCTTGAAGTGGGGCTCAAATCCTTCACTCTTCAGGGAGAAGCTCTGGGTTTTGAGTTCCTTCCCATTTGAGTGATGCCACAATAGGGTTGGGGTTTATTTTGTTCCAATCTCTCCTCCCACTTTGATTGTTTTAGTTCTCACTTGTCCAATGTGTAGTCATCACTCAAGCAGGCTTTAGGGTTTTTTTAAGAGGAAATTTTTCCATAAGTACCTGGAGACTCAGTGTGTCCCTGAGGGGAGGTGAGTTCAGAATCTTCCTACATTGCCATCTTGAACTGGAATTAATGATTTTTTTCTATTGTTCCATTGATTTCTGCTTCATTTTTGTCTTTTCTCCATTTGCCTATGCATAAATTTCTTTCTCTAGTTTTCTAAGATGGAGGCTTTACATTATTAATATTTGACCTTTCTTCTTTTATAATATCTGCATTTAATGTTATAATTTTCATCTAAGCACTGCTTTTGCTGCATCCTACAAATTTTGATAAGTTGCATTTTAATTTTCATTTAGTTCAAAATGTATTATAAATTTCTCTTGAGACTTTGGTCTTCCATGCATTAAATTATAATGTCTTGTTTAATTCCTAAATACTTAGGGATGCCCCAACTCTCTGTTATTAACTTCAGTTTAATGTTATTGTAATCTGATAACATACCCTGTATTACTTCCAATTTAAAAAATTTCTTGAGTTGTGTTTTAGGGTCCAGAATATTGTCTATATTGATAAAAGTTTCATGTGAGCTTAAGAAGAATATGTATTCTGCTGCTGCTGGATGGACTTTTATATAAATGTCATTAGTTCAAGTTGATTCATAGTGCCTTTTAAGTCAACTATTTCCATACTCATTTTCTGCCTGTTGGATCTGTCAATTACTGAAAGATGGGTATTGAAGTCTCCAACTCTTACAGTAGATTTTTCTACTTTACTCTGTATTCCTATATGTTTGCCTCACATATTTTGATATGATCTTGTTAGGTATATCCACAGTAAGGATTTTTTTATATTTTGGAGAAGTACCTCCATTATCATAATGTAATGATTTTCTTAATGCTTGATAAGTTTCCTCATTCTGGTTTGTTTTATCTGAAATTAAGATAGATACTCCAACTCTTTTGCTTAGTGTTAACAAGGCATATCTTTCCTCATTTCTTATTTTAACCTATCTGAATTGTTATATTTAATATGGGTTTCTTGTAGATAACACATACGTAGGTAATTTTTTCTTTCTATTCAGTCTAATTATTGATAGAGATGGGTTAATATCAATCTATTGTTTGCAATTTTTGTTTGTTGTATTTGTTCTTTGTTTATTTCCCCTTCTTTTTTTGAATTCTCAACTTCTTTAATTGACCATTCCATTTCACCTTCCCTCTTAGCATATCAATTGTACATTTAGTAAAAAATTCTTGGTTGCTGTAGTTTTAAGTAATGCAAAATTTCCTTCAAACACCATGTCACTTTACATGTAGTGCAGTTACCTTATAAAAGCATATTCCCAATTCTTCTCTTCTATCTTTATGATACTGTTGTCATTCTTTTCACTTATCTATATGTTATAAACACCTAGTGCATTGTTACTATTACTTTAAACAGTTATCTTTTAGATCAATTAAAAATAAGAAAAAAGATCTTATCCTCTTTCATTTTTCCTCCTCCCTCATTAGTCTTTTTCTCCTTGAATTATTTCTTTAACATTTCTTACAAGACATGTCTGCTGGTAATAAATTAGGTGTTTTTTTTTTTTTTGTCTATAAAAGTCTCTATTTCTTCTTCAATTCTGACAGAAAATTTTGCTGACTATAAATTCTAAGCTGGGAAATTGCTGATTTTCAAAATGTAAACGTTTTACTCTACTCTTTTTTGTATGGTTTCTGACAAGAAGTTTAGTATCATCCTTTTCCTTGTTCCTCTATAGGTAAAGTTGATTTCCCCCTTCTGGGTTCTCTAGCTACCTAGGTATAGCTCTTCTTTGGAATTTATCCTTGTGGTGTAGTATTTTTCTGGGCTCCCTGTTTATGTGGTTTGATGTCATTAATTTAGAAAACTTCTCGACTCTTTTAATTTCAAATATTTCTTCTGCTTTATTGTCTTTTTCTCCTATTTCTAATATTCCAAATACTTGTATTTTACACATTTTGAAGTTGTCACAGTTTGGGGATGTTCTGTTCTATTTGTTGTTGCTGTTTTGCTTTGTTCTGTTAATTGTTTAATTGTTTTTATCTTTGTATTTCATTCTGAGAACTTTCTCTTTACCTGCCTTCAAGTTACTGATTCTTTTCTTGTTTGTGTTCAGTCTAGAGATATGCCCATCAAAAGTATTCTTCATTTCTTTTGTTGCGTCTTTGAACGTTTCTGGCCAATTCATTTGAGAATGTTCATCTCTCACCTACGTTCCATTCTTTCTTGCATGTTTTCTCCTTTTTTTCACCAGAGCTATTTACATATTTACATGTGTTTTGAATTCCCTGTTTGATAATTCTAACACCTGTTTCATAGCTGTGTCTGGTTCTGATACTTGCTTTTTTCCTTCAGATTGTGTTTTTTCTTTCCTTTTGGTATGCCTTGGAATGTTTTGTTGAAAGCTGAACATGTTGCATCAGGCACTGGAAACTGAGGTAAGTAGATCTTTAGTGTGAAGATTTATGTTAATCTGGCTAAGATTCAGGCTGTGTTTAATGTTTATTGTAGCTACAAATGGTGGAGGCTTCAAAGTCTTCTAGCTTTCTTGATTTTGTCTCCTATTTTGACTTTGGGTTTTTCTAAGTATTCCTCTTTGCAGCAAGTCTTCATTTCACAGTTTTTTTTCAGCTGTAAACCTCTATTATATTGAAGTTCCACTGGTGTGGTGGAAATATGTAAGGGAGGGGACACATTCTATAATTTTATAATTAAGTATCAATCTTTCATTGGGTTTGTGTCTCTAGGCTGTGAGTGTTCAGAAGTGTTTCTCTAGTTGTATAGATTGTTTCTCTCCTCTTAGGTGACTTAGGAGGGAGCAGAGCTCTTCTCCAGCTGGGATAATATTCTGTTAAAATCATTTCTTACAGATAGTACATCTTTGTTATGGGGAATGTTCTGAGTGTATTTCACAATTATTATTCCTTCCCTTCCCCTTATCAGAGCCAGGAGGGTCTCTTTCTCTGAACTTCATTGTGAGAACTTATCAGGTTTACTGGAGGTAAACTGTGTAAGTGTGAGGATATTCCTAAGAATGTGGCCTGAAGAATTTCTCACTCTCAAGTTAGCGCATTCTCAGCCTGCAGATATAAGTCAAAATTACCATTTAAATGTTTCTATTAACTTATGGCACCTGTAGCTTCTCTTCCTCCTTGCTATTAGGCAACTCTTGGCTGTGACTGTATTTGCCTGTCTTAAGGCTTTGTGGTCATGATTTGTCTTAAGACATTAGTTCTCTAATGACTACAGGGAAAGTTATCAATTTTCAGTTTGCTTAGCTTTTTCTTGGTGTAAAGATCAGAGTGATAACTTCTCAGGTCATCACATGTTACATCTAAAACTGGAAAATAAAAACTGACATTTAAAAAAAAGTATAGAAATGTTTTGAAAAATTGCAAAATGCAAATACAAGGCTATCCACATTTACATCATCTATATTAAACCACTATGAAAATTTTGGCATATTTTCTTCCTGCCTTTTTTTCCCTATAGTCTCAAAATTAGTATTATTTTTCAAAATAACACCTCCTAATTTTAAATAATTAAAATTTGCAAAAAGTTAAAAACAAAACAATAAATCACTTCTAATTTTATCATCTATACATAATATTAGTATTATGTTTGCTAATCATTTCCTAGACATATATGCAGAGATAGAATGATAGATAAGATGCTTTGATGTAAGTAAAATTGTATTCTTTGGATGAAATGGGATAAGTTAAGGCTATAATCTTCTTAAACTCTTGATCTCTGCTTTACCTTAAGATACTTTGATATTTACAGTACCAGCATTTTCCCCTTCCTTTCTCCATCTTAGGGTGAGATGCATTCTCTTCCCATGAGGAAATCCTCTGGCTTTGCATTTCCCCTCAAGTGGTTGTGTATCTCTTAGGACTTGGTCCTGATGGTCACATCCATTTTACCCCATTTATTTCCATTAGCTATTTTTGGCAACACTCAGGGCAAAAGAAGAAAAAAATGTGGGCATATGACTAAGATTGCTTCTCTCCAGAGTTTAAGGCATTTGTGAACAAATGCAGATTTTTTTCCCAGTTTATTTTGATGGTTAAGTGTTGATCAAGCTGTGCTTCATATCAAAGTCTTCTATTTTTGCCTTTGGCCCCCAATTTTTAAAGGTTGTTGCTTTAAGTTATATTCTATATTTTTGTTGTTGTTTTTGATGGTAAATCATTGGTGTTCTTTCAGTACTTTTTTTTGTTTTGTTTTTCTTATTTTGCTAATTATTAGGAGAGGTAAATTCTCTGAAGTTTTAATCCATTATGTTAAACCAATGTTCTGTTTTTCCCCATCGTAATCAGCAGTTCACTTAGTAAAATGTTTTTCAAATTTATTTACTCATCATGGGGTTTTGTTCTCACCTTTTCGATATGTGTTCACTTTTATTTTTGCTTTGATAAAAATAAAATACTTTGATTTTTATTTTTAAAATAAAATACTTTGATTTTAATTTTTAAAAAATATATAGAGACTTGTTTTCTAGCCTAACATCTGGTCTGTCTTGAAGAATGTGTACTATGAAAGAATGAGTATTCTGCTATTGCTGGGTGAAGTGTTCTCTCTCTCTCTCTCTCTCTCTCTCTCTCTCTCTCTCTCTATATATATATATATATATATATATATATATATATATATATATATTATGCTAACTGGTTTACAGGCTTGTTCAAGTCTTCTATTTTCTTACTGATCTTCATCTATTTGTTCTATCCATTAGCACAAGTGAGGTATTAAAGTATGCTACCATTACTGTAGAATTGTTCATTTCTCTCTTTCAACTATGTCAATATTTGCATCATATGTTTTGGACTTTGTTGTATATATGTTTATAATTGTTTTATTTTATCAAAATATGTCTTTTTTTCTCTTGTAACACATTTTGACTTAAATTTTATTTTGTCTGATATTATATAGATACTCCAACTCCCTTTAGGTTACAACTTGTATAAAGTACCTTTAACTTTCAATGTATTTGTGATGTAAAATGACTCTCTTGTAGGCATCATAGAGTTGCATCAAGTTTTTTTATTCCATTCTGCCAATATTTGTCTTTTGATTGGGGATTTTAATCCATTTACCTTTAACGAATTACTGATCAGTAATAACTTACACTTGCCATTTTGCTATTTTTTTTCTGTGTGTCTTGTATCTTTTTTATTCCTCATTTCACCACATTTTTGGGTCGAATTTGTTTTTTGTTTTGTACCATTTTGCTTTTTCTTATTTTCTTTTTGTATATCTTTCAGATATTTTCTTAGTGTTTAAAAAGAAGATTATAATTTACATTATAAAAATATAAATTAATAACTTAGTTTTAATAAACATTAAAATCTGCCCCTATATATCTCCACCCCTCCTTTATTTTATTGTTATCACAGATTACATCTTTATATATTATGTGTGTATTTATAGAGATTTATACATATTTATTAATACATTGGTTTTTAAATAATGTAAGAAATAAAAGAGGGCCTACAATCCAAAAATACAGTAATAATGACTTTTACATTTACTCATGTAGTTGCCTTTATTGGAGTGCTTTATTTCTTTACATAGCTTTGTGTCTGGTGCCCTTTTATCTCAGCCTGAAGGACTGCCTTTTGTATTCCTAGAAGAATAGGTTTAGTAGTGATAAACTCCATTAACTTTTGTTTACCTGAGAATATCTAAATTTCTCCTTCATTTTTGAAGGATAGGTTTTCCTGATATAGAATTTTTGATTAATGGTATTTTTTTTCTTTAGAACCTTAAATATATCATTCTACACCCTTTTAGCCTCCATAGTTCTGATGATAAATCAGCTATAAATCTTATTAAGGATCCCTTGTACATGACAAGTTGCTTTTCCCTTGCAGTTTTCTTTTGTATTAGTCTTTTGACAGTTTCATTATAATGTGTTTTGATGTGGATTTATTTGGTTGCATCTTAGAGTTTATTGAGATTCCTTGATTTGTAGATTCATGTAGTCCATTAAGTTTGGGAAATTTGAAGCCATTATTTCTTCAAATATTCTTTCTTCCCCTATTCTCTTTCTCCCCCATTCTGGGATCCCATATTTCTTACACTGTACACTTGATAATGTATGATAGTCCTTCTGACTCTACCACTTATCTAAATTATTTTTTTTTAATTTCTTCCCCTCAGATTAGATAATTTAAATTGCCTTATCTTCAAGCTTGCTGATTCTTTCTTCTGTGTGCTCAAGTCTATTATTTAACCCCTCTAGTGAAGTTTTCATTTTGGATATTTTTGTTGTTAGTTTTTTGACTCCATGGTTTTTATTTGATTACTTTTTGTATTTTTTAGATTTTAATTGATATTCTTATTTTGTTCATGCATTATTTTCCTGATTTCCTCTAGTCCTCTTCCTATGATTTCTTTTAGCTCTGTAAGCATATTTAAGACAGTTGCTTTAGAGCCTTTCTGTAGTAGGTCCAGTTTCCTCTAGGATTTTCTTCAGGGTTTCCTCAAGGATGGTTTCTGTTGATTTATTTAATTTTCCTGTGAATGAGCCATATTTCCCAGATTCTTTGTAAATTTTTATTGTCTTTGAATATTGCAATGTACGAATTCTGGAAATCAGATTATCCCCATCTCTGTTCTGACAGCTCACTGGTCCAGTGACCTGACAGAGGTTCCCTAAAATACCTAAAGTCAAAAATAGAAGAAAAACAAACAAACAAAAAAAACCACTGTCTTAGTCTTGGCAGCTTGGCTCTGAGCTGGAGAACTACTTCAGTCCTATGCTACCTATGACTTTCCCTTAGCCATCAGTTTCTACGTGCATGGAGCTCATACATCTGACAGATGTATAAATCATCCTCTCAAGTCTTCTCAGAACAAGCGTGTGATCCTCGGTGTAGGCATTGCATTATGTCTTCCCTGGTATATGTGATGGACATTCTGAGCCCTTATTCTCCCAATAACCCTCCTCATTAACTTCCTCTTTCCTGTCTTTTTGGGTTCTGTATGCTACTTGTCCAATCAAACTTCCTGACCCCTATGCAGTCATAGTTTGTGTATATATATTTAAATCTTTTGACAGACACCACCATCATCCAGAAATTCACTCCATCCTGAGGACAGAAGACAAAACAAAGATCAGCCTCTGTGCCAGTCTTTCAGGAAACTACAAGACAGGTCAAAATGCACAACCACAGTATATTTAAAACAAGATCCATAACAGCTCCCTGTCACCAACAAGTCACACTAGGAGTGTGGTTTACAGTCCTCACAGTAGATGCTGAGCTGAGGAATGGGGATGACAGTCAGGTGGATGAAAGTGCCATAGTGCTCTCTCACTGAATTTCAGCTGCCCACTCCTTTAAACAGTCATTGGTTTATGCGAATTTCAGATTAGATTCCAGAGTTCCCAAAATGTTAATTCTATGAGATATAGCCAGTTTACAGTTGTTTTAATGGACATTGATTCTTGAAATGTCCTACTCCAACATTTTTTATGACATCTCCTACCCTCATTCTTGAATTAAGCATAGCTGCTTATAGAATCCAAAGTTGACAGCTATTTTCCATCAAAACTTAAAAATTAATCTTCCATGTGTATCTGGCATTTTCTTTTGAAGATGAGGTACCTAGTATTAGACTTTTTGCCATTTCTTGTTTAGAAATCTGTCTTTTTTCTTATGCTCCTTACCTTTTTCTCTTTTGATTTTATGTGATGTCTTTTACTCTGATCTGTGTAGATTAGTAGATTTTTTTTTTATTATTTTGAGAGTTAAGCATAGTTTTTGTTCAGAGATACATGTTTTATTCGGCTTTGAATATTGCTTCTCTACCATTCCTCAGTGTCCCTATTTCTGATATTCCTGTTAGATAGATACTGCAGGCTCTTGATATATCCTTCATGTCCTTTATTTTATCATCTCTCTGTTTTGTGTTTTGGATGAGTTAAAAATCACTCATAATTTCCTTAATGTGTCCAAGTTAGATGTTATTCTACCCATTCATATTTTGATGACTATAGTTTTCACTATAAGATTTACTCATTGTTTCTTCCTTTTTATCACCAGTTGGTGAGGTATTTATTGACAATATTTATTATTGTGATTATTAGAATGGTGTCTGCTTTTTGTAAAAATTAGAAAACACAGGAAAAACCACAGGAAATTATAGAGCAGAAGATGAAATACATTAAGAATCCCACCTGCCAGATAGTCCTGATTTCATTGGACTATGTTTTCCTGTCTTGATTCTGTGCATATATGTGTAAATATTTGAAAATACTTTAGTTCTATTTTGTATTTATTGTTAATTTATGTAACAATACACCTGCATTTATTGACAAGCACATCTTCAAGCTATATACCCTGACTTTATTTTTTCTTTGTCTCATGTACTGAGGGCTAATCAAAACTCTATGAATCTCTTTGTCATGCATTACCTAGGCCACTGGGTAAAACTACACAAATCTATTTGCAATGTGTTAATTCTGTGCATTACCTGACTTTTTAAATGAATGACCTTCTTTAACAACTGAAATTATATGATTGCTGCCCCCAGAATCTCTAAATAAGAGGAAATGGAAGATTAATACATATTGAAAATCTGATATTCTAAAAGAAATGAACTGAGAGCTTAATTTAGATGGCCTTCAGACAAGCCCTTCCCTGGCATCCCATTATTTTAGGATTCATTGTCCTCTATAAGGACATACTAATGTAGGAGTAGCCTAGGCTTTACGCACTTCCTGAGATGTCTGCTGGGAATTACTGGCCTCTTCAGTGCAGGAGTTTTGGTCTTCTCCCCCGATTCTGCATCAGAATTTTCTCCAGGCCTGTGTGCTTCTGAATGCTAGCATGCCTCATGGCTGACCCCATGGAGAAAGGGCTCTCTGACCTGGTAAGCAACACAGAAAATGCACACAAATGTAATCACTCTCCTCAGCAGGACGTCGGCCTGACCCTGTGGAATGGAAAGGGTCAGGGGAGACCTCCCTGGGTTGTAGGTCAAGAGCTGTTGCAAGGGCAAGATGTAGCACAAACAGCGCCAGAGCTTGATTTAAACAGAAAGAAAGGATTTTTCTTTTTCTTCCCTCAAAGCCCATGGAGGTTTCTCTCCCATATATCTTTGTGCTATTTCAAGTTCAGGTCACAGCTTTGAATTTAAGGTCACTGACAGTTCATTTGTATCATTCTTCCCTTTGAAGTTCTGGGCCGCATGCTTGCTGGAGCAATTATCTAATTGGTCCGAGGTTGGTCATCTCACTGTGGAAAGCACAAATCTGTAGGTAACAGAGGCTACCTGTTCAATGTTGAGGGAAGCAAGCCAACTGTGAATGCTGTTTAGCAGAAAGTTACCACTACATTCATTCAATTTTGAAAAAATGTATTCAGGCAGCAAAATTTTAAAAATTGTAAACTTGACATTTCTAATAGTGCTGAATTAGAGTAAATTTATACATGCAGTTGGTGGCCTCCTGCAGCCCCAATCTGACTGATCTGGGCATTGCTACCACTAAAATCCTCATCTGGCTGCTTCAAATCTTACTTTCCCAAAGTGAGCTCTTAAGTCCAGTGTAGAGTACAAGGCTGAAGACTTCCCTTCATTCCTCATGCTCTCGATGCTGCACATCATTTGGTGATCTGTTTCTTTACTCTACAGCCCTCTCTCCTCTCTGCCAGGTAAATCCAGACCATCTTTGAAAGAGGCTTTGGAATCAAATAAAATAGGGTCACCCTTCATTCTCTCACTTCTTGGGGAAAGTACTTTACCTTCCTTATCCTCAGTGTCTCCTTCTGTAAAATGTGGGGATTTTAATATCTACGTTTTACTATTCATTGATACTATGGCTTAAAGGCCAAGCATACGTCAGAACCTGACTTCATGATATCCATTGTTGACTTTATTATTATTATTGTTGCATTTGCATAATTCAGCCTTTATTCCACTTCCTGAAGCATGCCTTCCCAAGCCCTGTGTTCCCTTGTTATCTCATCAGTCAGAAAATAAAACCCTCATAAAAAGCCCAATTGTCCCAATAATTGCAAAGTGCTCTATTAGGAGTTCTGAGGGGAAGAATGTGATGGAGACACAGTTTATCTATTTGGAAAGATGAGCCAGATATGAAAAGGATGCTGGCTCCATCTCTGCCTACAGTCAGTGCTGAGCAACTGACATGGGAACAAGGCATTGCAGCAGGAAGAGGGGTAAGAGAGCATTGTGCTGTCAGCTCCTAACGAGTAGCTCAATGGCCTCAAAACTCCTGTGACTTTTAAAATATTTTCTTCTGCATTTTGTGTTTTAGAGAAGAGGCCTAAGGCCAATTGAATTTGAATGTAGTCGTGACTTGTTCATTTTTGGATGCTCATAAATATTTTTACCCTCATAACTGTAACTCAAAAATGGAGCTGGATATTACACCTGTTAAAAATGGCTACTGTCAAAAAGACAACAGATAACAAGTGTTGGTAAGCATTTCAAGAAAAAAAAAGCCTTGTGCAGTGTTGGTGGAATGTAAATTGGTGCAGCTACTATGGAAAATAGTATGGAGGGTCCTCAAAAAATTAAAAATAGAGCTATCATGTGATCCAACAATTCCATTCTTGGGTATTTATCCAAAGGAAACAAAAACATTAGCTGAAAAAGATATATGCACCCCCATGTTCACTGCAGCATTATTTATTATAGCCAAGACATGAAAGCACCCTAAGTGGCCATCAAATAAATGAAGAAGACATAGATAGATGATAGATAGATAGATTAAAAGTTTCCATAAAAAGGAAACTTTGCCATTTGAGAATATGTGGATGGACCTTGAGGGCATTATGTTAAATGAAATAAATCAGACAGAGAAAGACAAATGTTACATGATCTCACTTATATGTGTAATCCTAAAGAAACCCAAAACAACCAAACTCACAGATACAGAAAATAGATTGGTGGGTGTCAGAGGCAGGGGTGTGGCATGGGAAAAATAGGTGAAGGTGGTCAAAAGGTACAAACTTCTAATTATAAAATAAATAAGTCTTGAGGATATAATGTACAACATGGTAATGATAGTTAATAATACTGTATTGTATATTTGTATATTGTACATATTTCAGTAATATGTATTGTATATTGAAAGTTGCTGAGAGATAGATCTTAAAAGTTCTCAGCATGGGAAAAAAAATTGTAACCCTGTATGGTGATAGATGTTCACTAGATTTATCGTGGTGAGCATTTTGTAATATATACAAATATTGAATCATTATGTTGTACACCAGAAACTAATATGTTATATGTCAATTATACCTCAGGAAAAAAATAACATAGCTGGGAGGTTGATCTCTTTGATCTCTCTCTTCTGCTTCCCTACAATCCATTCTTAAATATTATCCAAGTGAGTCCCTTTAAAATATAAATCATGCTGTTGCTGCTTGTTTAGAAACCTGCGGTATCATCCCAGGGGAATTTAGGATAGAGTCTCTCCATGGCTAGTGGGATGCTGTGTGTTTGGCTTATGAAGGCCTTTTTGATGTCGTTTCCTGTCCCACTCCCATCTTGCCTCCTTTGACTCATGCTAAGGTAACCCTGACCTGGCTGTGATGGCTTGTTGCCATCATAGTGCCCTGCTCCTCCTGTTTGTTCTGCCTGAAATATTCCACCCCAAGGTGTTTGACAGGCCAAGTCCAAGCTTCAGAGCCACCTTTTCAAAAAGATGTTCACTGCCCACGCTTTTCTCCATCCACTGCCACCCCTTTCTATTGCCTTATGGTTTTGTTTGTTTGTTTGTTTGTTTGCTTGTTTGTTTGTTTTTCCCTAACACTGACCACTGACACTTAGACTCAGCCTGTATATAAAAAGCGAAGTTAATTATTTTTTGTTGTTTGTTTCAACATCTGTTTTAATTGCTCATGACCTTCACTCTGACTCCTGAGGTTTATGTTGCACTATGTGGTAAATATGTATATTATTACCCTAGCTCACCACTAACTTCAGTTATCCTGCCTGTTGCCTGTCTCTCTCTGCTGCCCTTCAACTCTATGGTAGTAGGACACGTAGCCAGTGAGCCCAGAGATGCCTGGCAGGGGAGACACGGTATCTCCCAGGATGAACAGATGAATTCTGCCAGGAACAATGTGAATCCTGAGGCCGTATAATCTATTTTAAGATAGGAAAAACATTTCTTCAATCATGTCCCTGTCTATTGCTTCTGTTATTCCTAAGTATCCACTACATTTCTTAGGTTCAGTTTCCCTTTTCATTTCTGTTTCTAGCATCTTCTCTGTCATTATTATCATCTCTTTGCTTCTTCCTCTACTTCTGGAAATTACATTTAACTTTAAGTATAATTAAATTATATTTAATTATATTTAACTTTGTTTTTGATGTTATTTTACTTTTCCATGATGTCAACTATGCACTCTCTTGCCTTCAATTCTTCTATTCAGTGTTTAACTTCCTTGAACGCTTGCATTATTTCTCTTTGTTCCACCTAGTGCAGCTTGTCCTAGCCACTTACTTTTCTACTGAATTTTCATAGAAGCTATATGCTTGCATCCTGTTGAGGACACCAAAGGACAATGTCCAAACTTTCTTCTATTTGTCACAGTATATCATTTTCTACATGTACTTTAATTAAAGTTTCAGGTTAGTTCCATTTACTTACTGTGTGGAATGTTTAAATCTTTGTACAGTTTCTTCTGCCTCTTTTCTGCACCTTACCTGAGGAAAGACTGGCCTAGCCTCCCTTGGTATTACTTACAAGTGTTATTAGTACAGCTGGACCTGGAGGAAAATTTTTGTTTGTTTGTTTGTTTGTTAAAATAGTCTACTTTATTTTATTTTAAAAATATTTATTTATTTGGTTGTACCAGGTCTTAGTTATAGAAGGCGGGCTCCTTAGTTGTGGCATGGGAACTCTTAGTTGTGGCATGCATGTGGGATCTAGTTCCCTGACCAGGGATCAAACCCCGGCCCCCTGCATTGGGAGCACAGAGTGTTAAGCACTGTGCCACCAGGGAAGTCCCAGAAGAAGGTTGATTTGCATGACTACTAGTATGATTTCTAGTTTCCAGAAAATATTCAAAAGTACCTTTCTTCCAGATGGAAGTGGATCTTTCTTAATCCCATGGCCTGCTTCTCTAAACTTATGAAAAATATGCCATCTTTGCACATTCAGTATGTACTGCTCCCAGGTGCATCCAGATATTGCCAAACCCATGACCCCCAGGTGTGGAAAGAACCCTCCCAGGATGCAGTGTGCCGAGCCCCACTGCTACCTTCTGTCTTCTGGGACCTGTGGTCCATATCTGGAGAGCTTCTTCACTGGTTCTTCACTGGGACGGTGGTAAGGAGAAGATCCATTTTTAGTGTTGTGGTTTCTACATGGTTCTTACTCTTGAAATATCATTTTAGAGGAATGTCAGTAAAGGTGAGGTCAAGAACAGAAATGCCACTTTAAAAGGAAATAAAAGAGGTTTTTTCCTTAAAGATTAACTTTGTTTTTTAACATCTTTATTGGAGTATAATTGCTTTACAATGGTGTGTTAGTTTCTGTTTTATAACAAAGTGAATCAGTTATACATATACATATGTTCCCGTATCTCTTCCCTCTTGCGTCTCCCTCCCTCCCACCCTCCCTGTCCCACCCCTCTAGGTGGCCACAAAGCACCGAGCTGATCTCCCTGTGCTATGCAGCTGCTTCCCACTAGCTGTATATTTTACATTTGGTAGTGTATATATGTCTATGCCACTCTCTCACTTTGTCACAACTTACCCTTCCCCCTCCCCATATCCTCAAGTCCATTCTCTAGTAGGTCTGTGTCTTTATTCCTGTCTTACCCCTAGGTTCTTCATGGCATTTCTTTTTCTTAGATTCCATGTATATGTGTTAACATACGGTATAAATGTTCGTTGCAGCTCTATTTACAATAGTCAGGAGATGGAAGCAACCTAAGTGTCCATCATCAAATGAATGGATAAAGAAGATGTGGCACATATATACAATGGAATATTACTCAGCCATAAAAAGAAATGAAATTGAGTTATTTGTAGTGAGGTGGATGGACCTAGAGTCTGTCATACAGAGTGAAGTAAGTCAGAAAGAGAAAGATTAACTTTTTAAATCTCGTGCATGAAATGCTCTTACTTTGATGTATTTTCGCCTTCAGCTTTTATTCTTTCCATTATTGCTACTTGCTGAAAGAGTAATCTCTCCTCTCGCTCCATTCATGTACCCTCCAACATCCTGAGCTAGGCTTTCCAAAGGGACCTGTGGCCTTCCCTTTGTTACTACATGTTACCTGCCCCTTTTTGGTCCTTATCCAACTCACTGTCACTTCATGGACCTGGTTCCTCATTTCTTCTTCACCTGGCAGCACCTTCCCCACTGGCTGAGCTTCTGCAATCACCCCCAAGCTCTCTTCTCAGTCTTCATGTCACCACATCCACACATTCACCTTGGAGAGAGCACCCATCACCTTTCTGGAGGTGGCTCTTTTGCCCCAAGATTTTCCTTGACCCCTTGCTGTGCTTGCCCATCACCAGTCTTCTTTCCCTCCTGGGTATACAGGGAGACCCCTCCCAGCCCCCTTGTGGTTAGATGGGACGATGTGACTAGGTCTGGCCAAAGTAATGTGAGCAAAAGTGACATATTCTGCTATTAGACCAAAGTATTTAAAGTCCAGGTTTTTTTTTTTTTTTTAAAGTCCAGGTTTTTAAAATATTTTTTGTAATTTTAAAATATTTTTAGATTTTAAAAAATTGTGAAGATAGTACAGAAAGTTCCCACATACTCCATGCCTATGTTCCCTTTTATTAACATCTTCCACTAGCATGGTAACTTTGTCATAGTTAATGAACCAATATTGACACATTATTATTAACTAAGATCCACAGGTTATTCAGATTTTCTCAGTTTTTAACCTAACGTCCTTTTTCTGTTCCAGAAACTCATCCAGGATAAAACATCACATTTTGTCATTATGTCTCCTCAGGTTCCTCTTGGCTCTGACAGTTTCTCAGACTTTTCTTATTTTTGAATAATCTTGACAGTTTTGAGAAGTGCTAGTCAGGTGTTTTGTAGAATGCTCCTCGATTAGAACTTGTCTGATGCTTGTCTCATGATTAGACTGGGGTAGTGTGTTTTGGGGAGGTACTATACCATTTTTATCATATCATACTAAGAGTACATAAGACTGACATGGTTTATCACTGTTGATGTAAACTTGATCACCTGGCTGAGGCAGTGACGATCAGGTTTCTCCGCTGTAAAGTGACTCTCTTTACTTCTCATGCTGTGCCCTATGCTGAGTGACAGCTTACCATGGTGTCACTGTGTGCAGCCCACACTGAAGAGTGGAGAGTTAAGCTTTACCTCCTTGGCACACAAGACCCCGTCTTTTCCATGTTCTATTTTCCCCTGCTTCATTGGCAAGAAATAATACTTTGTTGTATTATGACATTGAGGTTTATTTGTTATTACAGCTTAGCATAATCAATACTGATTAATACAACAATTTTTTCTATCTGCCTGAATTGTTGTCCCAGCAATACCTCAAACTCAGCACATCTGAAGCAAATTTTGTCAAATTCCCCAGAAACTCTTCAAAACTTCCTTTTTAAATTAAATAAATCATGTTATTATTCTAATCGTCCAGATTCAGAAGCTTAATATGTCTTTAAGCCACAGAATATAGTCCACAGTTTATAAAATGACTTCATGAATAATACATTTTTATCATTCATATTCTGCATTAGTCAGAGTCCTTAGTTGCAACAAGCAACAGTAAATCACTGACTACTAAATTAAGAAGAAAAGGAAGGCTGTTGAGCAGCTCCTCACAAAATCATTGGGAAGGATGGAGAACCAATCTAGGTCACAACTCAAAATAGATGCTGGACATTTGATGTGCATGCTGGTGAACTTGGCAAACCTCCACTGATTCTATGCTCTCCATGCTACAGCTCCTGATGGATTTCTCCACATGACTGTTGCCATGAGGAATTTCTCAGCTCTTCCAGACTTGCATTATTCCTGCAAAATTCAGAGACCCAGGTGGGATGTGGGCAAGGCCAAGCCCAGGTCACATGCCCTCATCCAGTTTCTAGGGGATGGGGTGAGGGAATATTTAGATCTGTCTTCAATCAAGAGCCACATATTTGAGAATCTCTGAATTATAGAAAACCGTATAGAAAAAGGCATACATTTGCCACAATCCTTA
This sequence comes from Leucopleurus acutus, assembly GCF_964270905.1. NCBI lineage: Eukaryota > Metazoa > Chordata > Mammalia > Artiodactyla > Delphinidae > Leucopleurus > Leucopleurus acutus. The sequence goes on along the minus strand of NC_139149.1, from coordinate 6,225,073 downwards.
TTTAACTATTGAGGTTTTTGAGAATCAGAAGTTCCATGCCTGCCCAAGGCTATAAGTTTTGTGACAGACCTGATTTCAGACCTTGGATTTCCAGAATGAAAGCCTCTTCACTTTGACGTCTGCACTATTCCTAACATCTTTCCTTCCTTTTAACCATCAATGGCAGTGCTTTATTTAGGGTTCTTATGACCTACTCTCTAAGCTAATGCAGTAGACCTCCGTCTGGTTCCAAAAACACTGGTAATTCTTCAGTTACATACAGAATGGAATTAAACTCCACTGATATTAGTAAGACTTCTCCACAGCCCTGGCCCCTCCCTCTACTCCCCTTTGTCTCTCTCAGTTGACATTTCAGGCATCTCCAACCTCACTCTTTCTCAAAATGAGGTTCCCTAAAGTGACCCCTGGGGATTCTGTTACAAATACAGATTCATAATTGACTCCTGCTCTGAATGTGAATATTTGACAGGGGAGCCTAGCCTTGCAATCGTGGCAGCATCTGAGATGAGTTTTACTGAGGTTGGAGAACCTGGACCTAGTGTGTAGTCATACCAGAACAATCCCCATTGCTTAAATATGCCCTGGACTTTTTAATGTCTACACATTTGCTGTTACTTTGGTCCATAATACAGAGGGAATGCCTATCTCATTTTCCCCTGTTTTTGACTTAAAGTCCTATCCATCCTTCCAAGCACGCTCTCCATACCACCTCCCCTGTGAAGCCTGCCTGCCTCCTCCTCCCCAACCAAGTGAAATGCCTCTCTTCTCCTCAAGCTCTCATGCCCCCTCCCTACCCACCACATGCTGTGGTCAAGTGGTCCATCTGCCTCCCTTGCTGCCTTTAATCTCCATGAGGAAAGAAAGCATTTTTTTCATTTGTTAGCATAGCCCTTCTACATAATAATTGCTCAAGATGTTTTTGTTCATTTGAATTGTAGTGAAGTAGCTAGTGATAAAACTGGGAATAAATGAGGAAAGGTCACCACGCCATGTAAGGCACAGTCCCATCTGTTCTGAGAGGACAGGGAAGAAGTTAAATCACAAAGCTGCATTTCACAGTGGGTGTGGAGGCTGTGGTGGTATCAGATTCTCTCCTATTTTATCAGAAAAATGAAATACACACTCACAAACCACAGTCACACAGACACACCGTGAGACATAAAGGAATTTTCTGTATGTGTTGTCACTCTCAGATTTGATTAACTGCATCACTTATGTGAATCTGGAAAGATTCTTATTTTAGGTTTACACTCGTCATGTCTCCACTCCTCCTGCTCTATAAATAACCTGCCAGGCAGCACTCCTGCATCAAAAGCTAGCCCACTGCAGTCATTTCTAGCGCCCTTCATCCCACACCTCAGATGAGAGCATAGATTTGCCAGGACCTCCTTGTAAAGAGTGAAGCCCTAGAAGTCGAGCCAAGAACCCAGCTCAGAGCACCTATCAGTGATGGAGCCCATAAGGCAGACGCACAGCAAACCAGTTCCCCAAATGAGCTGAACCAAATGCTACCATACTTAAGGTGGGAGGAAGGGTGGAGAATTTCTCTGTTCAGTGTCAAGTCCATATTGCTGTCTGCAATAAATACACACATTTCCCTCAAGAGGCAGACACTAGTGTCCCACATCGTTTATCTGAGGACTAGTCCCTCCCTTTTTTTCCTCTCTCCTTTCTTTCTTCTTCTATTTTTGCTTTTTTCTTAAACTCACATAATTTCAGTTAATATAATGATAAGAAACTTGGATTTTCACCAGTGCAGCATTCTACTTGCAGGTTTAGGTTACACTTGCGGAAAAATTCAACTTAATCTCCGGACTCAGCCTCCCCAGGGAAGATAGTGAGAGAGAACAAGACACGCTCTCTAGAGGAGATCCAGAGCTGTGGATTAGCCACAGCACCATCAAGGATATAGGAAAATACCACTAAGTCAAGATTGTGTCGGGAGATCAGATCTAGCTCCGTTACACCCTCTACACACTTCAAAAGGGGTGTGCCCATCCATCATTAGCAAAGTCAGCCTGTTTCACTGGACTCTTTGTCCCCTCCCTTCCCTCTCTGCCATTGTATGGCCTCCTTTTGCATGATTCTCCCATGGTTTCATTATTTCATTTAAGTTCAGCCTCACACATTTATAACTTCTAAAAAAAAATTCAAAATAAAACAACGGAAAGGTCCCCCAAACTGAAAGTAAAAGAAAAAACCTGAATGTGGTATAATTATTACCTCACCTAAGAATCATACACAATTTCTGGGAAAGTCCCCTGTGCCTTAGAGGCTGAAAGAGCTTCCTGGGGGCTTCCTACCAAGCAGAGGTCTAAAGGCCAGTTCGACAAGAAGCTGTGCTGCTTTCACCAAGTGACTTTACCTCTCTGAGCCGTGGTGTCTTCATTTGTAAGAAAGTATCACCTTCCTGGGCTTTGTGAGATTTTCATGTTTTTAGAATTTATTTTTATTACTACTAAACAGATGAAAGCAAGGATGTTCTGATTTTAATTTGGACATACCAGAGCAAGTGTCTAAGAGTCTCAGAGGAAGACACGCAGCTTCCAACTTTGAGTACCTTTATTATCCTTGTTTCCCCCTTTTCCATAGCTCCTCTTCTGGCTTCTGAAAATGAGGGAGTCATCCCTGTAATTAAGCATCTCACTAAGGGGTTCTTTTGGAAATACTCTGGCATAAAAACATCACTCCAGGTCTCAGAGATGGAAAGAGGAAGGGGATAGGTAGAGAAGGTGCACTTGGTTGTTGCCAGGCACTGGGCTGCAACTGTGTGTTGCTTGTAAAACAACCCTGCCAAGGTGATTTTTATCACCTCATTTTCCAGATAAAGTCTCTGAGGCTCAGTCCCCAGCTGCAACATTCTTAATAAGTATTTTTCTACAATGAATATGTGCAAAGTGTAGATGTCTAAAAATCATAACTAACACAAAAATAAGGTTGGAAGATATGACAACTATACTGGTGATGAGACACTGCAATGTTGCTGTGTCAATGTTGCTGAAAATAAGACCTTCTGGAGTCTGAGAAGGACAGAGAGCAGAGTGGGCTAAGTGCAGAGGATGCCCATGACAAGGGCTGTCCTGAGATGGCTTAAAGGCAGGTGCACATGGAGATGCAGGGATCGGTGGGGCAAGAGGGTGGAAATGTAGTGGTTATGCGGTCCCCACCTCCCTTCCTTCCATAGGTTCCCTGGAAGCAGAACCTGAGACAAGGACTCGGGTAGAAGAAGTTTATTTAGAAGGTGATCCTGGGAAGCAGGGATAGGGGAGAAGGGAGTGGGAGACGCAGGGGGAGGAAAGGGGCCACAGAATATGTCACTGATGTGGCTTCTGAGGGTACGGGGACGACTCTACTGGAACCTCTGAGAAACATCAAAACTGGCTCCTGGAATACCCAGCTCCCTCGGAAGGCAGGATGAGGGGCATTTGTCACGGGTCTTGCTCCTACTGAGTGCGTGTAATTCCCAGTGGAGGTAACCCCCTTTTCTGGACTCACCCATCAAGAGAGCTCCAGAGTTTGGGAAAACCCTAGAGGAGACAGTGAGGGAGGATTAGGCAGGAGGTAAGTATGAGCTCCCTTGGATCCATCCACTGCAGCCGTGTCTGGTGTCAGGGAGGCTCTGAGGGGTGTGACATGGACACCAGGAGTGTCTACTTCATGGATGAACAGAAAGCTTAGAAACCATTAAATAATGAAGACCAGCCTTCCAAGCACTACCTACTGCTCTTCCTGTCACAGTTAGCCGAGCACCTGGAAATTCACTGACATTTGACAAATTGCTGCTGGGCAAAATCCAGTGATGATGTTTCCTAGATTGTCATGTAGAGAGAAAAAAATTATATGTGTTTATATATATATAGGCTTTGTGATCCCAAAAGACAGACAGTACTGGGACAAATAGATTGCTTCTTTGCTGGGGAGGGATGTGAGCTGAGGCAGAAACGTTATAGAATAACTTCCTGCACCCAAAAGGAAAGGTAAAGAGATGATTTCAGAGGCCCTTGTGCCTATAAATATCTTTATTCTATGTGATCCAGAAAAACGACATCTTACAATGAAAGGTGAATAATGAAATCAATGGTGGCTGGCTCTTTACAGGAACAGCTGGTAAACTCCATGACAGATTGTGGGTTCCATTTTTTAGTTAACTATATTGCTCTTAGCTGAGAACTATGCAACTTTGTTCTATACCAAAAGGGGCAGATGAGGATGCTGCTGCTGAGGATGGAAAGGAAAAAGGGAAGAAAAGGCACCCTGGACATGCAGCTGCCACAGGTTTGGGAGACCTCTAGGACTTTTCAGGCCCACTACTCTTGCCTCAGTTTCCTCCCTTTGCTAATTCCAAGTCTTTCTTCCATGGTCAGCTCGTGCCACTTCCTGGCGGCAGCCCTCCACAATGATCCCTGAATTACCATGTTCCTCCCTGGTCTCCTTTCCCTCATTATAATCCCTCCCTCATCCCCTGCCATGTAGCCCAGACCACAATGCAAAATGTAGTCAATTTCCTGGTCCACTACCTCCCTCAGTTGTGAGCTCCCCCAGATCAAGACTCATCTGTGGCTTTTCCACTGTATCCACAGCACTTAGAGAAGCCATAGGACTGGGAAAATATTCGCAGAATAAATGAAAGATTTAGTAAACATCTCATTAAACTTTATGATCGTTAAACAAAGTAGGCAAGACAGACCTTCTTTCCCTGTATATTCAGACAGGAAATTCAGACCTAGCAACTGAGCTGAGGGTCTGATCCACTGGCACCTCCTCCAGAAGCCTCTCCCTAAAAGAGGTCCACCTGGGCCTAGGGCTCTTCTATCTAGCTGATGGTCAGACATTATCTGGAGCGTCGGAAGCATCTGTCAGCCTCCCTGCAGACAGAAAAGGAGAGGTGAGAGGATGCGACTTTCCCTGATCACAGCCATCCCAGAGGCTTGTTGGGTTCAGGTTTCCGGCTCAGCGACAGGAGCTGATTGGGCCTCATCACTCATGGGGCACGGGGCGCGGTGACCGTGATAGGCAGCTGACTTCCGTCTGACAGAGCCAGGCCCGTTAGGTGTCTGTGGAGGTTGGGCCTCTGGCAGCTGCATCAAATCCGTCTTGCCAAGTATCCCTGCCCTCTGCAGAGAAGTACCTGTCTCTGTATGTGGCTGCTGTCATGTTCTCAGGCCAGTGGGGAGAGGAGGGCTTCAGTCTGCCCCTTATCAAAGGCTGTGCTAAGAACAGATTCCTTGACAACCATGGACTCTGCTGTGGAATCCACCTGGAGACTACTGACAGTTTGATTTAAAGTGGATACCCTGTGTCACAGGGCACAGGGTATCCAGAAGGATGTTTGCTCACAACTTGAGCAACCTGTGTAGGAGAGGAGACCTACTTTCAAAGTTACAGTGATCCAGGTAAACGACCTCTTAAATCCTACTATTGACACACCGTTATCTTGCTAGGTCCCATTCTCTCACCAGTAAAGTGAGGATAGCAATGTTTACATCACAGTGTTTCCCATAAGAATTAGAAATAATACACCAATGCCTATCACACAGCAAATGCTAAGTGAAGGATAGTTCCTGCTGTTATTTGGATACAGAACATAAACTTCAGTGAGAGTTTAGTGGACGTGTTTTAGTGGCACATACACCTACCAAGAATTAAAATGTAGAAGTGATTATCTGGTGTTTCTGCTTCCAGGCAAAGTAAGAGGAACAAGATTTATCCTCCTGTCCAAAACATCAAAAAATGGACCAAATATATGAAGTAACAGTGTTTAAGACACAAGGCATTAAGCAAAGGAGGACAGGGATCCCTGGCAAGTGAAAACCACATGAGATGAACCCTCAGTTGGCCATGGCTCACTGCCTTGGAGAGCTTCTAGGTGTCGGGGGAGAAAGAAGGAGCTGATGCAGGGCATGGAGGTCTCCTTGAGTCGAGGAGATGGTGCTGCAAGTCCAGGGAAGCTGAGACAGCTGGAGTTCATGGGATGGAGCACCACAGAGGAGAGGGCTGCCCAGAAAGGGAGCCGTGGAGATCTGTAGAGGGTTTAGCCTGATTGTTCAGAAAAGCCCTGGTCCACACATTCATATGAGGAAACCAGTCAAGAGCTGTGAAAGGCCCACCTATGAGGATACGGTGTCCGCACTCACATGGGGAGCAGCATCTGTTCCTACTAGCCAAACCAGAAAACACACAATTCACGAGTCATTGAGTAGAGGACTCGGAAAGATGGTATCTTAGTAATGGGGATAATTAGCTCCAGAGCACTGCTTCTGCTCTGCCTCACAAAAAAGCAAACCTTAAAAGTAAACCAGAAAGGACCAAGTAGCTTACACACACACACACACACACACACACACACACACACACACACACACGGGAAAAAAACAAACAAAAAAACCTTACAGAATAGTGATAAAAATATGAAAAAAAAATTCAGCACCCAAAACTGTAAACAATCCTGGGTACAAACAATCAAGGAAATACAAATCCATAAGGACAAAAAGAAAAAGAAAACCCAAAAAACAATCATGCAAAACTGACCCAGGACTGATATTGATATTAGAATTAACAGACAAGTTTACTAAGCAGTTATTACAACTGTATTTCATATGATGAAAGGTTAAGAGGAAGTATGTAAGATATTACAAACACCCAAATTAAGCTGCTAGAGTTTAAAACTACAGTGTTTGAGGTGAAAGAATAGATGAGATGAGATTAACAGCATTAAATGTGGCAGGATAAAAAAGATTGTTGAACAGGAAGAAAAGTACTGGAATATGCAAAATGAAACATAAAGAGAAACAAAATTCAAGAATAAAAAGGATGTCAGTGAATTGAGGGTCAGCTTCAAGCAGCCTAACATAGGTGTCATTGGAGTCACTGAAGAGAGATGGTGTGTTCCAGAAGGAGGGAGGAAGATTGGTGTTTGAAGGGAAAAAGGCAGAGATGGTCAAATGGGATTTTAAAAAAGCAAGACCTAATTATATGCTGCTTACAAGAATGGCTGATGGAAATAAGTTAAAAGGAAAAAGATGGAGAAAGATATGCTATGTTGATAGCAAATGAGAGAAATCAGGATTGGCTTCACTCACTCCCACTTTGTATTCAGATTCTTCACCAGGCTTTCATGCAGACTGCTGCCCAGTACTTAAGTACTGGTCCAGTTTCATGCTTCAAGTCCCTCCCAGACTAAGAGATCTGCCCAAGAAACTCATTCCCCATGCCTGGATCTCTTCCCCTACCCCTTTGCCCTGCCTGCCTACCTTTATACCTGTCCTTTCCCAAGCCTTGCTGTGGTTGCTCCTACCATAACTCCTGCAGGTCCACACCAGTTTAGAACACCTTAGCCTGAGGCTGCCACAACTAGCCTTAACATCTTACCTCATGCTGGGACCTCCAGGTCCCCTATCTGGTCTCCTACCACCTCCAATTCACAACGGAACTCCATGTCAGGGCTTCATCTACTCCGTCATGTCATGCCAACACCCCCCTGCCATTCTGCAGCAAAGCTCTATAGCTATGTTGACCCTTGGCTCTGCTGATTTGCAAGTTTTCATTATACCCAGTCTCTGACCTAGCCCTGACCTATGCAAATCCTTGGAGTTGGTGGCTTGGGTGCATTTCTGAGTCCTGGGACCTGCTGACCTTCGTTGGGACCCATTCTTATCTCCTTGAAGGCACTGGGTGTGCTTCAACATGGTCATATACCAAGTGGGGCCCTATTACCATCTAGTCAAACAAAGGACTGTAAAAATTCCAGGCCTGAGAATAGTTCTCATAATGAACTGTGGTAGAAGAGGAGGTGATTTATTATGGCTACTGCCTCAGGGCTTGTAAAAATATTCTCTCCGTGGGTGTGTTCCTGCCACCTGGGTTTCTGAGATGTGTGCAGGCAGAAGAGCTAGTAAGTCCCCAGGGAAAACATTCATCGAAAGAGAAATATCCATATTGAAGGAAACTGCAGGGAACTGGCTCCCTTGTGTGGGAGAAAATTAGCATATAAATATAGAGTTCCAGATGCCAGCAACTTATCCCCCTGAGTAACACAGGCCAAACAGGACCAGAGGTCTTTACAGTCAGGTATCCAGGCCCAAACCCACATGGGGGATGAGAGAGTGTGGATGCTGGCCGAGATGTGCCACATCTGGGAATTGCACTGCCCCTTCAGCCCATCCCAAGGAATTTGTGTGCAGAGGCTGATTAGGCTGCATTGTGCAGGGAGGAACGTTTTCTCTTCCTGGACCTAGTTTTTTTTTTTTTTTTTTTGATTTTTTTTATACTCATTTTATTTTATTTTATTTTACATCTTTATTGGAGTATAATTGCTTTACAATGGTGTGTTAGTTTCTGCTTTATAACAAAGTGAATCAGTTATACATATACATATGTTCCCATATCTCTTCCCTCTTGCATCTCCCTCCCTCCCACCCTCCCTATCCCACCCCTCCAGGCGGTCACAAAGCACCGAGCTGATCTCCCTGTGCTATGTGGCTGCTTTTTGATGCTGGTACTTATAAATAGAGCAGGTTCTGGTGCTGGTCATGCACCAGAGTTACCTTGGAGCTTGTTAAATACACAGATCCTGAGAATCATAATCTTCGGGGATGGGGCCAAGGAAGACTTATCTTTCACCAGCCTGGCAGACATTAGAGTTTAGCGTCTGGACTGAAGTTATTTAAGCCAAACTCACTTTCTCTTCCTGGTCCAGCTGGGTTCCGGAATAGCTCTAATAACACAATGTTTGATCACCTTCCTACCATCTGCAGGTCATAAAGGTAAAGTGTCTGCACAGAGCAGGAATGTAGCAGAGTTGAAGAAATAGTTCCACTCGTTATGATCAATATCAACGTTATTTTTGCCAGTTGTTTTCCCTGATAAGTGTCCTTCGGTCTCAGAAACAAGGCTGTGAGCTGACATCATGTGGACAGAAATAGCCCAGGGTACCAGTGAGCAGTTTCCTCTGGAGAATCTAATTCATGACATGGGATGGCATTATGGAGACAAGAATCCATTGGTGTTTAAAACAATCCAGGGGCCAGAGGCAGGCAGGAGAAAACAGCAGCATGCATGAGAATTCATTCATTCACCCATCATCTGCTCATCTGTCCAGCCACACGTCCATTGACACATTACTTCACTCAACCACCAGTTCAATCACGTAAGGAGTCAACCAACACAAATTGATACAATGTGCTCAGTAGTAAGGTGTGCAGTTAAATGCACCGGTCTCTGCCCTTAGGGAACAGCCTCCTGCAGGAATGGTGAGTAAGTAACAGGCATGCCATCCTCCCATCTACCCTTAACCAGGCAGACATGTGTTTTTTCCCCAAAGGATCCATATGCAGCCTCAGCATCCTTCAAAGCAGAGCAATTGGGCAGCTGCTGCTAATTGTGGGAGTTCAAGGCAAAATAGAATTGATTTCTATACTTAGTTCAGAAGAGGGAAAAGTGGGAAATTAACATCATTGGGCATTGTACCCGTTAGATACACCATATCTCACTTAATCCTTGAAACATCCCTTTATCATTCATCCTATTATCCTCATTTAACAGGTAAAGAAACTGAGATTTGAGAGATGATGTGATTTAACCAGAATTGGGACTCAATTTGGATTTGATCCCAAGTGTGTCTGGAGCCAGAGTGTGTTGGTTCACTTTATCAGGCCATTCTATCCTCAGTGCATGCCCAAAGTTGGCAAGATAGAGCCACACCAAGGTGAGCTTGCAGGTGGGAGTGTCTGGAAGGTCGTGTCTGTAATGAGCGAACCGGGCTGAGATGATACTCAGGTGGATGTGGAGAGCCTCCTGCTCTGTTGCCTCAGGTGCTGGGGCAGGTGCCCCTCTCCTGGAGGAAAGAGCCACAGCACAGGGTAGAAACAAACAGATGATACTTAAGGGTGAATTTTGGGCCAGAGAAGAGGTTCAACTGAAGTGAAGTTTATGTATTGGTAGAAGTAACTAGAAACACCAAATAGCAACATAGGCAAATTCCTTTCTAGTACAAATAATATATGGCCTAGTTTTTGGAGTTTCCGAATTTTCTAGGCCACTACATTAAAGCATTGACCAAGGCATACGTGAGGCCTTAGCACATAGATCCCCAGGACTAAAGCAGTGGTACTGGTGAGAGTGGGTATCATCTTGATGGAAAGGTATAGAAAACCAAGGCCTCTGCCAGGAGTTTCCACACAGCCATACATCAGGCTGGTGACAGGTGGCACATCCAGGAGCCTGGCGATATTTTTCACTTTCCATGTGAATAATCTGGCAGTGAAGAGGCACAGCTGGTCTGGGCTAGGTGACAACTTTAATTTTTCTTCCTTTTACTACAAGATTTATAGTTTGCTGGAAATTTAGAGGTACCTTGGTTGACTGCATTTTATAAACAGTGCACTGTTGTACCTCCCAATTCTCCAGAAGCAAAAGAAATGGTAGTAAGTTCATCGTATGGGCTCATGACTACTTTCCATTGTCACGAGGGCCTTATATGTTTGGAAAACATAGAATGGTATATTCATAGAACTTTTTCCTTTGGTTAAAATCCACTGGACAAATAGTTTCCTTTTTGTCCCAATATTTTTAGATAGATTAGCTCATTTAATTCTGACAATAATCCCATGACTAAATCAAAGTGATTCTCCCCACTATCACTCAAACAAGAAACTGAACAGACAGAAATATGGAAAAATAAGTCCGGTTAGCTCTTTTAGGAAAGGAAGACTTTATCCAAAGGTAACTTTCAAGTTTTGGAGAAAAGTGTGCTTTGTGGAGGCAGAACAACTATTTGGTCTTCACCATTCCTGCTCAGCCTCGCTTCACAACTTGACTCCATGCTTCCCACTTATAGGAAAGCAGGAAAGCCCCTTCATCCCTTCAAGTCTTGGCTTAGAAGTAGTGAAGTTGCTGCACAGGCCCAGGTCTGAGGGGTGCTGTTAGACCTTTAGGATACTTAAATTGCATCTTGTGGGCCAGACCCTCAGGAAAGGTAGTAAGTAGTGTGGTCGTAATACACAGACCATCAGGGAACTGTTGTGAACACATGGTGGGGGCTAAAAGTTGGAGTGGGGGCTGTCCTCCTGGTGACCAGAGAGTGGAAAAGGCTGAAGTGATGAGAGAAGTTTTCCTTCCTGAACCAAAGGTATTATATAGGCCTAGCCACACAGTAGATGAATAATTAAGAGGTATAAATACATGGATAATAAATGAGTGAGCAGATACATCTATCTTTATTTTTCTATTTCTCACCTCCTGCCTTCTCTAGGCACATTTCTTTTTGTTTTGCCTGTTTGTTTTTGGATGGAAAGTCGGGAGCTGTGGGTTTGAGTTTTGGCATCCCTCTTGGAGCATCTTCAGAAAGATTTCCCTATAAATTGATCCCTTTGAAAACTTCTCCAACTGAACTCATTTTCGCAAACATGTCTAAGAGCCCCATGTTATATGATTCTCTGTAAAAAAGAAAACAAAAACCTTTAACTTGAAGCACATAAACTGAAGTTCTTTTTCCCCCTTACCTTTACATGCCCTTTTCTCAAGAATTTCCACCACACCAAATAACATCTCAAGTGTTGATTTTCATCCTAATAGAGGCATGGATGTGTGAAGAGATGTGAGAAGACAACGCTGGACTCTGTGAATGTCTTATCAATGCCTACTACTTCTTTACTTGTGAGGGCTGCTGCTTTGTTAATATGCAAGTGGGATATTGTATTCAGGGTTAAGAATCTTTCTCTCAGACTTTCATGTCCTTCCAAGATGGAGTAACAGGAATTAGATTTATCCTCCTTCCTAAAAATATAGAGAAAAAAAATGGAACAATTATTATCAAGACAGTAGTCAACAAGGCACTGAAGTACAGCAACTCTTGAGAAGTGGGGAAAAAACCCAATGACAACAAGTTGAGCCCTAAGTTTGTCCCAGATTACTGCCTTGAGAAGGGGTTTAGACTACAGTGCAGAGAGGGGGAACCAAGGAAAACCTGGTGGTTGACCTGAGGATTGAACAGAACCAAACCTCAAGAGCAGGCAAGGCAGCATGAGTTCACAGGGCAGAGCCCCAAGAGGAGAGAGCTGCATGGAGAGAAGGAGAGATCTTCACAGGGTACCTTCCAGGATTCAGCCATGTGAATTCATGCATATGAGGAAAATAACGAAAGTATGGGGAAAAACCATCTGAAAAGATCAGCAGGAAGAATGCCTGGAGCTTAAGCAGGTTACAGTATACTTCTTGTTCCCAAATTCCAGAGCAGAAAATCGTATGATTAATGGGGCATCAGTTAGAGTCCTAAGAAGGTTCTTGCATCAGTAGTGGTGAGAATTAACCTTAGACTTTGTGCTGAAACAAGCCATGAAATGATCAAACTGAATCACTCAACTTAACGGTGTCCCAGAACAAAAAGCTCAAGAGTATTTTTAGGAATACAAAAGTATCCAGCAACCAAAATATCAAAATTTTCAATGTTTGACATTCAAACGTGAATGTCATTAAAGGTATGAAACATGAAAAGAAGCAGGAAAGCATAGCCCATGGAATATAGCCAATATTTTATAATAACTATAAATGGAGTATAACCTTTACAAAGTGTGAATCACGATATTGTACACCTGTAACTTACATAAGAGTGTAAAGTAACTTCAATTAAAAAAAAGAATGAAAAAAAATTTTTACCTGCATTTAAGGGGCTTTGAAATGGAAAATATTGTCAAGAAGGTTCTTTTGGTGAAAAATGTGGATGAAAAAACCCTATTTACTTTACCTGTAATAAAAGACTGACTAAGGACTTATGGTTCCAGGATAATGCATTATAGGATTTCTGGTTCAAGGATAATGCGTTAGACACATTTCCTTCTATTCCTCCCTCTGAGAACAGCTAAAAGCACTGGGCATTATAGATATGACAAACATAAGAAGACTCTGAAAGGTGGAACAAAGGGGACAGACTGGATAGGAGCCTCAGGAATCAAGAAGTGATATAGTGGTGAGTTTCTTGGGTATTCCTTTTGCTTAATATGTTACAGACTGGGTGTTGAAGAATTGTCTTCTGGGAAATGCCAATGGGAACAAACAAAAAGACCCCACCCCCACCAGGGTAGTGTTTGAAAGGCAAGGGAGGTAGCTGGGACTCTTATCCTTAGCTGTTAGTAAAAAGGTCTGCCTCCACCATGGTGTCAGTGTATGCCACATGGGAAGCAGCAAAAAGACACCTTTCTCCCAGCAAGTGTGCTGTCAGCAGAGACATGGTAGGACACTAGAATACTCACTCATCGTCAGAAACCACGGAGGCCAGAAGGAAGTGGCACAACACTTTTTCCAAGTGCTGAAAAAAAAGAACAGTCATCCCAGAATTATTTTGAATTGATGAAATTCTATTCAGGAATAAATAAATTTCAAGAAATTTGGAAACAGAAAAACAACAAAGAACATCAATTATACAAAGAGTTGATTCTCTGGAAAAATCAATAACATTGAAAATTCTCTAGCAAGACTATGTATGTGTGTGTGAACACAAATCACCAAATTACCAAGATCAGGGATGACATAGGAGAAATCATAATACACACTGCTGTCATTTGGAGGGTAATAAGAAAATCTATGAATAATTCTACACACGTAAACACGCAATATAGACAAAATGTATCAACTCCTCAAAAAGCACAAACTACCACCCTGTACACAGTATGAAATAGGTCATTTGAATAGCCCTATAAATTACAGAAAGTTGAATTTGTAATTTAAAATCAACTGGAAATGAAATACCCAGGTCCAGATGGTTTTGCTGGGGAATTCTACACACAAAACATTATTAATTCTATACAAACTCTTCCAGAAATTACAAAAGGATGAAGATCTTTCCAGTTAATATTATGAGGTAACTATTGCCCTGATACCAAACCAAAGACAGTACAAAAAGAAGAAGAAAGAAAACTACAGATGATTATCTTTAATGAATATAGACAATAAAAATCCTTAAGGAAATATTAGTATATAGAATTCAGCAATATATAGACATATGCATACACTATGACAAAGTCAGGTTTATTCTAGGAATGTAAGGCTGATCTAGTATTTAAAAATCAACCAATGTACTGGACAATATTAACAGGCTAAAAAGAAAACTCATATGGCCATATCAATTCACTCACACACATGACAAAATTCAATACCTATTCTAACAAAAATAAAACAATAGAAAAATAGGTTTGAGGGAAAAATCCTCAACTTGATAAAGCACAATTACCAAAAAATCTTCAGCTTAAATAATACTTAATGGTGAAAGACTGGATTCCATCCCATAGACTGGGAAGAAGATAAGGATGTCTGTACACAACACTACTATTCATCTTAGTAGTGGAAGTCCTAGACAACAACAGCAAAAAATAAAGCAAGAAAGGGAATAAAATGCACAGGGTTCAGAATAGTAGATATATTAAACTACCCTTTGCAGGTAACATGATAATCCATGTAAGATATCTCAAGGAATCTACAAAAAACAAAAACAAAAAAATGACAACAAAAAACTCTTCAAACTAATGAGTGAGTCCAACAAGGTAACAGGATATACTTTCAATTTTCAATTAAAAAAAAACAACAAACTGGATTTCTGTACAGTAGCAATGAACATACAAAAAAATAATATTTAAAAATACAATAACATTTAAAATTACTAATAAAATGAAATAGGTAAATATCAAGAAAATGTATAGGTTTTATATGCTGAAAATGGTAAAATGTTAATAAAAACAATCTAATATGTGCCAAATTATTAGAGAGATATATTGTTTTCACAGACTGAGGGATTCAACATAGAAAAAAAGTCAATATTCTCAAAATTAATATACAGGTTTAATGCATTTTTTAATGAAAGTACCAGTAAGGGATTTTTTGTTTTGTTTTGTTTGTTTGGTAGATATAGGCAAGATTATACTAACATGTATTTGTAAAGCCTAAGGAACTAAACTAGATCAAAAACTTTTGAAAAAGAAGCACAAAATAGAGGAGACTTTCAAGATGGTGGAAGAGTAGGACATGGAAATCACCTTCCTCCCAAAAATACATCAGAAATACATCTACATGTGGAACAACTCCTACAGAACACCTACTGAATGCTGGCAGAAGAACTCAGACTTCCCAAAAGGCAAGAAAATCCTCACGTACCTGGGCAAAGGAAAAAAGAAAAAATAGAGACAAAAGAATAGGGAAGGGACTTGCACTGCTGGGAGGGAGCTGTGAAGAAAGAAAAGTTTCCACACACTAGGAAGGCTCTTCACTGGCAGAGACGGGGGCGTGGCAGCGGGGAGGCTTCAGAGCCATGGAGGAAAGCGCAGCAATAGGTGTGCAGAGGGCAAAGTGGAGAGATTCCCGCAGAGACAATCGGGATCGGTGCTGACCAGCAATCAGCAGCCTGAGAGGCTTGTCTGCTCACCCGTCAGGGCAGGTGGGGGCTGCTAGCTGAGGCACCAGCTTCGGAGATCAGATTCCAGGGAGAGGACTGGGGTTGGCTGCATGAACACAGCCTGAAGGGGGCTAGTACTCCACAGCTAGCCAGGAGGGAATCCAGGAAAAATCAAGAACTGCCTAAGAGGCAAGAGACCATTGTTTTGGGGTGTGTGAGGAGAGGGGATTCAGAGCACCATCTAAATGTGCTCCAGAGACAGGCGCGAGCCACGGCTATCAGCGCAGACCACAGAGACAAGCATGAAATGCCAAGGCGGCAGCTGCAGCCATCGAGAAACCTGTGTGCAAGCACAGGTCACTATCCACATGCCCCCACACCCCATCCCTGGAGCCTGTGCAGCCTGCCACTGCCAGGGTCCCATCATCCAGGGAGAACATCCCCTGGAGAACACACGGCACGCTTCAGGGTGCTGCATCGTCAGGCTGGGCTCTGCAAATGCAGGCTTGCCCCACATTCCGTACCGCTCCCTCCCGCTGGCCTGAGTGAGTCAGAGCCCTTTAATCAGCTGCTACTTTAACCCCGTCTGAGCGATGAACAGATGCCCTCAGGCAACCTACACGCAGAGTCGGGGCCAAATGCAAAGCTGAACACCAGGAGCTGCACGAACAAAGAAGAGAAAGGGAAATTTCCCCCAGCAGCCTCAGGAACAGCAGATTAAGTCTCCACAATCAACTTGATGTACTCTGCCTCTCTGGAATACCTGAATAGACAATGAATCATCCCAAAATTGAGGCAGTGGACTTTGTGTGATTTTATGTGTATAGATTTGCATTTAGCATTTACCCTAGGGTTCTGTCTGTCCTTTTTTCTTCTTCTTCTTCTTTTTTTTTTAGTATAGTTTTAAGCTCTTGTTATCATTGTGGATTTGTTTTATGGCTTGGTTGCTCTCTTCTTTCTTTCTTTTTTTTATAATTTTAAATGTTTTTATTTGTAATTTTAAAAATTTTTTAGTAAATTTATTTTATTTTTTTCTTCCTTTCTTTCTATTTTTTTCACTTTTCTCTAAGCCATGTGCCTGACAGTGTCCTGGTGCTCTGGCCAGGTGTCAGGCCTGTGCTTCTGAGGTGGGAGTTCAGGACATTGGTCCACCAGAGACCTCCTGGCTCCACGTAATATCAAAGAGTGATAGCTCTCCCAGAGATCTCCATCTCGATGGTAAGACTCAGCTCCACTCAAAGACCAGCAAGCTACAGTGCTGCACACCATATGCGAAACAAAGAGAAAAAGAGGAACACAAACTCGCGAATTAGTAGAGAGGCTACCTAAAATCATAATAAGGTCACAGACAACCCCCAAAATACCAAAGGACATGGTTCTGCCCACAAGAAAGACAAGATCCAGCCTCATCCACTACAACAAAGGCACGAGTCCCTTCCACCAGGAAGCCTACACAACCCACTGAACAAACCTTAGCAACTGGGGGCAGACACAGAAAAAATGGAAACTACAAACGTATAGCCAGCGAAAAGGAGACCACAAAAACAATAAGTTAAGCAAAATGAGAAGACAGAGAAACACACAGCAGATGAAGGAGCAAGGTAAAACCTCACCAGACCAAATAAATAGCCAAATAAATCGAAGAGGAAATAGTCTACCTGAAAGAAGAGAAATTCAAAATCTTGGAAATAGAATGGAGAATATACAAGAAATGTTTAACAAGGACCTAGAAGAACAAAACAGCACACAAACAATGATGAAAAACATAATAAAGGAAATTAAAAGATTCTCTAGAAGGATTCAATAAAAGAATGACTGAGACAGAAGAATGGATAAGTGACCTGCAAGATAAAATAGTGGAAATAACTACCACAGAGCAGAATAAAGAAAAAAGAATGAAAAGTATTGAGGACAGTCTCAGAGGCCTCTGGGACAACATTAAACACACCAACATTCGAATTATAGGGGTCCCAGAAGAAGAAGAGAAAAAGAAAGGAACTGAGAAAATATTTGAAGAGATTATAGTCGAAAACTTATCTAATATGGGAAACGAAATAGTCAATCAAGTCCAGTAAGCACAGAGAGTCCCATACAGGACAAATACAAGGAGAAACATGCAAAGACACATATTAAGCAAACTACCAAAAATAAGTACAAAGAGAAAATATTAAAAGCATCAAGGAAAAGCACAAATAACATACAAGGGAATCCCCATAAGTTTAACAGCTGATCTTTCAGTAGAAACTCTACAAGCCAACAGGGAGAGGCAGAACATACTTAAAGTGATGAAAGGGAAAAACCTACAACCAATATTGCTTTACCCAGCAAGGATCTCATTCAGATTCAATGGAGAAATTAAAACCTTTAGAGGCAAGCAAAAGCTAAGAGAATTTGGCACCACCAAACTAGCTTTACAACAAATGCAAAAGGAATTTATCTAGGCAGAAAACACAAGAGAAGGACAAGACCTGCAATAACAAACCCAGGAAAACTAAGAAAATGGCAGGAGAAACATACATATTGATACTACTTAAAATGTAAAAAGATTAAATGCTCCAACCAAAACAGATAGACTGGCTGAATGGACACAAAAACAAGACCCATATTATGCTGTCTACAAGAGACCATCTTCAGACCTAGGGACACATGCAGACTGAAAATGAAGGGATGGAAAAAGATATTCCATGTAAATGGAAATCAAAAGAAAACTGTAGTAGCAATTCTCATATCAGACAAAATAGAATTTAAAATAAAGACTATTACATGATACAAAGAAGGACACTACAAAATGATCAAGGGAACGATCCAAGAAGAAGATATAACAATTTTAAACATTTATGCACCAAACACATGACCACCTGAATACATAAGGCAAATGCTAACAGCCATAAAATGGGAAATTGACAGTAACACAATCATAGTAGGGGATTTTAACACCCCACTTTCACCAATGGACAGATCATCCAAAATGAAAAAAAAAAAAAAAAACCGGAAACACAAGCTTTAAATGATATAGTAAAGAAGATGGACTTAATTGATATTCATAGAACATTCCATCCAAAAACAACAGAATACACTTTCTTGTGAAATGCTCATGGAGCATTCTCCAGGATAGATCACATCTAGGGTCAGAAATCAAGCCTTGGTAAATTTAAGAAAATTGAAATCATATCAAGTATCTTTTCTGACCACAACGCTATTAGACTAGACATCAATTACATGAAAAAATCTGTAAAAAATACAAGCACATGAATGCTAAACATTACAATACTAAATAACCAAGAGATCACTGAAGAAATCAAAGAGGAAATCAAAAAATACCTAGAAACAAATGACAATGAAAACACGATGACCCCAAACCTATGAGATGCAGCAAAAGCAGTTCTAAGAAGGAAGTTTATAGCAGTACAATCCTACCTCAAGAAACAAAAAACATCTCAAATAAACAACCTAACCTTACACCTAAAGCAATTAGAGAAAGAACAACAACAACAACAAAAAACCCCTAAAGTTAGCAGAAGGAAAGAAATCATAAAGATCGGATTAGAAATAAATGAAAAAGAAATGAAGGAATCAATAAAAAACTAAAAACTGGTATTGAGAAGATCAACAAAATTGATAAACCATTAGCCAGACTCCTCAGGAAAAAAAGTGAGAACACTCAAATCAATAGAATTAGAAATGAAAAAGGAGAAGTAACAACTGATACTTCAGAAATACAAAGGATCATGAGAGATTACTAAAAGCAGCTCTTTGTGAATAAAATGGACAACCTGGAAGAAATGGACAAATTCTTAGAAAAACACAACCTTCAAGGACTGTACCAGGAAGAAATAGAAAATATAAACAAAACAATAACAAGCAGTGAAATTGAGACTGTGATTCAAAATCTTCCAACAAACAAAGGCCCAGGACCAGATGGCTTCACAGGGGAATTCTATCAAACATGTAGGTAAGAGTTAACATCTATCTTTCTCAAAGTCTTCCAAAATATAGCAGAGGGAGGAACACTCCCAAACTGATTCTGCGAGGCCACCATCACCCTGATACCAAACCAGACAAAGATGTCATACAGAAAGAAAACTACAGGCCAATATAACTGATTAATATAGATGCAAAAAATCCTTAGCAAAATACTAGTAAACAGAATCCAACAGTACATTAAAAGTATCATACACCATGGTCAAGTGGGGGTTATTCCCAGAAATACAAGGATTCTTCAATATACACAAATCAATCAATGTGACTACCATATAAACACACTGAAGGAGAAAAAGCATATGATAATATCAATAGATGCAGAGAAATCTTTCGAGAAAATTCAACACCCATTTATGTTAAAAAAAAAAAAACCAGAAAGTAGGCCTAGAGGGAACTTCCCTCAAAATAATAAAGGCCATATATGACAAAACCACAACCAACACCATCCTGAATGGTAAAAACCTGAAACCATTTCCACTAAGATCAGGAAAAAGACAAGGTTGCCCACTCTTACCACTATTATTCAACATTGTTTAGGAAGTTTAATTCACAGCAATCAGAGAAGAAAAAGAAATAAAAGGAATCCAAATTGGAAAGGAAATAAAGCTGTCACTGTCTGCAGATAACATGATACTATACATAGAGAAACCTACGATTCTGCCAGATAACTACTAGAGATAATCAATGAATTTGGTAAAGCAGCAGGATACAAAATTAATGCAGAGAAATCTCTTGCATTCCTATACACTAATGTTGAAAAATCTGATAGTGAAATTAAGAAAAGTCTCCCAAATACCATTGCAAAAAAAAGAATAATATACCTAGGAATAAGCTTACCTAATGAGACAAAAGAACTGTATGGAAAAAATTATAAGACACTGCTGAAAGAAATTAAAGATGATACAAATAGATGCAGAGGCATACCATGTTCTTAGACTGGAAGAATCAACACTTTGAAAATGAATATACTACCCAAAGCAATCTACAGATTCAATGCAATCCCTATCAAACTACCACTGGCATTTTTCACAGAACTAGAACAAAAAATTTCACTTTTGTATGGAAACACAAAAGACCCTGAATAGCCAAAGCAATCTTAAGAAAGAAAAATGTACCTGGAGGAATCAGGCTCCTTGACTTCAGACTATACTTCAAAGCTACAGTAATCAAGACAGTATGGTACTGGCAGAAAAACAGAAATATAGATCAATGGAACAGGATAGAAAGCCAAGAGATAAACTCACACACATGTGGTTACTAATCTTTGATAAAGGAGGCAAAATATACAGTGAAGAAAAGAGAGACTCTTCAAAAGTGGTGCTGGGAAAACTGAACAGGTACTTGTAAAAGAATGAAACTAGAGCACTCCCTAACACCATACACAAATATAAACTCAAAATGGATTAAAGACCTAATGTAAGGCCAGACACTATAAAACTCTTAGAGGAAAATATACGCAGACCACTCAATGACATATATCACAGCAAGATCCTTTTGAACACACCTCCTAGAGAAATGGAAATAAAAACAAAACTAAACAAATGGGACCTAATGAAACTTAAAAGCTTTTTCACAGCAAAGGAAACCACAAACAAGATGAAAAGACAACCCTCAGAATGGGAGAAAATATTTGCCTATGAAGCAACTGACAAAGGATTAATTTCCAAAATTTACCAGCAGCTTATGCAGCTCAATATCAAAAAAAAAAAAACCCAATTCAAAAATGGCAGAAGACCTAAATAGACATTTCTCCAAAGAAGATATACAGATTGCCAACAAACACATGAAAGAATGTTCATATTAATCATTAGAGAAATGCAAATGAATAATACAATGAGATATCATCTCACACAGGTCAGAATGGCCATCATCAAAAAATCTCCAAACAATAAATGCTGGAGAAGGTGTGGAGAAAATGGAACCATCTTGCACTGCTGGTGGGAATGAAAATTGATACAGCCACTATGGAGAACAGTATGGAAGTTCCTTAAAAAACTAAAAATAGAGCTACCATACAGCCCTGCAATTCCACTACTGGGCATATATCCTGAGAAAACCATAATTCAAAAAGAGTCATGTACCACAGTGTTCATTGCAGCTCTATTTACAATAGCCAGGACATGGAAACAATGTAAGTGTCCATCAACAGAGGAATGGATAAAGAAGATGTGGTACACATATAATGGAATATTAGCCATAAAAAGAAATGAAATTGAGTTATTTGTACTTAGGTGGATGGATTTAGAGTGTGTCATACAGATTGAAGTAAGTCAGAAAGAGGAAAACAAATACCGTATGCTAACACATATATATGGAATCTAAATAAAAAAATGGTCATGAAGATCCTAGGGGCAAGACAGGAATAAAGACACAGACCTATTAGAGAATGGAGTTGAGGACACAGGAAGGGGGAATGATAAGTTGGGACAAGTGAGAGAGTGGCACGGACATATATACACTACCAAATGTAAAATAGATAGCTAGTGGGAAGCAGGCACATAGCACAGGGAGATCAGCTCCCACCTAGAGGGGTGGGAGGGTGGGAGATGCAAGAGGGGGAGATATGGGGATATATATATGTGTATATGGGGGTATATGTATGTGTATAGCTGATTCACTTTGTTATAAAGCAGAAACTAACACACAATTGTAAAGCAATTATACTCCAATAAAGACGTTAAAAAATTTTCAAACAATTTTTCACAGGAACTGTCCCATTTCACATTCCTCTAACAATTAATGGGTGCTCCTCTTTCTCTGTTGTCTCAGCGACATTTCGTATTGTCAGTGTTTTAAAAAATTTGCCTCATGTTTTTAGTTTTTTAGAAGTTTTCAATTTTGTTGAATTATACTGTATCATTATTTTTCTCTTCTGGTGTGTGCTTTTGGGTCCTATTTATGAAATGGAGTATAATTGCTTTACAGTGCTTTGTTAATTTCTGCTTTATAGCAAAGTGAATCATCTATACATATACATATATTCCCGTATACCTACCCTCTTGTATCTCCCTCTCAGATGATGGCCATTCTGACCGGTGTGAGGTGATACCTTATTGTGATTTTGATTTGCATTTCTCTAATGATTAGTGATGTTGAGCATCCTTTCATGTGTTTGTTGGAAATATGTATATATTCTTTGGAGAAATGCCTTTTTACATCTTCTGCCCATTTTTGGACTGGGTTGTTTATTTTATTGATATTGAGTTGCATGAGCTGCTTGTAAATTTTGGAGATTAATCCTTTGTCAGATGCTTCATTTGCAAATATTTTCTCCCATTCTGAGGGTTGTCTTTTCATCTTGTTTATGGTTTCCTTTGCTGTGCAAAAACTTTTAAGTTTCATTAGATCCCATTTGTTTATTTTTGTTTTTATTTCCATTTCTCTAGGAGGTGGTTCAAAAAGGATCTTGCTGTGATTTATGTCATAGAGTGTTCTGCCTATGTTTCCCTCTAAGAGTTTTATAGTGTCTGGCCTTACATTTAGGTCTTTAATCTATTTAGAATTTATTTTTGTGCATGGTGTTAGGGAGTGTTCTAATTTCATTCTTTTATATGTAGCTGTCCAGTTTTCCCAGCACCATTTATTGAAGAGGCTGTGTTTTCTCCATTGTATATTCTTGCCTCCTTTATCAAAGATAAGGTGACCATATGTGTGTGGGTTTATCTCTGGGCTTTCTATTCTGATCTGATCCATTGATATATATTTCTTATTTTGTGCCATTACCATACTGTCTTGATTAATGTAGCTTTGTAGTATAGTCTGAAGTCAGGGAGCCTGATTCCTCCAGCTCCGTTTTTCTTTGTCAAGATTGCTTTGACTATTTGGAGTATTTTGTGTTTCCATACATAATGTGAAATGCTTGTTGTAGTTCTGTGAAAAATGCCAGTGGTAGTTTGATAGGTATTGCATTGAATCTGTAGATTGCTTTGGGTAATATAGTCATTTTCACAATATTGATTCTTCCAATCCAAGGACATGGTGTGTCTCTCCATCTATTTTTATCATCTTTAATTTCTTTCATCAAAGTCTTATAATTTTCTGCATACAGGTGTTTTGGTTCATTATGTATGTTTATTCCTAGGTACTTTATTCTTTTTGTTACAATGGTAAATGGGAGTGTTTCCTTAATTTCATTTTTACATTTTTCATCATTAGTGTATAGAAATGCAAGAGATTTTCTCCATTAATTTTGTATCTTGCCACTTTAACAGATGCATTGATTAGCTCTTAGTAGTAGTAGTAGTAGTTTTCTGGTATCATCTTTAGGATTCTCTATATGTAGTATCATGTCATCGGCAAACAGTGACAGCTTTACTTCTCCTTTTCTGATTTGGATTCCTTTTATTTCTTTTTCTTCTCTATTTGCTGTGGCTAAAACTTCTGAAGCTATTTTGAATAATAGTGGTGAGAGTGGGCAACCTCATCTTCTTCCTGATCTTAGTGGAAATATTTTCACTTTTTCAGCACTCAGGCCAATATTGGCTATGGGTTTGTCATATATGGCCTTTATTATGTTGATTTAAGTTCCCTCTATGCCTACTTTCTGGATGTTTTTAATCATAAATAGGTGTGGAATTTTGTTAAAAGCTTTCTTGGCACCTATTGAGATGATCAAATGGTTTTTATTCTTCAATTTGTTAATATGGTTTATCACATTGATTGATTAGCATATATTGAAGAATTCTTGCATTCCTGGGATAAACCCCACTTGACCATGGTGTATGATCCTTTTAATGTGCTGTTGGATTCTGTTTGCTAGTACTTTGTTGAGGATTTTTGCGTCTATGTTCATCAGTGATATTGGCCTGTAGTTTTCTTCCTTTGTGACATCTTTGTCTGGTTTTGCTATCAGAGTGATGGTGGCCTTGTAGAATGAGTTTGGATTTGTTCCTCCCTCTGCTATGTTTTCCAAGAGTTTGAGAAGGAGAGGTGTCACATGTCCTCTAAATGTTTGCTAGAATTTGCGTGTGAAGCCATCTGGTCCTGAGCTTTTGTTTGCTGGAAGATTTTTAATCACAGTTTCAATTTCAGTGCTTGTGATTGGTCTGTTTATATTTTCTATTTCTTCCTGGTTCAGTCTCAGAGGTTGTGCTTTTCTAAGAATTTGTCCATTTCTTCCAGGTTGTCCATTTTATTGGCATATAGTTGCTTGTAGTAATCTCTCATGATCCTTTGCATTTCTGCAGTGCCAGTTATTACTTCTCCTTTTTAATTTCTAAGTCTATCAATTTTAGTCTTCTCCCTTTTTTTCTTGATGGGTCTGGCTAATGTTTTATCAATTTTGTTTATATTCTCAAAGAACCAGCTTTTAGTTTTATTGAGGTTTGCTATTGTTTCCTTCATTTCTTTTTCATTTATTTCTGATCTGATTTTTATGATTTCTTTCCTTCTGCTAACTTTGGGGTGTTTTTGTTGTTATTTCTCTAATTGCTTTAGGTGTAAGTTTAGGTTGTTTATTTGAGATATTTCTTTTTTTTTTTTTTGAGGTACGATTGTATTGCTATTAATTTCCCTCTTAGAACTGCTTTTGCTGCATCCCAGAGGTTTTGGGTCATTGTGATTTCATTGTCATTTTTTTCTAGGTACTTTTTTATTTCCTTTTTGATTTCTTCAGGGATCACTTCATTATTAAGTAGTGTATTGTTTATCCTCCATGTGTTTGTATTTTTTACAGATCTTTTCCTGTAATTGATAGCTAGTCTCATAGCATTGTTGTCCAAAAGGATACTTGATATGATTTCAATTTTCTTAAATTTACCAAGGCTTGATTTGTTGCCCGAGATATGATCTGTCCTGGAGAATGTTCAATGAGCACTTGAGAAGAATGTGTATTCTGTTGTTTTTGCATGGAATGTCCTATAAATATCAATTAAGTCCATCTTGTTTAATGTATAATTTAAAGCTTGTGTTTCTTTATTTATTTTCATTTTTGATGATCTGTCCATTGGTGAAAGTGTGATGTTAAAGTCACCTACTATGATTGTGTTACTGTTGATTTCCCATTATGGCTATTAGTATTTGCCTTATGTATTGAGGTGCTCCTATGTTAGGTGTCTAAATATTTACAATTGTTATATCTCCTACTTGGATCGATCCCTTGATCACTCTGTAGTGTTCCTCTTTGTCTATTGTAATAGTCTTTGTTTTAAAATGTATTTTGTCTGATATGAGAATTGCTACTCCAGCTTTCTTTTGATTTCCATTTGCATATAATAGCTTTTTGCATTCCCTCACTTTCAGTCTGTTTGTGTCCCTAGGTATGAAATGGGTCTCTAGTAAACAGCATCTATAGGGGTCTTGTATTTGTTTCCATTCGGCCAGTCTATGTCTTTTGGTTGGAGCATTTAATCCATTTACATTTAAGGTAATTATCAATATGTATGTTCCTATTACCATTTTCTTAATGTTTTGGGTTTGTTATTGTCAGTCTTTTCCTTCTCTTGTGCTTCCTGCCTACGAAATTCCTTTAGCATTTGGTATAAAGCTAGTTTTGGGTGTTGAATTCTCTTAGCTTTTGCTTGTCTGTAAAGTTTTTAATACTCTTTTAAATCTGTGTGAGATACTTGCTGGGTAGAGTAATTTTGGCTGTAGGTTTTTCATTTTCATCACTTTAATTATGTCCTGCCTCTCCCTTCTGGCTTGCAGAGTTTCTGCTAAAGATCACCTATTAACTTTATGGGGATTCCCTTGTGTGTTATTTGTCATTTTTCCCTTGCTGCTTTTAATAATTTTTCTTTGCATTTAATTTTTGATAGTTTGATTGATATGTGTTTTTGCATGTTTCTCCTTGGATTTCCTCTATGGACTCTCTGTGCTTCCTGGACTTGATTAACTATTTCCCTTCCCATATTAGGGAAGTTTTCAACTATAATCTCTTTAAATATTTTCTCAGTCCCTTTTTTTTTCTCTTCTTCTTCTGGGACCCCTATAATTCAAATGTTATTGTGTTTAAGGTTGTCCCAGAGTTCTCTGAGACTGTCCTCCATTCTTTTCATTCTTTTTTCAGTATTCTACTCTGCAGTAGTTATATCCACTATTTTATCTTCCAGGTCACTTATCCGTTCTTCTGCCTCAGTTATTCTGGCATTGATTCCGTCTAGAGAATTTTTAATATCCTTTATTGTGTTGTTCATCATTGTTTGTTTGCTCTTTAGTTCCTCTAGGTCCTTGTTAAACGTTTCTTATATTTTCTCCATACTATTTCCACGATTTTGGATCATTTTTACTTTCATTACTCTGAAATCTTTTTCAGGTAGACTGCCTATTTCCTCTACATTTGTTAGGTCTGGTGGGTTTTTATCTTGCTCCTTCATCTGCTGTTTTTTTCTCTGTCTTCTCATTTTACTTAACTTACTGTGTTTGGTGTCTCCTGTTTGCAGGCTGCTGATTCATACTTCCCGCTTCTTTTGATGTCGCCCCCCAGTGGATAAGGTTGTTTCAGTGCGTTGGGCAGACTTACTGGTGGAGGGCTCTAGTGCCTGTGTTCTGGTTGATGAGTCTGGATCTTGTCTTTCTGGTGGGCAGGTCCACGTCTGGTGGTATGTTTTGGGGTATCTGTGACCTTATTATGATTTTAGACAGCCTCTCTGCTAATGGTTGGTGTTGTGTTCCTATCTTGCTAGTTGTTTGGCATAGAATGTCCAGCACTGTACTTTGCTGGTCGTTGAGTGGAGCTGGGTCTTCTCGTTGAGATGGAGATCTCTGGGAGATTTTCACTGTCTGATATTATGTGGAGCTGGAGGTCTCTGTTGGACCAAATTTCTAAATTAGTCTCTCCCACCATAGAGGCATTGCCCTGAGGCCTGGCTGGAGCACCAAGACCCTGTCATCCACATGGCTCAGAATAAAAGGTAGAAAAATAGAAAGTAATAAAGAGAAAAATAAAATAATATAAAATGAAAAGTTATTAAAATAAAAACTAAAAAATAATCATTAAATTTTTTTAAGTAATAAAAAAGGAAGAAGAGAGCAACCAAACCAAAAAACAAATCTACCTATGATAACAAGCACTAAAAACTATTAAGAAAAACCCCAAAAAACAAAAAATAAACAACGGACAGACAGAACCCTAGGACAAATGGTAAAAACAAAGCTATACGGACAATGTCCCACACAGAAGCATACACATACACACTCATAAAAAGAGGAAAAGGGAATAAATATATATATAGTTGCTCCCTAAGTCCACCACCTCAATTCTGTGTGATTCATTGTCTCTTCAGGTATTCCACAGTTGCAGGGTATATCAAGTTAATTGTGGGGGTTTAATCCACCGTTCCTGAGGCTGCTGGGAGAGATTTCCCTTTCTCTTCTCTGTTTGCACAGCTCCTGGGGTTCAGCTTTGGATTTGACCCTGCCTTTGCATGTAGGTTGCTGAGGGTGTCTGTTCTTCTCTCTGACAGGGTGGGGTTATAGAAGAAGCTGATTTGGGGGCTGTGACTCACTCAGGCTGGGGGGAGGGAGGGGCATGGAATGTGGGGCGAGCCTGTGACAGCAGAGTCCAGTGTCACGTTGCAACAGCCTGAGTCACACCATGTGTTCCCCTGGGGAAGTTGTCCCTGCATCATGGGACCCTGGCAGTGGCAGGCTGCACAGTCTGCTGGGAGGGGATATGTGCATAGTGACCTATACTTGCACACAGGTTTCTCGTTGGTTGCAGCAGACAGCGTTTCATGCCTGTCTCTGGGGTCTGCACTGATAGCGGTGGCTCACGCTCGTCTCTGGAGCTCATTTAGGTGGCGCTCTTAATCCCCTCTCCTGGTGCACCACAAAACAAAGAGTCAAGAAAAAGTCTCTTGCCTCTTTGTCAGTTCCAGACATTTTCCCGGATTCCCTCCCACCTAGCTGTGTCACACTAGCGCCCTTCAGGCTGTGTTCAGGCAGCCAAGCCCAGTCCTCTCCCTGGGATCCTACCTCCAAAGCCTGAGCCTCAGCACCCAGCATCCACCTGTCCCGGCGGTGAGCAGACAAGTGTCTTGGGCTGGTGAGTGTTGGCCAGCACTGATCCTCTGTGCGGGAATCTCTCTGCTTTGCTCTCTGCACCCCTGTTGCTATGCTGTCCTTTGTGGCTCCGAAACTTCCCCCCTCCACCACCCGTAGTCTCCTCTCACCAAGGAGCTTCCTAGTGTGCTGAAACCTTTCTTCCATCACAGCTCCCTCCCACTGTTGCAGGCCCCATCCCTATTCTTTTGTCTCTTTTTTTGTTTTGCCCTACCCATGTACGTGGGGAATATCTTACCTTTTGGGAGGTCTGAGGTCCTCTGCCAGCGTTCAGTAGGTGTTCTGTAGGGTTTGTTCCACATGTAGACGTATTTCTGATGTATTTGTCAGGAGGAAGGTGATCTCTACGTCTTACTCTTCCGCCATCTTGAAGTTCCTCTTCTTTCTTTTTTTTCACTTACTGAAGTATAGTTGACTCACAATATTATATTAGTTTCAGGTATAAAACATAGTGATTTGATATTTTTAGTAATTACACATCAAAGTTATTATAAAATATTGACTATATTAGCTGTGCTACATTACATTCCCTGTTATATAGTTATTTTATAACTGGTAAGTTATACCTTTTAATATACTGCACTTATTTTGTTCCTCCCCTGACTCCTCTCCCCTCTAATAACCAATTGTTGGTTTTTGTACCTTTATATATTCTCTGTTTTGTTATATTTGTTAATTTGTTTTATTTTTTTAAGTTTCCACATGTAAGTAAAAGCATATAGCATTTGTCTTTCTCTGCCTGACTTATTTCACTAAGTATAATACCCAATAGGTTCATCCATGTTGCTGCAAATGACAACAGCTTATTATTTTTTATGGCTAAGTAATATTCAATATGTACATAACACATCTTTATCCATTCATCTATTGCTTCCATATCTTGGCTATTTTAAATAATGCTGCAATGAGCACTGGGGTGCATGCATCTCTTGAATTAAGGTTTTCATTTTCTTTCTCCTTTTTGAATCCATAGATTGCTTTGAGTAGCATGAATATTATAACCATATTAATTCTTCCAATCCATGAACATGAAATATCTTTCTGTTTATTTGTACTACTTTCTATTTCTTTCATCAATTTCTTATAGTTCTCCTAGTATCAGTCCTTCACCTCCTTTGATTTTTTTTTTTTTTTGTGGTACACGGGCCTCTCATTGTTGTGGCCTCTCCTGTTGCAGAGCACAGGCTCCAGATGTGCAGGTTCAGCAACCATGGCCCATGAGCCCAGCTGCTCCATGGCATGTGGGATCTTCCTGGACCAGGGCACCAACCTATGTCCCCTGCATCGGCAGGCGGACTCTCAACCACTGCACCAGCAGGGAAGCCCCACCTCCTTTGTTAAATTTATTTCTAGGTATTTTATTCTTTTTGATGCAACTCTAAATGAGATTGTTTCTTGGTTTCTCTTTCTGATAGATCATTATTACTGTATAGAAATCAACAGATATCTGTATATTAATTTTTGAATACTATAGCTTTACTGAATTCATTTATTAGTTATAAGAGTTTGGGGGGGAATCTTTAGGGTTTTCTATATATAGTATCATGTATTCTGAAAATAGTGACAGTTTTACTACTTCCTTTCCAATTTGGAGGTCTTTTATTTCTTTTTCTTATCTGATTGCTGTGGCTAGTACTTAAAATATTATATTAAATATAAGTGGTAAAAGTGGGCATCCTTGTTTTTTTCCTGATCTTAGAAGAGAAACACTCAGCTTTTCACCATTATGTGTGGTGCTGGCTGTGCATTTGTCATAAATGGCCATTATTACATTGAAATATGTTCCCTGTATACACACTTTGATGAGAGTTTTTATCATGAATTGATGTTGAATTTTGTCAAATGCTTTTTCTCGTTCTACTGAAATGAACTTGGTTTTCAAATATTTTGTTGAGTACTTTTGCATTTGTGTTCATCAGTGATATTGGTCTATAATTTTCTTTTTTTGTAGTGTCTTCATCTGGTTTTGGTATCAGGGTTATGCTGCCTTGAGAATGAGTTTGAAAGTGTTCCTTTTCAATTTTTTGGAATAGTTTGATAAGTTTAAGTATTAACTCTTCTTTTAATGTTTGGTAGAATTTCCTGGTGAAGCTATCTGGTCCTGGACTTTTATTTTTTCTGAAGATTTTCTCTGACATTTTCTCCTGGAAGTTTAATAGTTTTAGCTTTCAATTTTTATATAAGAGCCTTAAAAATTAAGTACTGTATATGGTATGAGGTAGTGTAAAACTTTAGTTTTTTTTAATCTCATATGGATATCCTATAGTCCAAGCACAATTTTTCTGAAAAGGCTATTTTCTTTCCACTGAATTGCCTTAAAACTGTTGTTGTGAAGTCAGTCATGATCCAGCGAGCTATGTCTATCAACACACAAAAGTCACACTGTCATTACTATGTAGTTTATAGTAAGTCTTGAGATCAAGTAGTATAGTGTTATTGAGTTGCAATTTTGAATACATATGTTGAGTATAGACCTTCTTGCAAGTTTGACAACTTTAGGGAAATAGCATTCAGTCTTTCATCTTTAAGTATTATGTTAGCTAATGGTTTTCTAAGATACCCTTCATCAAGTTGTAAAGTTCCTTCCTATTCTGAGTAGTCTGACAGTTTTTATCATGAATTAGTATTGGTATTGAATATATATTTTGTATTGCATCTGTTGAGGTGTGGGGTTTTTTTGTTTGTTTTTTTGCGGTAAGCGGGCCTCTCACTGTTGTGGCCTCTCCCATTGCAGAGCATAGGCTCCGGAGGTGCAGGCTCAGCAGCCATGGCTCACAGGCCTAGCCGCTCCATGGTATGTGGGATCTTCCTGGACTGGAGCATGAACCCATGTCCCCTGCATCTGCAGGTGGACTCTTAACCACTGCACCACCAGAGAAGTCCTGGATTTTCTTTTTATTCTGTTGATATGGTGAATTACAATGATTGATTTTCAAATGTTAAGCCAACCTTGCATTCCTTGAACAAACCCAAGTTTCTCATGATGTATCATGAAATAAATTTGCTAATCATTCAGAGAATTTTTGTGTGTATGCTTATAAGAGATATTAGTATTTTTATCTTAAATGTTTTTGCTTTTGATATCAGAGTAATAAAGTCCTCATAAAATAAATTTGCAAGAATTTTCTCCTTTCTTATTTTTCAAAGAGATATTTTGTAGAAGTGATATTCCTTCCTTAAATGTTTGGTATAAATCATTAGTGAAGTCATCTGAACGTGTAGTTTTCTTTGTGGAAATCATTTTCATTACATATTCCTATTCAAAGTATTTCTATCAGATTTTCTGTTTCATATTTCTGTAAGTAATATTTTTCAAGGAACTTCATCTGTATTGTCAAATTTGTTGACATAAATTTATTAATAATATCTACCTGATGTTCCTTTAATACCTGAGGAATATATAGTGATATCCTTTTTTATTGTTGTTCCTGATATGGTAATTTTTGTCTTCTTTTATTTTTTCCTGGAACAGTCTAGCTATAAGTCTAACAATTTTATTGTTATTTTAAAAGAAACACTTTTTAGTGTTATTGATTTTTTTAATTGAAGTATAGTTGATTTATAGTGTGTTAGTTTCTGGTGTACAGCACAATGATTCAAATATATATATATATATATTCTTTTTCATATTATTTTCTGCTGTGGTTTATTGATTTTTTTAATATTTTTCTGTTTTGTAATTGAATTCTACTTTTGTTTTTATTATTCCTTTCCTGTACTTTGTGTTTAATTTACTATTTTTCTATTTTATCAAGATAGAAGTTTAAGTCATTTACTTTATATATTTCTTCACATCTCACAAAAGTATTTAAAACTAGATATTCCCTAATAAGTCCTGATTTGTCTGAATTTTAATTGTAATGTGTTGTTTTTAATTTTTATTTAGTTGGAAATATCTTTCAATTTCTCTTGTAATTTCTTTTTTGTTTCTTGAATTTTTAGAAATGTGGTGTTCAATTTCTAAATATTTGAGAATTTTACACATATATTTCTGTTTGATTTTTACTTTCATGGTGTTATGGTCAGAGAATATTCACTCTATGATTTTCTTTTTTCACTTATTTGAGACTCATTTTAAACCCCAGGGTATGATCTATCTTGATGAATGTTTTAGTTACAAAAAAGAATTCAGTTATTCTCTAAAAGAATCTGAACTCTGCTGTTTGAAGGACATTCTATAAATGTCAAGTAGGCCAATTTGGTAGATACTGTTATTCAAGTTTTCTTTCTCCTACCATCTTTCTATCTACTTGTACTTATTTCTGAAAATGTGGTGTTAACACATCCTAACATAATGTTCTATGTCTACTTAAAGTTGTAGCAGTTTTTGCTTCATATGTTTCTACACTTTGTCATTTAGTGCCTGCATATTATGAAATGGTTTTGTTTTCTTGATGAATTAACAATTTTATCATAAAATCTTCTTTTTTTCCCCAGTAATATTCTTTGTTTAGAAGTCTACTTTGTTTTTATATTGATATTATAGTTCTTATGATTAGTCTTTGCCTAGTATATCTGTTTGCATTATTTTGTTTAGCCTATACTTTATGTTTAAAATATATTATTTTATACTGCATATAGTTGATATTGTCTCTGTCATTTAATTGGGATATTTGGACAATTTTCATTCAATATTATCAATATAATCTTGGTATTTGTTTTCTATATCTGCTTTTTCTCAGTTCTTGCTTTTTTTCTTCCTGCTTTATATTGAGTATGCTTTAATTTTCCTTCTTGTCTATTTAAATTAGTGACTTATTAACTGAATCACTCTGTTTATTCATTTCTTTTAATGTAGTTGCTCAAGTGTTTATAATATGTATCTTTAATTTACCAAAATCTTCCTTCTAATAATATACTTATTTTATACCCCTTCTTCCAAACTTTGTGTGTTATTGTTAGATATTTTAATTCTACATATAAGTCCCACAAAATGTTGTCATTATTTTTGCTTTAAGTCACCAATTATGTTTTTAAAATAAAACTTAGGAAAAAGTTTTATTTTTGTTTTACATATATATATATACATTTTTTTGCGGTAGACGGGCCTCTCACTGTTGTGGCCTCTCCCGTTGCAGAACACAGGCTCTGGACATGCAGGCTCAGCAGCCATGGCTCACGGGCCCAGCCGCTCCACAGTATGTGTGATCTTTCCAGACCGGGGCATGAACCCATGTCCCCTGCATTGGCAGGCGGACTCTCAACCACTGCGCCACCAGGGAAGCCAAAAGTTTTTTTAATATTTATATATTTTATACTTAACATATGTTTGGCTGTGTTTATATACACATTTAGAATTTTCACACTCTTTTCCTTGTTAAGATTAGAATTTCTCTTTAGTATCATTTTTTTTTCAGTCTGAAATATCCTTTAATGTACTTAAAGTGCAAGTCTGCTACCTACCAATTCTATCAGTGTTCTGTTTCTTTGAAAAAGTTTTTTGTTTTATCTTCATTTTTAAGCATAATTTTTGTTGTAAATAAAATTCCAGGTCAACATTTTGAAAGTGGTACTATAAATATGTAAGTATATTGTCCCTGGTCTTGCATTTGTTTCTGAAAGAAGGCTTTAGTCATTCTTATTTTGTTCCCATATATGTAATGCCCATTTCTTCTCTGGATGTTTTAAGAATTTCTATTCAGCACTGGTTTTCAGCAATTGTATTTTGAGGTGATTTTGTGTGGTTTCTTTTGTGTTTATCCTACTTGGGTTTTGTTATCTTCTTGGATTTATGGGCTTATAATTTGTATCAAATTTGGAAACTTTTTGGCTTTTATCTATTGAGGGATTTTTTTTCTCCCCCCTTCCTTCTGGAACTCTAATTACACATCTGTTGAAACTTAAAACTATCCCCGAGTCACTAAATCTTTACATATTTTTAAGGTTTTTTTCCTTTGTGTGCTTCAGTTGAATAGTTTCTATTTTAATGATCTAACTTTCCTAATCTTTTCTTATGTAGTGTCTAGTCTTGTATTAAGCCCATTTGTTAAACTTTATACTTCATATCTTGTAATTTTTTTCATCCCTGGAAGTTTCATTTAATTCCATTTTACATTTTTAATCTCTTTCTCATTATGCTTTATGTTTTACTTTAAACAATCATATTTATAATGGAGGTTTTAAAGTCCTTGTTTTCTAATTCCATCACCTCTGTAATTTGAGTCTGTTAATACACTGATTTTTCTTCTGGTTATAGATGGCATTTTTCTCTTCGTGTTATGTCTAGTAATTGTTTTGTTTGATGCTGAACATTGTGATTGTTATATTGTTGAGCATCTGGATTTTGGGGGTCATTTTTTAAAGTTTATTGATTTTAAGTTTTGGCTGACTATTAATTTACTTGAGGATCAGTTTGTTCTACAACAAACTTGATGTTGAGACTTGTTTTAAGGTTTGTCAGGTCACATATAGAGTAGTTTCTATTACAGGTATAGTTTATTTTTACTGCTAAGATGTGGTTCTTCTGGGGTTTTGACAGACTGCCCTAGGTTTTTTTTACAAGGTAACTCCACTTTGGCTCTTTGGAATTTAAAGTCTCCCTATATTGTGTGAGTTCCAGGAACTATTCAGGCTTCATCACCCTGGAAGTTCTTTGCCTGGCCTGATAGCATTTTATCCAAGCCAGGTGTAGCTTAGTATTCAACAACAAACTCAAGGGGACCACTCTCTATTACCTTCCCCTATAATTTTCATCCACCTCCACATTACAATTCCATTTACTTCCACAGTGAGACTCCAGTGTTCTGCTTGGGGTGCCCTCTCTGTGCTATTATCTGGAAAGTATCTCTGGCAGAAAACTGGGGAAACTAGAGGTGTCACTTCATTTTTTCCTTTATCTTAGTGATTATATTTTTGTGTTGTTTGTTCAGTGATTAAAAACATTTTTGTATATATGCTTCCAGTTTACTAATTGGCCAGTAGTGTGGAATGGTGGAAGGAGAAGCCCAAATACATTGCTCTTTACAATACTGCTCTCAAGACAATCCTAAATTCCAGCCCTGAATTTACCTGTATTAGGTGTCTTTGGAATTATTTAAAATACTTGACTCTCAGTTTCTTCATATATAGACTAAAAACAATAATACAAATGATTATTAATTTATAGACATATAACAGTGTTGTTGATAAGAATATATTAAAATACTTTAGGGCTTCCCTGGTGGCGCAGTGGTTGAGAGTCCGCCTGCCGATGCAGGGGACACGGGTTCGTGCCCCGGTCCGGGAAGATCCCACATGCCACAGAGCAGCTGGGCCCGTGAGCCATTGCCGCTGAGCCTGTGCGTCCGGAGCCTGTGCCCCGCAACGGGAGAGGCCACAACAGTGAGAGGCCCGCATACCGAAAAAAAAAAAAACTTTAGAAAAATATGGTTAAGACTGCCTAGCCCAGTACCTGGCATAAACATAGTCTGTCAAAAATTATCTGTTTATCTACCACGTAACACTTGCTGTCATCTAGGATTATTACTTAGATGTGATGAATTACATCTATTTCTCTATTTCTGTAGATTGTTAAAGCAAGAGTTGAGAGCTTATTATACAAAGTGTATTTTTTCTGTCATGTACAATGCATATTTCTTAACATTGGCAGGCATCACCCTCCTCCTTCCATTGGTGATATATTTTTAAATCATATTCATGAAGTGGCTTTATGGCCAAACACATTTCTTTCTTTCACCCTCCTTAGGTTACTATTCCAGTCATGGCCATTTGAGAAGTTCTCTTTCAAAGATTTATTCAGCTCAGTTGGATAAATTTGGGGTACCAAACTACAAAGTAACTCTTCCAAATCCTGTCAGTTAAAGAAAAGATTTATTCAATTAGGCCAAAATGTTCTCTTACCACAGAGACTATCTGTGTGAACAATGCGCAGGCAGCCTCACCTTCTTGGTAAGCTCTCCAGACTCCTCAGACCCTTCACACTGTTACACAGGCACCAGTCCTTCTGGTGTCAGACCATCGAAAGACAGGCTCAGAAGCTTTGGAATCCAACACACACCACGCCTGCACATAGAACTTGGAAAGAAATTTTCTTACAAGTGAAGAGGAGCCTTCTACAAAATGGAGAGCAGTACCTCAAAGGCCTTGGCCCTCATCACCAGTGGATGTTCTGTCTATGGTGGTGTGGCTGCTCCTTTCAGTCGTGAGCCCAGCAAGAGAGGCTGTTGTGATGAGCTGTTTTTCTGTGCCTGGGCAATGTGTAATGTCTGAGACTGGCTTCCCTCGAAATGTGGTCAGCTCCTAAGCAGGCCAAGAAAAGTATTAGGTGGTGTCAGGGGTAGATGTTGAACCATGAAGACAAAAGGTGAAGAAATCCCTGCTCATTCTATCTCCCTGACAACACTCTCAAACTCCTTCTAAAGTGATAACTTTTAATGGGCCTGAAAGAAGGGCACAAGCCCACCAGGATAGATAACTCAAATCCAGTGTGTTCTCGGGGACAGACTGGAGTTATTTATTGTGTTGGGGACTATATTTGGCAAACCTATTGCACTTCTATGCATTCCAAGTATGGAAGAACAAAGTTACACAGAAGTCTGGTTGTTTGGTACAGATATAAATAAAAATTGCAAGGGACACATTTTAAGTAAGTTGGCAAAAATGTCCTAAATATGGAAACAGAGCTTCTGTTTACGGGGGGGGGGGGCGGGGGGCAGGGGCACACTTTTTAAGATAAAGAAAGCAGTTACACATTTTGTGTACAGTGGTGGGAGAGAGGTGGCACTGAAGCAGACCTGTGCTGACCACAGAGGAATGACCCTGTTTTTACTCCAGAGGTCACAGGGGACATCAGGGAATAAAGTTAACCAGTTGGGCCTCAGGTGAGCAGGAGAGCCCACGTTCCTTGTGAAGGTAGAAGCTACCCAAAACTCCAGCTCAGTTCAACAGCCCTGCCATTTTATTTAAGAAAAGCTGGAGCTTCCGTTTTTGATGTGAAATACCCATTTTCTAAATGATGGAAACTGCTTTTAAAAAATATGGAAGAATAATATAAATGTGGAAAGTACATATATAATTAGTAAATGTAAAAAGAAACAAACTTAAAATACCAGTGTTACCAGAACCCATTCAAGAAACAGAAAATTGTCAGTTCCACAGAAACTCCACCATCCATCCTTCCACTCATGACCCTTTCACACAGTATAGAGTTTCCTGGAAAATACATGTTTTAATTGAAGAAGGAAAAGAGAAAGGAGGATGAGGAGGAAGAGAAGGGGAAGGAGGAGAAAGTGGAGGAAAAGGAGAGAAAGGAAGAGGAAGAGGGAGAAGCAGAGAAGAGATAGAGGTGAGGAGAAGCCATGTTAGGAACACTTAGGAAACTTACTTCCCAGCCTCAGTTGTCAATATCTGATTTGCTTTTCATTCCAACACTCTTCCTGAGTTTCTAATGGAACCTGGGAGTTTGAGGCAAGACCCAGGGCTCTGCATATTCTTTCATTTTCCGGGTCTATTCTGGACCACAGTCTCTTAAGCAGGTGAGCGAGAAAGGGCACTGGGCACATCCAGTATGTTGGGCTCATCTGAGAGAGTAATTTAATTGAGACTACAAATACCAAGTACTTTTCAGAGCAAAATTAATCCCATTTGTAGTCACTGGAAAAGATGATCAAATATGTGTGTGATGAAGTGATTGTGCTCGGATGGACTGTTATTAAGCCAAGATAAGTGATGTGATTTGGTGCTGATGCTGGAGTGAAGAGCTGTGCTTGGGTCACTAAATTTAAAGCCTGTTAAAGATTCTCTGTGACTCGCATCTTCTTGTAGTATAAAAAGATTCTTTTTGTGCTTCCCAAATATCTTTGCCTTAAATTATACTTCTGTGACTTCCTTTAGTTTCCATTTAGCTTATGTTTTAGTGCCCAATTTTATTTTTAACAATTCCATGATATTGTTTTAATCGTGCCTCTTGTAAGATGCATGGTATTGGATTTTCAGTTTTGCTATAGCAATTTGAGAATCTGTATTTGATTCAGAGAGTTAGATTCCTTTATGTTTACTATGAAAACTAAAATGTCTGGACTTCTGTCAACTGTTTTATATGTTTTGATGAATTAATAATGGCATTTTTGTCATTATTTC
Organism: Leucopleurus acutus; assembly: GCF_964270905.1. Classification (NCBI taxonomy): domain Eukaryota; kingdom Metazoa; phylum Chordata; class Mammalia; order Artiodactyla; family Delphinidae; genus Leucopleurus; species Leucopleurus acutus. The sequence goes on along the minus strand of NC_139149.1, from coordinate 6,186,639 downwards.
CTTCTGAGATTTGAAGTAGATTTGTCTTGTTTTCAATATTAGTGATGATTATCATCAGTATTAGTGATGATTATCGTTAAGTTTTCAAATATATTTTTGATTACCATTCTATACTTATCAAAGATAGAAATCAAATGCTATACTTTGAGTTTCCCAAAGTAAGACAGGATATTTAGCAAAGTTTTAGTCCCCGAGATCTCTCTGTACTTTGCAGTCTTCATTAATATAACGTAAGACGTTAGCCTCAAAATGCTACTATTAATTTTTTTTTTACATTAGATGTCTGCTTTGCCAAGAATAATGTTCTGCATTGGCATTGCATAGCATAGCAGTGACATTCACCCCGATGATTCGGAATAACCGTTTACTCATTTATCGCTTAATCAGTTGCAGTTTGTCCCCAGATAACTTTTTTCAGGAAGAGACTTGGGTAGTATCATTTGAACTCCTGCATATCTGAAAATGCCTTTCATATGAAAACTAACCAGCCTAGTACAGCCTTTCGCTCCTGGAACCAGCATAAGAAACCGTGCCAGTGTCCCCTTTTTTTCCAGCCTTTGTAGAGCAAGGAAGGTAGTGCCAGCCTCAGTCTTGTTCCCTTTTAAGTTGTCTGTTTCCCTCTTTCTGCCTGAGTGACTAAAGTGTTTTTCCTTTTTTTTTCCCTAAACATCTTTAATACAAATATGTTTTCAGATATGTTCAGGGTCTAAAATTAAAATGGTCTTTTCAATTTTCATGCTCAGACTTTTTGTCATTTTGGAAAAAGGATACTGCTCTGGTTACCTTGATTGCTTTTGGGAGGACTCCTGACTGTTGGGTCACATTTATGTCCTTTGCCCTACTTGATTTTCCTCTTCCCCGTCATCATTTCTATGCATTTGTCCCTTAGCTCTTCCTTGTGCAAAAGCTACTCAGGTATGTATTCTACATCATTGAGTTGTCTCAAGTGCTAAGTTTGCTTTATACTCCCTCAAAGGTATATTCTGTGATAACACATATTCATTGCTTTGCAGTCCTAAGGATTCTACCCACCTTCCCTTTCATCTCATCCCGTGGTCCTAAAAAGGTCAACCTGTTTCCCTTAAGAAAATTTTGTTCAGATTCTTCTACCTTATTGAAAAGCTGAATATTTTTCTAAAATGCACTAGGTTATATTTTCCCCATATCCCTTGTTTTGTCACTTTAGGAACTGCACTGTTTTGATAATTTATCAATTCTTAAATGATAAGAGATCTATTTGGTTCAACAGCCAAGCTATGTGGCTTGTCCATCCCTCCTCTTGTTTACTTAGATGCTCCCAAATCCCCTCCAACTCTGAAGTCAAGGGCCATGCTTGTGTGCGCTGCTCCTGGCTCAGTCCCGGGTGTCTTGGTAAAGGTCCTTGTGATTGAGAGAATCTTCTCCTGGCCTCATCATGGCCTTGGTTTTCTGGACCAAGAGAGGACATGAAGAGGTATAGGCCCAGCACCCAGACACATCAGAGTTTCCAGTTTGTATTTAACTTGATACCCTTCTCCCAGGAAGCTGTGCACCATGGCTGGTCACTTCCTATGTCTTGGTGAATGGGATGAGGTATAACTGGCAGTGAGCAGAGTGAATGGAGTGATGAGGATTGTGCCATCTTTTGTGTGATGTAAAATGCATCACTTGGTCAGCAAAGGGACATCTGCTCAGTCTGCCATACACACCAGTCCTGCACCTCCGAGCCGAGGGCCAGGAGTAGCCTTTGCCCGGCTGCAGAGAGTGAGCTACTTGTCCCCCAGTGAGGTGACACTTGGCTCAGCTTCATGGGTCTTGAGGGAGATCACACAGGCTGGCAATACTTCATTTTCCGTATAGTTGTGAGTCATTGTTTCCTGGATCTCTGTGTTCCTCCAACTTGTGAATATAAAGTTAATACCCAACTCGTGATACTGTTGATGCCCTCCACTGATGTGGAATTGGCTTTCCCCATGGCTAAACTTGGAACACACCTCTTTCCAGATAAGGCAGAGGAAAAGCAAGAAGCCCTCTGTACTTTGACCACCCCCCGACTCTGTGGCAGACACCAGGTAAGGTGTCCGACACACTGTCTCCTGAAATTTCTCTTCTCCCAGTCCCTCCATCCAAATTCTCACTCAGCTCTTTTCTGTTCTGTGTCATTCTATTCAAAGGAACATTAAATCAGGAACATAAGACCCCAGCTTCACTCATTTTTGGTCCCTTGGCAACCTTTCTCCCGGTGAAGTCAAGCACATCCATGACTTTCACGTTGCTTAGAGACTCACAACCCCAAACGTCCATCCCCAGCCCAACGTCTGCCCAAGCATCCAGATCCTGACGTCTGTACCCTAGTGGACTATGCGGATGTGCCATGGGTGGATGTTGATGTCCTGACCCTTCTGGACATGTGCACCCAAACTTCTCCTGGGCATCCACATGTCCTATAAACTGTATTTTCTATAGAGTTTACTTTTCTTCCAAGACCTAACTTGTAAAGTGATTTTAACAATTACATTAAATAATGCAAGAGACAGACTTTTCAAGTCTAATTGAGCACACAGATGATATTTGTTTTTACCACCCACCTAGTTTCACCAGGTAGAAATCCCTGAGGCTTCTCAGACTGCCACGTTCTCGTTCTCCTTGCCTCCAAGACCATTTGGAATCTAAAGGACCACTGTCTTCCAGGCTCCTCTTCTGGTACTGCTCTCACTTGGTCTCGTCATTTTTCAGGTGGGCTAGGGCAGAAGCCAAGTAACAGTACTCCCGGCCCTGGCATGGTATGTTCTCTCTGTGGACATCACACCATGTCCTGCCCAGTCTTCAATGTGCTGCTGGTCTCCTGGTCGTTGGGTTAGAGTCTCAGCTCTACTCCTGGATACAGAGCCCAGGAATAGGCCCTCTGTCCTGCTCCCTGCAACCAGGTGACAGTGGTGAAGAGTAGTCTCAGAGCTGAAGGCCACAGAGCATACACCATCAGTGACTAAGAGGCAGGCTGAAGCTCCAGAAAATAAGAGACCTCCCTCCAGTCTGCTGCTGTAAAGGAGTAAAACTTGAGCAAGTGGAAAGCCTGTTGGTAATTTCCAAGTCAACGTTTAATTTCATTCATACCCATTCACCTTTGAAAATGGAGCACCTAAAGCACACGTGACAAGGCTCTGATTTTGCCTGGCACATTTAAAATGTGAAAATGAACACCTTTATTGACTTTTCTTCACCACAAAATAAGCCATAAAACACAAATAAATCAGCCTTCCAAGCAGAGCCTGTTTTCAGTGGGAAAGCAGACTGGCTGACATAGCTCATCCATTATAGGTCCCCGCTGGTCTCCGAGTCATTTCTGAGCTTAAGTAGAACTTATGGTTCGAGCTCTGACTCCACAACAGCCCTTCTTCGACTGTGATTCCACCTTCTGAGCTTCATTTAAGCCCTAGGTCAATCAAGAGGAGCTGGCCCTCCTGACAGGGCCGCAACTCCCGGGGAACTCTCTGGAGGAACAGAGTTGTGTTCTGGACCAGGGCACAAACAGAAACTTGAGGTGGACATTGTCACACTCCTCACCACACACATCCCTGGGAGCTGTCCTGGCTTGGATCTGATCACTCCTCTCCCTGCAGTTTACTCCTTCCTCTATGCACATGCCCTCCACTCCCTCCTAATTAAACATTTTTTCATCCTGCATCAGAGGCTTGCATCCGTGAAGCAAATATACTATCTGTGGTGTAGAATAAGGGATTTACTATAGGAACTAAAGCTTACACAGTGTGGGGCTGGAGGGGTAGTCTGCACAGGCTACTGCATCCGGTATTGACCTGAGGCTGCCCACCTATAGGTCAGCCCAACAGGGCAGTGGTAGAAAAACAAGAAACTGGGTGTAGACAAGGTCAAGGTCAAGAGAAACTGGGACTGGAAGGGCGCACTGGAATGCAGGTCTACCTCTACAACTCCCACCAATGCTGTGGGCGACCTGCAAGGGAATCCGGCTCCCTTTGCCATAGAGTTGGCCATGCACCTGGCCCAGACTTTGGAGAAGCTGAAGGAAGAGACCCAGTGGAGACCAGAGACATTGCATGGGTCCAAATGCTGATCCCTGCCAGCCAGGTATGCCAGCAGACTGGTAACAGCATGTGTGAGCTGCACACATTGTCCCCAGCTTCAGAGCATAAGGATATGGCTACAGAATGTCCCTTGAGGGCAACACTAACTGGGAGTCATATAGGGAGTGGAATCTGAGGGCTGTGGTTCCAGCTTAGCTACGTCAGCACAGCCACAGTCACCACACGAGACACAGGCTCTCAGGTTCTCCTCATCCAGATGCCTGGCTTTACTGCTGGAATGTGCAATGATAATCTTTGAAGTGGTAGGAATTTATGAAAAGTTGTCCTTGGCCAATTCCCTATCATCTGCAGCATGAAATCCACCTGTGACTAACTATGTTCCCTCTCCTGGGTGATATACTTAGGATGCACTAACCCCGCCATTGTCCTGATGCCTATAGTCCACACGATCAGGATATCCAGAGGTGCTGCAGGCCTAGACATGCATGTTGTGTCAGCCAGGGCCCGACAGTAAAGAAGCCACTCTGAGTTTTAAACTCCTCCTGCAACCTGGGAGGCAAGGCAGCCCAGAGATTTATGGTGCAAGAAATTGCCTTCACCTGTAGCCTGAAGGGACTAAGGAAGGAGGTGTGTTGCTGGAGCCCAGCGGCCAGGGGTCCCTTTGAGAACCAAAGCCACTTCTCCTGATCATCTTAGCACCCACACAAGGTGGATAGTGTCTTCTTCTCTGTCCCTCTGCTCCCCCTCCAGGGCTCCCACAGGGGCTGCCCACCCCCATTACAGATGGATCAGGGAAAAGGCAAACAGAGATCTGCCTGCAAACAGGCCAGCTCCACCCCCCATCCCCCTACCCCACATTGCCCTCTCTGCCCAATGCAGCTCTAGGCGGGTCCAGCAGGAGATGCCGTGGCCCCTGCTCTCAAGAAGCTTAAAGGTGTGAGAAACAGTTTTTGCAGAGAAGAGGTCACAGAGAAGAGAGCATGGAGAGGTGCCTGTAGCAGCCTGGAGGAAGGCAGGGGTGGGACTATCCCTGAGCCCAGACCTTGATATCAGTCTGAGAGAAACCTCAAGTCATCCCCCAATATCAGGAAAGGAGACCTATGAATGCGTCATAGATATCCACTCATGCAACTAATATTTTATTGGGCACCTAGTATGTGCCAAGCATCATGTTCTTTATAATCATTTCTCCTAGGCATACTTGGCTGTTCCTCACTGTGTCACAGGCCCCCATGACCATCCTCAGGCCTAGTAATTCGCTAGGACTCATAGAACTGAGAAAGCCACTATATTCATGATTTTGTTTTGTTTTGTTTTGTTTTGGTTTGGTTTTTTTACAGGGAAAGGACACCGATTAAAATCCACAAAGGGAAAGATGCATGAATCAACATCCCGGAGAAGCCAGACACAAGCTTCTAGGCTCTCTCTCTCAGTGCAGTTGCACAGCAACACACTTAATTCTCCCAGCAATGATACGTGACCACAAGACAAAGTGTTCCTACTAGGGAAGCTCACCCCAGCCTTGGTATTGAACTTTTTAATTGAGGGTAAATCACATAGGCAGGCAGTGCTCACAGGGCTGACGTTGGCTACTCAGTCTCCAGCCCCAGGAGAGATAAAACAGATACAACATGGCCCAGGGCTTGAGGCATCAAAAAACAGGTATGCTATCTCTCACCAGGTAGCACATTCCAAGGGCTTAGAGGTTACCTCTGAGGAGGTGGATAAGGGCCAATCCTGAACAAACTTTATCTCTTGCAGGGTTTGAGCAAACCATGCCTGCTGAGCTAAGCATTTACTGCATACTCAGGTATTCCCATTTTGATCCAATTTTCACCTGATCTCTGGTCTTTGCTGCATCTCTCTGTGCTGCTTCACCCCTGACCTCCTGGACTTGGGGTTTGCACTTAGGATACCTCATCAGAATCACTGAATTATGTATGATTCTTGAGGTCCAGTGTGTGATAACTTCCTATTCAGAGACATTGTCTTGATTGGGATTGGGATCCATTTATTTATTCATTCAGTCACCATTGACTGAACACATCAGATGTACCAAGAGTTGTAGGCACATTTGTTACCATAGTGAGTGTAGTAAACCCCAGTCCCACCCTAGCAGAGAGTATGGTCTTGTAGAGCAGGGCAAATGAATAAGAAAATATAATATTGATAGTTTACTGGATTGAATACTGTCCCCCTAATACTCATGTCTACCCAGAGACTCAAAATGTGATTTTATTTGGAAATAGAGTCTTTGCAGATGTAATCAAGTTGAGTTGTGGTCTTACTGGATTGGAGTGGGCCCTAATCTAATGACTGGTGTTCTTATAAGGAAAAGGAACTGTGGACACAGAGACATACACAGAGAGAAGACAATATGAAGACTCACAGGGGGAGAACTCCCTGTGATCATGAAGGCAGATAGCAGACTGATGTGTCCACAAGTCAAGGAATGCCAAGGATTGCCACTAACCACCAGAAGCTGGGAGGGATGAGGGAGCATTCTGTCCTCCCCAGAACCCTCAGGAAGAGTGTGATCCCATCCACACCTCGATTTTGGACTTCCAGCCTCGAAAACTGTGAGAATAAATTTCTGTTAAGTTACCAAGTTTGTGGTAGTTTGCTATGGCAGCCCTGGAGAATGAATACAGATAGCACGGGATTAAAAGAAAGACAGGGCCTTGAGACTCCAGAGGAGGAATGCATGAAATCCAGCTCAGTAGGCCAGAAATAAACTCCAGAGGGAGTGACAGCTTCCAGAAAGAAGGTTTATGCTGTGGAGGTGGCCAGGAAAAGCATACAGGGAGAGAATTCCAGACATAGGGAAGAATGTATGTAAAGGCATGAAGGTAAAAGAGAGCATGACCCACTGGAGGGTCTGAAAGAAAAGAAGGAGAACTGGACCATGGAGTGTGAGACACTGTTGGGAAGATTGGAGCCTTATGTGGGGAAGAGCTGAGTGTGTGCACAATCCCGTGTAAGTTGTATAGATGTGATGCACCTGCATGTCTAGTCCCCTGTTGGGCCTCAGAAATCAGGGATAAATCTTCTGACAGATTTGGTATCATCTCTGGTTCCTGTTTTACCTCCAGGTCAGGGGATAACATGACCAGTAAGGAGGGGGTTGGGAAGTCAGCCTATTCTATAAGAACATGTTGACTTTTGTACCTGTTTACAATATTGGTGTCTTGCTTGAAATCGAATGCCATCATGGCCATTATTGATTTCCTTTCCAGCGCACAGCATTGTAGATTTTCTGGGCTGGTGTTAAAACCCTGCAATGTCACTGCACATGACTCAACACCATCACTTCCGATTAGAACTGTTGGTAACAGGCGGAAGAGCTTCACTTTTTCCATGTGAACAGTATCAAACTGTTTCAATACAGGAAACCTGTCAGTGTTGCCCGTGAATACAGTCCTCACTCTTCATTTCTCTTTGTATGTTGTCAATTTAGACTCGGGGTTTGGCTTATGATTTACTAATCCTATCATGCTACTGCTTTTGAACTATGTTTTAAGTTGAACATATCATGACTGTGATGATACCATTCACCATTTAAGACTGTTAATTAAACAAACAAACTAGAAAACACTTGAGTTATCACTGTCATTCAGCCAGCTGGGAAATCATGAGAATGAAGCCTAATGAGAACGTATAGACCCAGTTTGCTTCCATTTCTCTGCTGACTAGTGTGATTGAAGTTGATAGTGATGTGTTCTAGAGGAAACACAGGAAACTAGACATGTGCCAGGATGCAGCCACCCAGCAACAGGGCGCTCATGGGAATGTTGGTGTGGTGGATGCCTCCAGAAAGGCCCTGTAGTAAAGTTCAAAGAGCACACTCAAGGGTAGAGAGGTTTGGGGTTGAATCCTGACCCAATGACTTTCTTATGGGAGGAACCCATGGAAAAGAAACAATAATATTCCCCTCAGAGGAGAGGGTGGGGGAAATTTGTATATATTATGTAAATATACATATATACATTACATATATAAATAATATGTATAATATGTGTACATGTATTCACACACATGAATAATATGCATATAAATCACACACATATAAATATATGTATACATATATTTGTACACAAATGAGTATTTGTATACATATACATAAATGTATGTGTATATATGTACATATATAAATGTACATGTATATGTAAAGTTCTTCAAGTTTACACACACACACACACATACACACACACACGGTTTGGAAGAATTCCTGGCATTCAAACCCACTTTTGTCTTCACATTTTGTTTTCTTTTCACTACATGGTCTTGCCTCACTCTTTAAAGTATTTATGTAGCCTCCTATTAAGTGGAGATCATTGGCAGAGAAACCAAAGATTGTTTAAGAGTGAGTCCAAGTGGGCAATAAAGACTGGGGAGACTTTGCTGCCAGGCAGACTAGAGGGAGGTTCTCAGCTCTGCTTCTCACCACCATGGGACAGAGACAAGTCACTTTGCCTCTTTTTAAGCTCAATGTCCTAAAACTTGAAGGTCCATGTCCATGGAGACAATTGAAGATAGTGTGTGTACATTACAATATGGCACAGAGTAGCTGCTCTACAAATAAGGGCACCCTTGGAATTGCACCGTGGAGGGAACCACCTGCACAACCTCCACCACCATCCCACACAGAGGTTTGTGTCTGGGTGGGGGGCACAGGCTGCCCATTCAGTCAACCATATATGTGATCATACATGTGTTCATTCTGCAAACATTTTACTAAATACCTCTGCCTGGCTCTGTGAGAGGTAGTGGAACACCAAGAAGATTGTCACATGACTCCATACTCAAGAACCTCAGATTTCGTAAAGGAGAAAGATAAAAGAAAATAAATATTATTAATACATGTGCTAAGTTTGTAAGATAGCAATACAGATATGTACTGGGTATTTATTAACTCCTATTTTATTTCAAAGCCTACTTTTAAAGAGATGTGCCTAGAAAATCATAGGGCTTGCATTTTTAATAAAGTACTATCTGTTTTGCTACAGAATTATTTTTGTAAAGAAAATTAGCTCCTACATGATTAGTAAATAAGAGACTCTCATTATAAACTCGAGGTGCTTCAGTTTGTATGTGATTGTCCTGAGCACTTTATTGTTTTGTGTCACCTAGTCATAGCAATTGAGCATTATAGACACTAAAAAATGTGGACACAGCAAACTGTGCGGGATACATGCTCTACGGAGCATCTCTTCCCTGAAGTCCTCCTTCTAGCAGAGTTTGGCCATTGTTATATGGGCTTATAGTGCTCTAAGAAACCAGCACAAATCAATGAGCCAGAGACATCCATCTCTAGATCGTTGCAAGTTGTGCAAAACCAACAGCAGCTGCTTTGCACCTGAATCTCCTGATAATGAAATTATCTCTTTGCCTCTGCTCCATAACTCCACACCCTTAGCTGTTCCTTACACCTGTTTCCATCAGACTACCTTCACATGTTCTTTTTCAGTAAAATTTTATCAATTATAGGTCTTCTTTTTTATTTCAATTCTATAATATTTTATTGCTTATGTATTCAACTCACAGTACACATTTTCTTTCTTTTGCTAGCTCCATCAAATTATCTTTTTTTAACATCTTTATTGGAGTACAATTGCTTTAAAATAGTGTGTTAGTTTCTGCTTTATAACAAAGTGAATCAGTTATACATATACATATGTTCCCATATCTCTTCCCTCTTGCATCCCCCTCCCTCACACCCTCCCTATCCCACCACTGTAGGTGGTCACAAACCACCGAGCTGATCTCCCTGTGCTACGCGGCTGCTTCCCACTAGCTATCTATTTTACGTTTGGTAGTGTATATATGTCCATGCCACTATCTCACTTTGTCACAGCTTACCCTTCCCCCTCCCCGTATCCTCAAGTCCATGCTCTAGTAGGTCTGTGTCTTTATTCATGTTTTGCCCCAGTCTCTTCATGACCTTTTCTTTTTTCTTAGATTCCATATATATGTGTTAGTATATGGTATTTGTTTTTCTCTTTCTGACTTACTTCACTCTGTATGACAGACTCTAGGTTCATCCACCTCACTACAAATAACTCAATTTCGTTTCTTTTTATGACTAATATTCCATTGTATATATGTGCCACATCTTCTTTATCCATTCATCTGTTGATGGACACTTAGGTTTCTTCCATGTCCTGGCTATTGTAAATAGAGCTGCAATGAACATTTTGGTACATGACTCTTTTTGAATTTTGGTTTTCTCAGGGTATATGCCCAGTAGTGGGATTGCTGGGTCGTATGGTAGTTCTATTTTTAGTCTTTTAAGGAACCTCCATACTGTTCTCCATAGTGGTTGTATCAATTTACATTCCCAACAACAGTGAAAGAGTGTTCTCTTTTCTCCACACCCTCTCCAGCATATATTGTTTTGAGATTCTTTGATGATGGCCATTCTGACCGGTGTGAGATGATATCTCATTGTAGTTTTGATTTGCATTTCTCTAATGATTAATGATGTTGAGCATTCTTTCATGTGTTTGTTGGCAGTCTGTATATCTTTTTGGAGAAATGTCTGTTTAGGTCTTCTGCCCGTTTTTGGATTGGGCTGTTTGTTTTTACGATATTGAGCTGCATGAGCTGCTTTGAAATTTTGGAGATTAATCATTTGTCAGTTGCTTCATTTGCAAATATTTTCTCCCATTCTGAGGGTTTTATTTTCATCTTGCTTGTGGTTTCCTTTGCTGTGCAAAAGCTTTTAAGATTCGTTAGGTCCCATTTCTTTATTTTTGTTTTTATTTCCATTTCTCTAGGAGGTGGGTCAAAAAGGATCTTGCTGTGATTTATGTTATAGAGTGTTCTGCCTATGTTTTCATCTTTTGATAGTGTCTGGCCTTACATTTAGGTCTTTAATCTATTTAGAGTTTATTTTTGCGTATGGTGTTAGGGAGTGTTCTAATTTCATACTTTTCTTTTTTTACGGTACATGGGCCTCTCACTGTTGTGGCCTCTCCCGTTGCAGGGCACAGGCTCCGGACGCACAGGCTCAGTGGCCATGGCTCATGGGACTAGCCACTCCGTGACATGTGGGTTCTTCCCGGACAGGGGCATGAACCTGTGTCCCCTGCATCGGCAGGTGGACTCTCAAACACTGCGCCACCAGGGAAGCCCTAATTTCATACTTTTACACATAGCTGTCCAGTTTTCCCAGCACCACTTATTGAACAGGCTGTCTTTTCTCCACTGTATATTCTTGCCTCCTATATCAAAGATAAGGTGACTATGTGTGTGTGGGTTTATCTCTGGGCTTTCTATGCTGTTCCATTGATCTGTATTTCTGTTATTGTGCCAGTACCACACTGTCTTGATTAATGTAGCATTGTACTGTAGTCTGAAGTCAGGGAGTCTGATTCCTCCAGCTTCATTTTTCGTTCTCAAGATTGCTTTGGCTATTCGGGGTCTTTTGTGTTTCCATACAAATTGTGAAATTTTTTGTTCTACTTCTGTGAAAAATGCCAGGGGTAGTTGGATAGGGATTGTATTGAATCTGTAGATTGCTTTGGGTAGTAGAGTCATTTTCACAATGTTGATTCTTCCAATCCAAGAATCTCTCCATCTATTTGTATATCTCTCCATCTATTTGTATCATTTTAATTTCTTTCATCAGTGTCTTAGAATTTCCTGCATACAGGTCTTCTCTCTCCATATGTAGGTTTATTCACAGATATTTTATTCTTTTTGTTGCAATGGTAAATGGGAAAGTTTTCTTAATTCCACTTTCAGATTTTTCATCATTAGTGTATAGGAATGCCAGAGATATCTGATCATTAATTTTGTATCCTGCTACTTTACCAAATTCATTGATTAGCTGTAGTATTTTTCTGGTACCATCTTTAGGATTCTTTATGTATAGTATCATGTCACCTTAAACAGTGACAGCTTTACTTCTTTTCCAATTTGGGTCCCTTCTATTTCTTTTTCTTCTCTGACTGCTGTGGCTAAAACTTCCAAAACTATGTTGAATAATAGTGGTGAAAGTGGGCAACCCTGTCTTGTTCCTGATCTTAGTGGCAATGTTTTCAGTTTTTCACCATTGAGGACAATGTTGGCTGTGTCATATATGGCCTTTATATGTTGAGGGAAGTTCCTTCTATGCCTACTTTCTGCAGGGTTTTTATCATAAATGGGTGCTGAATTTTTTCGAAAGCTTTCACTGCATCTAATGAGATGATCCTATGGTTTTTCTCCTTCAATTTGGTATATCACATTGGTTGATTTGCGTATATTGAAGAATCCTTGCATTCCTGGAATAAACCCCACTTGATCATTGTGTATGATCCTATTAATGTACTGTTGGATTCTGTTTGCTAGCATTTTGTTGAGCATTTTTGCATCTATGTTCATCAGTGATATTGGCCTGTAGTTTTCTTTCTTTGTGACATCTTTGTCTGGTTTCGGTATCAGAGTGATGGTGCCCTTGTAGAATGAGTTTGGGGGTGTTGCTCCCTCTGCTACATTTTGGAAGAATTTGAGAAGGATAGGTGTTAGCTCTTTTCTAAAGTTTTCATAGAATTTGCCTATGAAGCCATCTGGTCCTGGGCTTTTGTTTGTTGGAAGATTTTTAATCACACTTTCAATTTCAGTGCTTGTGATTGGTCTGTTCATATTTTCTATTTCTTCCTGGTTCAGTCTCAGCAAGTTGTGCATTTCTAAGAATTTTTCCATTTCTTCCAGAGTGCCCATTTTATTGGCATAGAGTTGTTTGTAGTAATCTCTCATGATCCTTTGTATTTCTGTAGTGTCAGTTGTTACTTCTCCTTTTTCATTTCTAATTCTATTGATTTGAGTCTTCTCCCTTTTTTTCTTGATGAGTCTGGTTAGTGGTTTATCTTTCTTTTTTATCTTCTGAAATAAGCAGCTTTTAGTTTTATTGATGTTTGCTATCATTCCCTTCATTTCTTTTTCATTTATTTCTGATCTGATCTTTATGATTTATTTCCTTCTGCTAACTTTGTCTTTTTTGTGTGTTCCTTTCTCTAATTTCTTTAGGTGCAAGGTTAGGTTGTTTATTTGAGGTGATTCCTATTCCTTACGGTAGGATTTTATTGCTATAAACTTCCCTCTTAGAACTGATTTTGCTACATCCCATAGGTTTTGGGTCGTCGTGTCTCCATTGTCATTTGTTTCTAGGTACTTTTTTATTTCCTCTTTAATTTCTTCAGTGATCACTTGGTTCTTAAGTAGTGTCTTGCTTAGCCTCCATGTGTTTGTATTTTTTACAGATCTTTCCATGTAATTGATATCTAGTCTCATAGCATTGTTTTTGGAAAAGATACTTGATACTATTTCAATTTTCTTAAATTTACCAAGGCTTGATTTGTGACCCAAGATATGATCTATCCTGGAGAATGTTCCATAAGCACTTGAGAACAATGTGTATTCTGTTGTTTTTGGATGGAATGTCCTATAAATATCAATTAATTCCATCTTTTTTGATGTATCATTTACAGCTTGTGTTTCGTTATTTATTTTCATTTTGGGTGACCTGTCCATTGGTGAAAGTGGGGTGTTAAAGTCCCCTACTATGATTGTGTTACTGTCAATTTCCCCTTTTATGGCTGTTAGTATTTGCCTTATGTAATGAGGTGCTCCTATGCTGGGTGCATAAATATTTACAATTGTTATATCTTCTTCTTAGATTGATCCCTTGATCATTATGTAGTGTCCTCATTTGTCTCTTCTAATAGTCTTTATTTTAAAGTCTATTTTGTCTGATATGAGAATTGCTACTCCAGTTTTCTATTGATATCCATTTGCATGGAATATCTTTTTCCATCCCCTCACTTTCCATCTGTATGGGTCCCTAGGTCTGAAGTGGGTCTGTTGTAGACAGCATATATATGGGTCTTGTATTTGTATCCATTCAGCCAGTCTGTGTCTTTTGGTGGGAGCATTTAATCCACTTACATTTAAGGTAATTATCAATATGTATTTTCCTATTCTCATTTGCTTTATTGTTTAGGGTTTGTTATTGTAGGTCTTTTCCTTCTCTTGTGATTTTTGCCTAGAGAAGATCCTTTAGCATTTGTTGTGAAGCTGGTTTGGTGGTGCTGAACTCTTTCAGCTTTTGCTTGGCTGTAAAGGTTTTAATTTCTTCATAAAATCTGAATGAGATCCTTGCTGGGTAGAGTAATCTTGGTTGTAGGTTTTTCTCCTTCATCACTTTAAATATGTCCTGCCACTCCCTTCTGGCTTGCAGAGTTTCTGCTGAAAGATCAGCTGTTAACCTTATGGGGATTCCCTTGTGTGTTATTTGTTGTTTTTCCCTTGCTCCTTTTAATATGTTTTCTTTGTATTTAATTTTTGATAGTTTGATTAATATGTTTCTTGGCCTGTTTCTCCTTGGATTTTTCTTGTATGGGACTGTCTGTGCTTCCTGGACTTAACTATTTCCTTTCCCATATTAGGGAAGTTTTCAACTATAATCTCTTCAAATATTTTCTCAGTCCCTTTCTTTTTCTCCTCTTCTTCTGGGACCCCTATAATTCAAATGTTGGTGCATTTAATGTTATCCCAGAGGTCTCTGAGACTGTCCTCAATTCTTTCCATTCTTTTTTTTTTTTTCTGCTCTGCAGTATTTCCACTATTTTATCTTCCAGGTCACTTATCCATTCTTCTTCCTCAGTTATTCTGCTATTGATCCCTTCTAGTTAATTTTAAATTTCATTTATTGTGTTGTTCATCATTGTTTGTTTGCTCTTTAGTTCTTCTAGGTCCTTGTTAAATGTTTCTTGTATTTTCTCTATTCTATTTTCAAGATTTTGGATGATCTTTACTATCATTATTCTGAATTCTTTTTCAGGTAGACTGCCTAATTCCTCTTCATTTGTTAGGTCTGGTGGGTTTTTACCTTGCTCCTTCATCTGCTGTGTGTTTTTCTGTCTTCTCATGTTGCTTAAATTACTGTGTTTATGGTCTCATTTTCGCAGGCTGCAGGATCATAGTTTCCATTGTTTTTGGTGTCTGTCCGCAGTGGCTAAGGTTGGTACAGTAGGTTGTGTAGGCTTCCTGGTGGAGGGGACTAGTGCCTGTGTTCTGGTGGATGAGGCTGGATCTTGTCTTTCTGGTGCACAGGTCCATGTCTGGTGGTGTGTTTTGGGGTGTCTGTGGCCTTATTATGATTTTAAGCAGCCTCTCTTCTAATGGATGGAGTTGTGTTCTTTTCTTGATAGTTGTTTGTCATAGGGTGTCCAGCACTGTAGCTTGCTTGTTGTTGAGTGAAGCTGGGTCTTTGCATTGAGATGGAGATCTCTGGGAGATTTTTGCTGTTTGATATTATGTGGTGCAGGGAGGTGTCCTGTGAACCAGTGTTCTGAAGATGGCTCTCCTACCTCAGAGGCACAGCACTGACTCCTGGCTGAAGTACCAAGAGCATTTCATCCACACAGCTCAGAATAAAAAGGAGAAACAATAGATAGAAAGAAAGAAAGAAAAAGGATAAAATAAAATAAAGTATTAAAATAAAAAATAATTAAGAAAAAAATTTAAAAATTAAAAAAAACAAAGAAAGCAAAATGGACGGACAGAACCCTAGGGCAAGTTGTGAAAGCAAAGTTATACAGACAAAATCACACACAGAAGCATACACATACACACTCACAAAAAGAGCAAAAATAATATATCTTTGCTCCCAAAGTCCACCTCCTCAATTTGGGATGATTCATTTTCTATTCAGGTATTCCACAGATGCAAGGCACATCAGATTGATTGTGGAGCTTTAATCTGCTGCTTCTGAGGCTGCTGGGAGAAATTTCCCTTTCTCTTCTTTGTTCGCACAGCTCCAGGGGTTCAGCTTTGGAGTTGGACCTGCCTCTGGGAGTAGGTCGCCTGAGGGCGTCTGTTCTTCGCTCATATAGGACAGGGTTAAAGGAGCAGCTGATTCGGGGGCTCTGGCTCATTCAGGCCGGGAGGAGGGAGGGGTACGGATGCAGGGCGAGCCTGCAGCAGCAGAGGCCGCTGTGACATTGCACCCACCTGAGGCTCGCCATTCATTCTCCCGGGAAAGTTGTCCCTGGATCATTGTCCCCTGGCAGTGGCGGGCTGCACAGGCTCTCAGGAGGGGATGTGTGGATAGTGACCTGTGCTTGCACACAGGCTTCTTGGTGGCTGCAGTAGCAGCCTTAGCGTCTCATGACCGTCTCTGGTGTTCGTGCTTTTAGCCGCGGCTCGTGCCCGTTTCTGGAGCTCCTTTAAGCAGCGCTCTTAATCCCTTGTCCTCACACACCAGGAAACAAAGAGGGAAGAATATGTCTGTTACCTCTTCGGCAGGTCCAGACTTTTCCAGGACTCCCTCCCGGTTAGCCGTGGTGCACTAGCCCCTTCAGGCTGTGTTCACGCTGCCAACCCCTGTCCTTCGATTCAACTGAAGCCTGAGCCTCAGCTCCCAGCCCCTGTCCACCACAGTGGGTGAGCAGACCAGCCTCTCGGGCTGGTGAGTGCTGGTTGGCACCAATCCTCTGTTCAGGAATCTCTCTGCTTTGCCCTCCACACCCCTGTTGCTGTGCTCTCCTCTGTGGCTCCAAAGCTTCTCCACCTCTGCCACCTGCAGTCTCCACCCGCGAAGGGACTTCCTAGCGTGTGGAAACCTTTCCTCCTTCACAGCTCTCTCCCACTGGTGCAGGTCCCATCCCTATTCTTTTGTCTGTGTTTATTCTTTTTTCTTTTGCCCTACTCAGGTACGTGGGGAGTTTCTTGCCTTTTGGGAAGCCTGAGGTCTTCTGCCTGCGTTCAGTAGGTGTTCTGTAGGAGTTGTTCCACATGTAGATGTATTTCTGATGTATATGTGGGGAGGAAGGTGATCTCCACATCTTACTCTTCCGCCATCTTGAAGCTCCTCCAATTATAGCTCTTCTATTAATTTTTAAGCTAATTCTTTTAAATGAGATTAGTATGTTAATCAGAATTATTGTTAATTTTTTGTAGGTTGTGGTTTAAAAGATACGTTTTTAGTGGTCTGGCCCAATACATTCTCCCGTTACAGGGGTGATTTTGCAGAATGCAAGGTTTTTAAGGATCACATAGTGTGATATAGAAAACTCTTACAGTTTTCCACCATTCTTCATAACATGGTGCAAAGTGGTGTTAGAAGCAGTAGTGTTCACATCAGGAAGCCAATGTTTAAGTCCTGTATTCCTTACTATCTCTGTGCTTACTTATTGTTGTAGGAAATTCTCCTGACTAGATGCCACACTCCCAGCTGCAAACCTTCCCCACTATCTTCCTCTTCACTCCCATCTTGCCTGGATCTTCTGAGTTCTTTATGACCTCAGAATGGACATTGTGAGTGTTTCTCCTTTGTTTGGTTCTATGCTTCCTCAGAAATGCCATTTCTCAACCCAGGAAACAATGATGTCACAGACATCTTCCAGTCCAAGCCTCTGGGATTCAAGACCCTAGCTAAAGGGCTGGTTGTTTCCTTCCTCACACTTTATTTCCATGGAATTTGACAATCTTATAGCACAATTACAGTTTTTCTTTCTTTTTTTAAATTGCAACTAGAGCTTAGCAATCTTTTCTGTTAGTTCTGGATATTCGTCTGGAATGTGAAACTGAAATGATGGAGATACAACTCCTTAGAATATCATTTCAGAAATCTCTCTCTAGAATTGCTGTGAGTTTTACACCACAACTGACCCATCAAATAGAATAAAATTCCAGATTAAACTTTTTGTAAAGATCAGATTTTAGAGCTTTTAATGAGCTAACAAGAAAAAAAGGGGGAAACCATTACAAGATAAAACTTAAAAGAAAAGAAAAAGAGAAATCAGAAAGGTGAGATGTGCAATGAATCAGGCTTTTACTCTGAGAAAACGGACCAAACGTTAGTAAATTGAGGATTTATTTTCACTGCCATGTAGGCCTCATGATTTAGGACACAAATCTTAGGGGATTCCCAGGTAGGGACACCCAATAATAGATCCCTACATTTCTGGGATCCCAAAGGGCTACAAACACAATGTAAGTGTGAACTAGATAAAACCTCCTCCAACGTACATCAAAAGCTAGGAGGAAAATTCTCTGCCTAGGATATTTGTGATAGGTGAGGGTTTTTTAAATTACCAAACAATCCATAATTACAGTGAGACCTTTATGCCACTTTGCAGCCCAAATTCATAGTACATAATGAGCTATCACCTCATGCCTATTAGAGTGGCTGTCATCAAAAAGACAAGTGTTGGTGAGGATCTGGAGAAAAGGGAACCCTGTACACTGTTGGTGGCAATGTAAATTGGTGTAGCTACTGTGGAAAACAGTATAGAGGGTCCACAAAAAATTAAAAATAGAACTACCATATGATTGAGCAATCCCAATTCTGGGTGTTTATTCAAAAGAATTGAAATCATTACCTTGAAAGACATCTGCACCCCCATGTTCATTTTAATATTATTTACAATAACCAAGACATGGAAAGAACATCCATCAATGAATGAATGGATAAAGAAAATGTGACACACACACATGCACACACACTCAGGGATATTGTTCAGCCACAAAAAGATGAAAATCTTGTCATTTGTGACAACATGAATGAAGCTTGAGGGCATTATGCTAAGTGAAATGTCAGAGCAAGACAAATACTGTATGAAAGTGGTTGCCAGAGGCGGGGGGTGGGAGATGGACAATGTGTGAAGGTCAAAAGTTCAAACTTCCAGTTATAAGATAAATAAAACTGGATGTTTTAACTTTTGACCACCTTTGTATATTCTGGGGATGTATTGTACAGCATGGTGACTTTAGCTGACAATACCATGGAAGCTGTTGAGAGTAGATCTTAGAAGTTCTCATCACAAGAAAAAAATTGTAACTGTGAGGTGATGCATGTTATCTAAACTTACAATATATACGTATATCAAATCATTATGCTGTATACCTGAAATTTATATGATGTTATGTCAGTTATATCTCAATCAAACTGGAAAATTAAAAAGGAGTAATTTAAATCATTTTAAAAATGTTTTTTATATACATTTAAAAGATCATTCAGAAAGTAGGATATACTAGGCATTTCTGAATTTTGTACACATCCCAAAAAAAGACTATATAATATTTTTTAAAAATCATGAGGCATTTATAGTAATTGATCACTTACTTATAAAGCAAGCTTTAAACATATTTATAAGATTGATAACTTATTGTGTAGATTGATTGTATTAATAGGCTAATAGTTCACCCCTCCCTGTATCTTTTGCCATTCCTCTTAGTAAAGAGGAGAACTGCAGTTCACTCCCACTTTAATGTGGGCTGATACTGTGCCTTATTTTGGTATATTTCCACATTCTTTCTTGCCAACTGCCATCACCATGAGAACATGCTTGAATATGAAATATATGTGGGCTACAGAGGAATCAGCCTAGTGATCCAAGTGAAGATCATTCTAAATAAAAAGACAACCAACTAACCTCCAGAAATGTGAGAAAGTTGAGTCAAGACCAACAAAACTTCTCAGCTAACATGCAGACCCATAAGCTCAATAAAAGCTTATTATTATAAACCACTTAGTTTGGGAGAAGTTTATTACACAGCATCATTCTGTCATAGATGACCCCCTCATGTATACTAAGTATACTCTCAGATCAAAATGAATATGTCAGAAGTGCCTAATAAAAGTAACTTTAAAATCTCATACATTTGGAAATTAAGAAACATACTTTTAAAGAAATTGCAAGTCAACTAAAATAATAATGAAAATTTAAAAATTTAGACATAACATAAAATATTATGTTTCAAATCTTGTGAGAAATAAAGAGTTTTAACATTAAATGTTATAGTATAAGAAAAGGTTACAATAAAATAACTTTCTAATTTAAAACTTAGAAAAATAACCAAAAAAAGATACAAAGGAGATAGGAGGAAGAGAATGTAAATATTAGAGCATAAAGTATTTATATAAAAAGAAAGCATACAATAGAATCAACAAATTCGTAAGTGTGTTCTTTGAAAACAACCAGAAAAATCATTAAACCTCTGGTGAATCTGACCAAAGAGAAAGAGAACAGTATATGTAAATGATATTACCAATAAAAAGGGACATAAAGATAAAGAGAAAATGTGTAAAAAAAACCTTAAGAAAAGGATATGTTGACCAATTTCATGTCATTATATATAAGCTTTAATTTAGATAAAATAGACAAATTTCTAGCAATATGTTACCTACCAAAACTGACACAAAAAGTGAGGAATAAACCTAAAAATATCTATAACCAGTAGAGGTACTAATTTTTCTAATGAAAATATATTTTGAAATCTAAATAAAATAATTGATCCATATCCAGCAATGTATAAAAAGGTAATACGTCAAGTTAGAAGTATTCCAGAAATGCAATTTTAGTTTTCATTAACAAATCAATTAATATAATCCATTACACTTTCAGATGGAAGGAAATTTATTATATAATTAACTCAATAGTTTACATAAACCACAACCTTTTGGCAAATTCAGAATCCATTCAGTAAAAAAAAAAAAAAAAAATTAAAGAAAAAATTAAGGAATCTATTGAAGATGTATAAACTAAGAAACAACAAAAAAACCCAAACAACCTAATTGAAAAATGGGCAAAAAATATTAAACATACATCTCACCAAAGATTTTTAGATGATGATTATGTATGTGAAAAAATGCTCACATCATTTATAACTAGGGAATTGTAAATTCAAACAACAATGCAATACCATCATGCATCTATTAGTATGGCTGAACTACAAAAATATTGATTGACAGTATTAATTGTTGGCAAGGATGTGCAGCAACAGAACTCTTATTCATTGCTGGTGGAAATGCAGAATGGTACAACCACTATGGAAGATAATACAGCAGTTTCTTACAAAGCTAAACATACAATAGAATTCAGCAATTGTATTCTTAGTCATTGCTCAATTGAGTTAAAACTTATATTCACACAAAAACCAGCAAGCAAAAGTTTATAGGAGTCTTATTCATAATTACCAAAAACTGGAAGCAACCAAGATGTCTTTCGGTAAATGAATAATCAAAGTGTGGTGAGGTTATAGGGTAAAATACTATTCAAAAATTTATAAAAAGGAATAGGCTATCAATATATGCAAAAAGAGATGAATTTTAACTTCATCTTGCTAAATGAAAAGGCCATATACTGTATGATTCCATTTACATAACATTCAGGAAAAGGCAAAAGCTAGAGATGGTAAACAGATCAGTGGTTTTCAGATTTTGCTTTGTTTTGTTTTGGGGTTGGGGGGCTTGAACAGATGAAGCACAGATGTTCTGAAAGCTGAATCTACTCTGTGTGATATTCTAATGTGGATATATGAACTACATTTGTCAAAACCCATAGAATTTTACAGCACAAGGAAATATTCCTATGCAAATTTAAAAAAATGATTTAGGAGGTTGGGAGAATCCAAGATAGAAAGCAAAATGTGACAAAATACTGCAACTGTATTCAGATGAATGAAACAACCTTACTAAAGAGGATGGCAGGAAAAGGTGCTGACCAAGTTCCTTTTGAAAATGAATGGTATGTCTAAGACTAAAGGCAAATGAAACAATACAGCTGTACACCTTACTCCAGTTGATAAAGATATTTACCATGTAGGAATGAATTAAAAATCTGATACCACTCTTCTAGAATTGAACAACTGAATGAATGCATGGCAGGTGGTGAGAGTCAGGTTTCTCAGGTTTGAATGAGAATTACAAATAAGCAAGGAGAGAACAGAATGATTAGAATAATAGAATAATGCATGTTATAGTGAGTTAGAGTTGGAAAAATCAATATGAACTGATGTTTAGCTTAAAATAGATTCAGATGGGTATGTTATATATGTGTATATATATATATATATATATATATTAGTATATACCCATATATTTACTTGATCTGTCAGCTGAGGGTCTATAAACAATGACAAAACACACAGCAATGAATACACCTAGGGCCCACATTTTGGTTTCTAATGCCATTCTTTAATAAAAGGAACCAAGGTTCCTTGGAGAAGTGTCTAATTCTAGGGCTGGGACAGGGAAAGTACCAAATGAGCCTATAGAATCTTGTAGTGGCCAGAAAGTAAGTGATAAACACACACACACACAAACACACACACACACATACACACACACACAATCATGGGGATATGTCAAATTGATACCAGAAACCAACTCATAGAACTCCCATAACTAAACTTTGAATAATTTGAATAACAAAATTTAAAAAGTACCTAGTGGATTATAGCCCAAAGTGTAAAATAAATATCCATATACTGATATTTTAAAAATGATAGGATAAATAAATTAATAATAATAGAAAAATCAATTTTGCAAAAATAGTTCAAATAATTTATGTAAATATTTCTATCTCAAGGAGGTAGAGCATAATCCTTCAGTTCTTCTGTGTAGACTATGCATTGTGACCTCTTCCCAAGAAGTACAGCATGGAAAGAGGTAGAGGAAGTTTACAACAGAGAAACTGAGCAACCACTACCTCAGTCAGGTTCCAAAGGTCAGCATCAACAATAGGTTACGATGATAAAGTGTGTCAATAGTACTCTGTATATGATGTGATGAGAATAGCACTTTGCTTCTGTGGTTTTCCTTCTAAAAACACCAATCTAATCATGAGAAAAAATATCAGACAAATCCCAACTGGAGAACATTCTACAAAATACCTGACCAGTCCTCCGCAAAAGTGCAAAGGTAATGATAAACAAAGCCTGAGCCACTATGAGTGATACAGGTGAAACTAATATAAGATGTTAGCAACTGGGGGACCTGGATGTGGGATATATGATAATTCTTTGTACTATCAAAACAATTTTTCTGTAAATCTAGACCTATTCTAAAGCTAAAAGTTTATTTTAAACATATACAACAAATATTTTATACACAGCAAAAGTGTGAAAGCTTCCTTCATTATTAGAAAGTAGATTTTCACTATCATTACATTTTATTTTTTTAATTGTACTAAATATCCTGGCAAGTTGAGTAAAATGAAAATAGATATCAAAGACTTTAATATTGTAAAAGTAACAAAACTGTCATTATGCATCTGTCTTTTAATTGTTCATTTAGTAAATTCCCAAATATTCTAGGATAAAATACTTGAATAAATAAAGTTATTTTAGCAATGTTGCTAGATATAAAATCAATATACAAAATCAATTACATATCTTTACATAGCAAAAAAATAAGTAGAATATATATATATATATATATATTAAAAGGCCTGATTACAATAGCATCCAAAAAATATAAGCACAAAAGAAAGGTGCTTAAACTGTAGCTAAATAAGACAATAGATTTTAAGGATGAACCCTTTTGCATAGTAAAAAGAGTTTCAATTTACCAGGAATATTTAATCAGGGGGAAAAATCTAACAAAAGAAGTGTAAGATGTAATGGAAAATATGTATATATAATTTACTGACATATATTAATAAAATTTGGATAAATAAAAATTCATATCGTGTTCAAAAATAAGAAAACTCAACTTCAAATGATGCAAACCATCCTTAAATTAATAAATAAATTCAAGGAAAATCCATCAACATATTGAAGTTGTTTTGGGTGTGTGCGTATGTGTATACCCTGAAAGGTTAGCTTTAAAATTTAAATGGAAACACAGAATCCTAAGAATAATCTAAGTACTACTGAAGAATAACATATGAAAACTTAAATACTATAATAATTTATAGAGTGTAAACAAGAATGGATAATTGGACGATCAGAACAGACACCATCATATAGGAAAACTTGTTTTATGGGAGAACCATGAGGAAAAGATGGAGTTCTTAATAAATGGTGCTGATCCATTTGATTATCCATATAGAAAAATAAGTTGGACCTCTGTATCACATGACAAACGATCCTTCCATGCCGCATCGTCTGCACAATTCCAGATGGATAAAAGACTTACATATTAAAGGCAATATAATAATTTGAAAGATTATATCTTCATCTTGGGGCAGGGGAGTTGGAATTCCTTAAATAAGAATTTTAAAAGTGCAAAACCTAAAGATAAAAATATGTAAATTCTATCACATAAATATAAATATTTCAGAAAGTAAGTTAAATGGCAAGCCATGGACTGGAAGATGAGCTCTTATAAATTAACTAAAAAATAAAAACAACCAGTAAAGACACCAAAAGATGGAAAGACCCAAACAAGGCCTTCAAAGTAGAAAGCAACTGGCCAAAAAACAGTAACCCCATTAGTAAATGTAAATTGAAACCATAATGAGATGCCTTTTAATATCCACCAGCTTAGAAACAAAACTGAAAAGTCTGACAATACCAAATTTTGTCAAAGGTATGAAGAACCCTCACGCGTTGCTGGTGGATGTGCGAATTGTTCAGCCTCTTTGAAAAACTACTTGTCATAATCTGTTAGTGTTAAAAATGTGCACTGTCACTGTCTATGACCCATCGATCCTACTCCCTAGAGAGACCCTGGAATACGTGTACAAGGAGGTATAAAGGAATGCACAATTGCACTACTTGTAATAGCAAAGAACTGGAAATAAACTGAGTGCTAGCCAATATGTCACAACTGAATACTCATGCAAATCTAAGGAACATAATATTTTTTAAAAATTGAGAAGTTTTTTAATATGCAGTATGCTTCCATGTATACAAAGTTTAAACCATGACATGGCAAACAAAACAACATATTATGTAGAGGTACAAGCTTTTTTTAAAATAAAATTATGAGGAAATAGTAAGGAAAATTTAAGCATAAAATATAGGAAGGGGCTTACTTCTAGAGGGAAAAGGTAATAACATGCCCCCCCTGTAATTAGGTTAAATATGATGGTGCCTTACACGTGCATGCACACACACACCCTAATTTTCATCTGCTCAACGTTAAGTAAAACCCATTCCTAAAAAATTATTCTGAGAATTTCATCAGACACTACAAAGGGAGCTTGGAGATTGAAATAGAGTAGGAGGTTAATTTTTAGTCCCCTTGTGTTATTACATTAAGCAATAGGCTTCATTTCCTTGATCTGCTGAAGGAACTGGATATGGTTTTTAAATATTTCCTATAAGACATCCTTAATTTCTTTATCAGAAGATCAAGGGAAACATTAAGTGCTGAGAATGAGTCAAACCCAATGACTGATCAGTTTGGACCACATTTTAGTCTTCTTACAAAAATCTGATCATCTTGAGCTTTAAAGCTTCTTCAGCTCTAAAAGTGATAGTTGGAGGCTTTCAAGCTACTCAATCTACTGATGTGATATAGTACCTGAACAAACCTCTTAAAACCATATAAATGGCTTTTGCTGACATTTTCAGTATCAGGAAGAAATATCTTTTCATCTTCATCCTCATTCTAAAAAGTCATATAAACAACTTTCTACCAGACAACCAGGGTACTTTTATGTGGGAGAGCAGAATTTTATACTCACTGCCCATTTCTTGGAAGAGGATGCTGAATAAAAACATACATTTAGTGTCCACAGTTTTATGTTCCCAAATTTAACTATTTTCTTCATTACTGAATCAAAAGCAGGCAACATATGTTGATTTGTAGATATTGTTATATGACAAACGTGGTTACTGTAACAAGAGACTTCAAAGCTGAGTTGCTTAAACAAGGCAGAAATTTATTTTCTATGGAGTCACAGTGGGGACAGTCAGTCCATGGCAAGTGTGATGGATCACAGGTGCTGAACCCCAGGCTCCTTTCCTGGATCTCTGCCAGGCCTAAGACATTGCACTCATTCACAAAGCCCAGGGTGGCTCAGAACCTTAGCCACATCCTAGCTGTAAGCTGGTGGAGAAGAAAGGAAGGAGAGAGCACAAATACTCACAGGGTTGATCAGAACGTTGTTAGGTGGCCATGCCTATCTGCAAGGGCAACAAGGGCTCAGGGAAGTCAAGAGTTCTGTTATGGACATAGGGGTCAGTCCACCTCTTTGAACACTCAAATACCCATGAATACTCTTGTTCCCATCAGATACCATACTCATTCCCTCTGCAAGGAACATAACCCAAGTCCCCATCCAGTTACTGCAGGGATCACAGTTTTCAGGAATCACAGTCACTTGCTGCCTTATCAGTGGAAAGAAATGCCCATCTAGCCATGCCAAGTGTTGCCCTCTAAGAAGTTGTTCTTGGTTTATTATTCTCCACACCCTAGTAGGAAATGGACATTGGAGACAAGGCCCTTTTTGGTGACTGTTTACCTTTCATAGGCTGTTTCCTAGAGGTGAATGTTTGTATCCTGGAGATTTAAGGCCAGACTTGGAATTGCTTCTGAAATCAATTCCTTCAGACATTGTTTATGCATCTACTTTATTTGCATCTACAGACAAAGAGATCCCTTCTAAATATAGTTTCCAGTCTTGAAACATCTGGTTTTTAATTAATGGCTTTCCTCTTCCTCTCTCTTTCTCTCTTTCCCTCTCTCTGTCTCTCAATGGTACCTGTCTTAATGTCATCTGAAGCCATAGGCTTGATGGGAATTAGAATCCCTTATCTGATTTATGCCACAGTGAAAGCCCCATTGTCTAGCTGAGGGTTTATAACAGGAACTACTACCTAATGGCTTGAAGCCACAACCTATTGACTGAAAAGGTCCTTCTTCAGAGATATTTCTTCAAAGGCTCAATTTTGTCTTCCTTGAAAGCTTTGGTGAATATGGCAAGAAACAGATTATTCTTCTTTCAACATTCTGAGTTTCATCAGCAGGCCCTGTCAGAATTGTGGTCTCCCTTCCAACGTTTTGCAAGAAACAGTTTTGTGAAATGATTTTCTATGATATAATGAAGGTCATAAAATGGAAGAAATGATTTAACAAGGAGTTAGCATGTTGTGGGTCTGAATCCTACTTCAGTTTATTCATTTTGTATGCTGCTCTAACAAGTTATCACAAACGTAGTGACTGAAAAACAACACAACTTTATTATCTTAATGTTCTGGAGGTCAGAAGCCTGGAATATCTGACAAGGCTAACATCAAGGTATTGGCAGCGCTGCCAACCCTGCCAACCTTTCAGGAAACTCCATCAGGGAATCCATTTCTTGTTGTCTCCAGTTTCTACAGGTTACCTGCACTAAGGCAATGCTACATGTGCATGTATTTGGTTTTATTTAGCAGCAACACACTCAGTAATAAATCTTATATTAATCAAGGTACAGATCAGACTGTAACCAAGAAGTCTCCACCTGCAATGGCTCGAATAGAATAAAAATGCATCCTCTCTCATGCTACAGCTGGGTATGTGGCTTAGGGCCAGTACAATGGTTTCACAGCATCTCTAGAGCATGGCTTTTTCCGAATGGTGAGAGAGGGCTCAGCACCACAGTCACATTCCAGCCAATGAAAAGGGGTGGAGAAGAAGGGGGCATGGCCATCTCTTCCACAAAATGACTCAGAATTCTCACATGTATCTTCTAGGCATTTGTAGCTGAAAAGGAACAGGAATTATATATTTTATTTGTCCACATAAAATTTGGAAGATTTCGTGTTAAGGAAAGAAAAGGAACATTAACCAACCATTGACCCCTGAATAAAACAATAAGTGATTGGTTTTCAAGTGTATCTTCAATACACTTCATTCTACACACTTACCTCACAGTTTATACATTAATCTTGAGGAATTCTGCAGCAATGGTGCACTAAGTAATATGCTCCCATTAAGGACAACCATAAAAGCAAATTAAGGTATATTTAAAGGCTGCTTGAATACATTGGGGAGACTGAAATAGTGAAGAACTACCATGCAATGGTCTAGGGGAAAATGAGGGCCCAGGGAAGTAAGCATAGAATTTGGGGCATCTTTTTCCCTGGGACTGTTTGTTGATTTCAAAGAGGTGACTCACAGAAGGTTTTTGTTGTTTTTTGTTTGTTTTTTTTGTTTTACAGTCAGCCAAGATGGAGCCATGATAAACCCCATCAATTCGGGTGGGAACACTAAAGGAATACACTCTAGCAATAAGGATGAACTAAAAGTAAGCTGAGACTGAAACACAGCTTTAAATAATCTCAAATCTTGCAACTGGACTTAGTTATTCCATATTACTTGGAAAATTAAAAAATACAGGTCTTCTCTGGAAGAATATAACATCATCCTAGGCCTCAAATTATTTTTACAAACGAACTAACAAAATATACGTCACGTAACTAAAAATAAGCAAGCACATGAGGAGACAAGCAATAGGAACAAACCAAACAGAAAGTTTATACTTTATTTATTGAAATAAATAAAAATAACAATGTTGAAAATTTAAGCACAGAATTAGAAACTTTCAAAAGGACCAAATAGAAATTTGAGAAATGAAAAATGGAATAACTAAAATGACAAGCTCATTGAATTAGTTTCATAAATGTTTAGATCCAGCTGAAAAGGGAAATAAAAACTACCCAGAAAGAAGCACAAAGAGGAAAAAAAAGTAAGGAAAAATAGAAAAGAAATGGTAGAAAGCAGAGAATACAGTGAGAAAATCTAAAATATGGACTGACTTAAGTGACAAGTGAAGGGGGTGGAAGCAAAATTGAAGACAGAATGTATAAGAATATTCTAAAACTGATGATATAGACATATATATTTAAGAAGTCTTGTGTACTAAGAAGAGTAGAAAAATCTGCTCTTAGAAATACTGCTGAGAACATTTAAACAGCAGCCAGAAAGTTTCCAGGCCTGCTATGATCATGTAAATACATTACAACATATATTTCTTGCTCAGAACGAAAAGCTCAGGACTATCCACATAACATCTCAGGACTATCCATATCCAGCTACCTAAGAACTAATAAAAGTAAACTAAAGCAGGAAAAATGTGTAAGAGAATTGAAATGTAAAGACGTGACCTTCATGGAATTGAGGATGACATTTTTTTCTCATGCCC
The DNA here is from genome assembly GCF_964270905.1 of Leucopleurus acutus. Taxonomy (NCBI): domain Eukaryota; kingdom Metazoa; phylum Chordata; class Mammalia; order Artiodactyla; family Delphinidae; genus Leucopleurus; species Leucopleurus acutus. The sequence goes on along the minus strand of NC_139149.1, from coordinate 6,157,751 downwards.
CTGTCCCATGACAGGCCCAGTCGTGAGGCGGTACAGCAGGATGAGCAATTAAAACTCGAACAGAAAGCTCTGTGGTCTGAGAGTATTAATGGGGTGGTCCCAGATAGGAGAAAGGAATCCATTATTCTTTACATAAATCCAGACTAGTCTCAGCGTCACCAGTGAGTGACACATGCATGGTACACACCAAACCAGCATAAAGGTTTTGAGAACCGAAATAATGTTTAAACGATAGTGCAAGTAAGACTACACCCTGAGCGGTACATGTGTGGGACAGACCCACAGTAGCACAGAAAAATCTTTGAAAACTAAACTCAGATTAGATGAAACACCTGTGGCCTGAAACTACCGTCTAAAAGAGAAGAAATACATTTCAGTTCGGGAGTGACAGCACCAAAATGGCAGTATGTGAGACACCAGCCTCCAACTCTCCACAAAGATCAGCAGTCAACAGCAATCCACAACAAAAATGGCTCTGGAAGAGCTCTGGAGTCCACTTTAGAAATTTCAGCAACACAGTTCACCTGAATACCAGAAAATAACTGCTCAGAAGGAGGAGGAAGACAGCTTCTTTTGACCTGCATCATCCCAACTCCAAGTCGACATTGCTCAGCACTAAGAGGAAACCCCCACTGGAAAGTGTTCCCCTCACCGGGAAAGGAAGAGCGAGGTGAGCAACTAGTTTCCTCAGCCTTTCAGAGCACTGCACAAAGGTCCCTTCTTATCACTCAACCCAGACAGGCAAAGCTGAGTTGTATAGAGATGGCTAAAACAAGGAAGAAAAGTGAGGCTACCAATAGCAGCCACTCAGCAAGGGTGATCGTGGTTCACAGTGACCTAGTCGCACAAACCCAGCAGATTTCACCACCGAAGAAAGAACCAAGGGTCAGCACAGCTGCTGCAGACACCTTGCTGATTTCACTGGTTACTGGTCCACAGGTATTTGTATTTGCTGACACCAGCCACTTGAGTCCCTCCCTGCTGTCGTCCCACCCCTCTCCACTGGAGACTGGGAACTGCACTGGAAGCCAGCCAAGGCCTCTGTGACTACCCAAATTCAAGACACCAACCTAGATCCTCACAGCTGTCCTCCACCACCATATGCACGTGCCAGGCTAGTCCCTATAGCTGTGGACTTGCATTCAGCTGGCCTGACACCATTCATCAGCCTCCACTGTATGCATGATCCAGGAGGAGACTGTGCAGCCAGCAGCCAGGCCGGTCACAGTAGCTTATGGGACTAGATCAGGACCTGCCTTCTGTCACTGGTGTATGCCACTGCACTCACCTAGAGCCAGCCCCTCCAGCTGGACACCCACATGGCAATGCCCATCATCAGCCAACACTGCCATGTGCTGATGGTGAGACTCAACCATCACAGTAGTATGGTTAGTAGTAGTAGCTGAGGGGCCCAAAAGCAAGGGCCCCTCAGCTACTCGTGTGTGTGAATTTGGCCCCAGCCCTTGCTGCCTGGCCTGCCCCCACCACCACATGTGTGTCAGCAATCAGCCTCCGACAATACACAGCTGTCCCTGGCTGGCCCCTGCAGCTGTGTGTACATATACAACACCAGCTCTGGCCTCTACCACTGCCTGCTCTGGTCCCTAGCTGTTGGACCTAGAAGTGCCACTGAGGACCCTCACAGCCTTTGCACCTACTGTGGATTCCCCATAGGGTGTTCAACAAGTAGCATACAGTTGTTGATGCTATAGACCCCAGAATCCTGATCCAGACATCATGCCCTCCTGGACCTAGTGTTACTATACACCCCTGAACATGGCATCCAGCACCACTGGAGCAGGGTCACAGCATGCTCCAGCATGCCTCCACCCACAGGTGTATAGGTCTTTCACCCCCTTGATTAAATTTGTTCCTAGGTATTTTATCCTTTCGGTTGTGACTGCAAATAGGATTGTTTTCTTAATTTCTCTTTCTGCTAGCTCATTGTTATTGTATAGACATGTTACAGAGTTTTGTATATTGATTTTGTGTTCTGAAAATTCACTGTATTCACTTATTATTTCTAGTAGATTTTTGGGGGGAGTCTTTAGGATTTTCTATATATAGTATCATGCCAACTGCAAATAGTGACAGTTTTACATCTTCCTTTCTAATTTGGATGTCTTTTATTTATATTTCTTGATAATTGCTCTGCCTATAACTTCTAATACTATGTTGAATAAGAGTGGTGACAGTGGGCATCCCTGTCATGTTCCTGATCTTAGAGGAAACACTTTCAGCTTTTCACTGTTGAGTATGATGTTCACTGTGGGCTTGTCATGTATGGCCTTTATTATGTTGAGGTATGATCCTTCTATACCCATTTTATTGAGAGTTTTTATCATAAATGGGTATTGAATCTTGTTAAATGCTTTTTCTGCATCTATTAAGATGATTATATGTTTTTTATCCTTCATTTTATTAATGTGGTGTATCGTGTTGATTGCTTTGCAGATGTTAAACCATTCTTTCCTCCCTGTGATAAATCCCACTTGATCATGGTATATGAGCTTTTAATGTATTGTTGTACTCAGTTTACTAATATTTGGTTGAGGATTTTTGCATCTGTGTTCATCAGAGATATTGGCCTGTAATTTTATTTTATTTTTCGACTGGTTTTGGTATCAAAAAATTGTCCTTTGAAATGAGTTAAGAAGTATTCCCTCCTCTTCAATTTTTTTGTAATGGTTTGAGAAGTATAGGTATTAAATTTTCATTGAATGTTTACTAGAATTCACTTATGAAACTATCTGGTCCTGGACTTTTGTTTTGGGGGAGGTTTTTGATTACTATTACTATCTCTTTATTAGTGATCAATCTATTCAGATTTTCTATTTCTTCATGATTCAGTCTTGGAAGATTGTATGATTCTAAGAATTTGTCCATTTCTTCTAGGTTGTCCAATTTGTTCATATAGTGCATAGCTGTTCATCATATTCTCTTATAATCTTTTGTATTTCTATGGTATCCATTGTTATTTCTCCTCATTCATTTCTGATTTTATTTATCTGAGCTTTATTTCTTTTGTTCTTAGTGAACCTAGCTAATGTTTTGTCAATTTTGTTTATCTTTTTGAAGACCCAGCTCTTATTTTCATTGATCGTTTTAGTTCTATTTCATTTATTTCTGCTCTGATCTTTATTATTTCTTTCCTTCTACTGACTTTGGGCTTCATTCTTCTTTGTCTAGTTCCTTTAGGTATAAGGTTAGATTGTTTACTTGAGATTCTTCTTGTTTCTTGAGGTAGACCTATATTGCTATAAACTTCCCTCCTAGTATTGTTTTTTCTCTATCCCATGGATTTTGGTATCATATTTTTATTTTCATTTGTCTTCAGGTAAATTTTTATTTCTCCTTTGATTTCCTTTTTGAGCCAATAGTTATTCAGTAACATGTTGCTAAGCCTCCACATATTTGTGATTTCTCCAGCTTTCCTCTTGTAGTTGACTTCTAGTTTCATACCCTTGTGATCAGGAAAGATGCTTGATATGATTTCAGTCTTCTTAAATTTATTTTGACTTGTTTTGTACCCTAACACATGTACTATTCTTGATAATGTTCCATGTGCACTTGAGAAGAATGTGTATTAGGCTGCATTTGGATGAAATGTTCTGTATAAATCTATTAAGTCCATCTGCTCTGTTTCATTTAAGGCTGCTGTATTATTGACTTTCTGTCTGGATAATTTATCCACTGATGTGAGTGGAGTATTAAAGTCCCCTACTATTATTGTGCTGCTGTCAATTTCTCCCTGTCAGTCTGTTAATAATTGTTTTGCATATTTTTGTGTTCCTATGTTAGGTGCATGTATATTAATCACTGTTATGTCTTCTTGATGAATTGTCTATTTTTTTCTCATGTTACCTTTCTTGACATGAAGTCTATTTTGTCTGATATGAGTATGACTACACCTTGTTCTTCTGGCTGCAGTTTGCTTGGAGTATCATCTTCCATCTCTTCACTTGGAGCCTATGTTTTTCTTCAGAGCTGAGGTGAGTCTCCTGGAGGCAGCATTCGTTGGGGCTTGTTTTTTTAATCCATCTGGCCACTCTGTGTCTTCTGATTGGGGAATTCACACCATTTACATTTAGGGTGAATACTGATAGATGAGGACTTAGTTTTACCATTTTGTGCTTTGTTTTCTGGTTTCTCTGTATCTGCATTATTTCTTTTTCCTTGTATTTCTATCTGCTGCTTTGGTTTGATGATTTTCTATGAAATTTTTCTCAGTTTCCTCTTCTTTATGTTTTGTGTCTCTGCTCCAGATTTATGTTTTGTGGTTACCATGAGGTTTGTATAAAGCATCTCATAGATCAAATATTCCTTTTTCTCCTGATAGCATTGTATCTTCATTTACTTGTTCAGGTTCCATCCTCTTCCCCCTTTGTGTTTGTTGTCTAAAATTATCTATTTTTACGTTGTGTGTTTGTTACCAAATTGAAGTAGCTATAGTTATTTTTTTCTGCTTCTCCCCCTCTTTAATCTTTATGCTACAAGAAAATGTTTAAAAACATATTCTGATGAAGAGTTGTAATTTTATGATTCTGTCTATTTATCACCTTACTCATAGTTTTGTGTACTTTTGCCTTTCTGGAAGAGGAGCTCCTTTCAACATTTCTTGTAAGGTAGGTATAAGATTGATGAACTCCCTCGGCTTTTGTTTGTATTGGAAAGCCTTTATTTCTCCTTCATATCTAAAGGATAATTTTGCTGGATAGAGTATTCTTGGCTGACAATTTTTATCTTTCAGTATTTTAAGAATGGCATTCCATTCCCTCCTGGTGTATAGGATTTCTATTGAGAAATCTGCTGATGGCCTCATGGGGGCTCCTTTGTAGGTTAATATTCTTTTTTCCCTGGCTGCCTTTAAAATTCTTTCTCTGTCACTGGCTTTTGTCAATTTTAATATGTGTCTTGGAGAAAGTCTTTTTACATTTAAGGTAATTAGGTGTTCTCTTAGCTTCATAGACTTATATATCTAGTTCCTTCCCCAGGTTTGGGAAGTTCTCAGCTATTATTTCTTTAAATAAACTCTCTCTTTCCTTCTCCCTCTCTTCCACCTCTGGGATACCCATTACCCTAATGTTGCCCTTCCTAAAAGGGTTTATAGCTCTTGTATTATTTTCTCATTATTTTGTACACCTTATTTCTCTTCCTTTTTCTACTTGTATCATTTCTAGATTTCTATCTTCAAGTTCACTACTTCTCTCTTCCATATGGTCTGCTCTATTTCCAATGCTTCCTAATGCATTTTCATCATATTTATTGAGTTCTTCAGCTCCATAATTTCTGTTTGCTTCTTTATTAGAGTTTAAATCTCTTTGGTAAGGGATTCCTTCTATTCATTAATTTTATTTCTGAGCTCATTGAGCTGCCTTTCTGAGTTTTCTTGTAGCTCACTGAGTTTCTTTATGACAGCTATTTTGTATTCTCTAACAGTTAGATTGCAATATTCAGTGACTTTGTTTGGTTTCTGTAGAATTGTCATTTGGTTTTTGTGGTACAGTGTTACTGTGGTTCCCAATAGTTCTTGGTGAGTTGTCTGCCAGCACATTTGAAGTATCAACAGGTTAGAAATTAGAAGCCTTTCTTTTGTTTTCTAGTTAGGTAGTGCTATAGCACAAGTTTTTGGTTTTTCTTACCTGAACTAACTGTGGTCACATTTTACCGGTTGTAGCTTGATGAAGAAAGACAAAAGGAGCTTTTTACTCCACCATGTTGCTGACATCACCAATTATAGTTTTTTTTTTAAATTGTTGCCATACATTAATCACAAGTAGGTATAAAGGCATTTTACTAGAAAAAAATAATAAAACACTTAAGAATAAATTTAACCAAAGATTTGAAAGATCTGTACGTGGAAAACTACAAGACTTGGATGAAAGAAATTGAAGAAGACACAGACAAATAAACAGATATTCCATATTCATGGACTGGAAGAAAATAACATTGTTAAAATGTCCAAAGCACCTAAAGTAACTATACTTTCAATGCAATCCTTATCAAAATTCTAATGGCATTTTCATATATTAGAAAATATATCCTAAAGCTTAAATGTAATCACAAAAGACCCTACATAGCCAAATCAATCTTGAGAAACAAAGATGGATTTATTATGCTTGCTAATTTCAAACTATACTACAAACTATACCAACTCTACTTCCTGATTTCAAACTCTACTACTATGATAATATAAATACATATAAAAAATAGACACATATAACAATGGAACAGAATGGAGAGCCCAGTAATAAAACCTCACATAAACAGTCAAGTAATATTTCACAAATGAGCCAACAATACTCACTGTGGAAAGTGTAGTCTCCTAATAAATGGTGGTGTGAAAACTGAATAACCACATGCAGAAGAATAAAATTAGATGCCTATTTTACACATTTCACAAAAGTTAACTCAAAATGGATTATAGATTTAAATGTAAGAGCTGAAACAACAACAAAACTCTTACAAGAAATCAGATGGGAAAAGCTCCTTAACATGGATCTTAGCAGCAACTCTTTAGATATAACATCAAAAGCTGAAGCAACAAAAGCAAAAATGAACAAGTATGGCAGCATAATTCTTAAAAGCTTCTTCACAGCAAAAGATACAAATAACAAAATAAAATGTAACACACAGAATTGGAGAAAATATTTGCAAACCATCTATAAGGGGTTAATGTCAAAATATATAAATAATTCATACAATTCAATAACAAAACAACAAACAGTCCAATTAAAAATTGGGCAGAGGGGGGCTTCCCTGGTGGCTCAGTGGTTAAGAATGCACCTGCCAATACAAAGGACATGGGTTCGAGTCCTGGTCCAGGAAGATCCCACATGCTGTGGAGCAACTAAGCCCGTGTGCCACAACTACTGAGCCTGCACTCTAGAGCCTGTGAGCCACAGCTACTGAGCCTGTGTGCCACAACTACTGAAGCCCACATGCCTAGAGCCCATGCTCTGCAACAAGAGAAGCCACCACAATGAGAAACCCATGTACCACAACAAAGAGTAACCCCCCTTGCTGCAACTAGAGAAAGCCCGTGCACAGCAATGAAGAACAATGCAGCCAAAAATAAAATAAATAAAAAATAAATTAATTAAAAAATAATGGGCAGAAGATCTGAATAGATATTTTTCCAAAGAAGACTTACAAATGTTCAACTGCTACACTTAAAAAAAGATGCTTGACATCATTATTTATCAGGTATCAGGGAAATGCAAACCACAAAGAGATGTCAACTCACACTTGTTAGAATGGCTATTATCAAAAAGATAAGTGATAACTAGTATTGGCAAAGATATGGAAAAAAGAGATCCCTGTGCAGTATTCTTGAGAATGTAAATTGGTGCAGCTATTATGGAAAACATTATGGAGTTTACTCAAAAAATTAAAAATAGAACTACCATATGATCCAGCAATACCTTCTAGGTGTTGAAGAGATATCACACTGCAATGTTCATTACAACATTATTTACAACAGCCAAGAAATGGAAACAACTTAAGTGCTCAATGGATAAATGGATACAGGGAATGTATATATGTGTGTGTATGTATATATATATATATACACACACATACACATACATATATATATATATATATATATATATATATATATATATATGGTGGCTATAATTATACTTTCTCCTATATATGGTAAAGGCAAACAAAAGAAACCAAAGCAAAACACCTTGAAGTGAACAGAAAAATAAGTATTCTTAGAAAAGAAATAAAAACTATGAAAACAAAATAAAATAAATATTAGAAGTTGAATCTATAGTATCTGAAAAGAAATGCTAGATGAGCTCAATAGTAGAATGAAGATAATAGAGGAAAAAATCTTGAAAATAGATTAATACTAATTATCAAATCTAAACAACAGAGAGAAAAGAATTAAATAAAATGAGCAGAGACTCAGGAATCAGTGGAACAATATGGGAAAAATCTAATATGAATGGCATTTTGTCCAGGGAGGAGAAAAGAAAGACATGGTCCAAAATAAAGCAAAGTAAAACAGAGAATCAATTAAAAATTATTTGGGTGCATCCAAAGATTCAGATGGAAACACACAATGCCACACCAAAATGTTAAATGTGTATCAACTCAAATTTGATATCTAGTTTTGATATAAATCAATTTTATATATCTACCTTCCAGTTTGCAGGAGATTTGGTTGACAAAAGCACATGCTCAGTGGCATCACAGGGGTGCAATCAGCAAAATCTAGGATGTTGGAAACTCAATAGGATCAATAGTCTACTTAAGGAAATTGAAAGGGAAAAAAGAAATAGGAATTGGAGGTGGGGGAGTGAAATGAATAATGTGGACCCTGATTCAAAGAATGCTATTGAAAAAGAATATGTTTTACTTTTTTTTTTTTTTTTTGTGGTACACGGGCCTCTCACTGTTGTGACCCCTCCCATTGTGGAGCATAGGCTCCGGGCCCAGCCGCTCCACGGCATGTGGGATCCTCCTGGACTGGGGCAAGAACCCATGTTCCCTGCATCGGCAGGTGGACTCTCAACCACTGCGCCACCAGGGAAGCCCTAAGAAAGAATATTTATAAGGAAATAGGGAAAACTTGAACACTGACTAGTTATTGGTTGATTTTAAAGACTTCATTTTTTTTAAAGTATAATAGTGGCATTGTGGCTATGTTTTAAACAAGAGTCTAGATGAAGCACATGGAATTTTTTTCCAGAATAATATGGAAGAAAAGGGAGTGTATAGACAAAATAAGAGTAAGTTATGTGGTGAGGGGTAGGGGTTCAAGTCATTCTCTTGCATGTGGATATCTAGTTGTCCTAACAAAACTTGTTGAAACACTATTTTTTCCACTTAATTATTTTAACACCCTTGTTGTAAATTAATTGAACATAAATGTAAGGGTTTATTAATGGACACTTGATAACAGTCAACTGATCAATACTTCTACCCTTATGCTAGTACCATTTAGTTGTTGCTATTGGTGTTGTTTAGTGACTTTCCTGAACTAAATCTGTAAAGTCTGTATTCTTTGTTGTGTGTGGCTACTGAAGTCTCTGCTTGGCTATCTTAGAAGTCAGCTAAAGACTGTACAGATATTTCCCTAAATATCTTGATCTGAGAAGTCTCTCAGCCTTTAGTGAGAGTCTCTGTGTGCAGGTTAGAGCACTGGTTTAACACTCAGCCAGGTAGGTGGCAACTCTACCTTAGCTTTCACTTCTTGCTTGGGCAGAGCCTCAAGTTCAACCCAAGGGAGAGACTAGGGCTGTCTCAGAATTTTCCCAGACATGCAGACCTGCAAATACATGATACATACCAGATTTTCATTAATTTGTCAGAGCTTTTCAAGGCCCCTTATGGACATCTCATTCCCCAGATTTTCCTTTTAAGGTTTTTGGTGACTTTCTGTTAGCTCCAACTGTTGTTACCACATAAAGCAGCTGCAATGTTAATCAATTTACATGGGTTATTATAATAGATGACCTTGGGAAAAGGTTGTTTGCACTGAATGTGCTCTGGGTCAAGTCAAATAAAAACAAAACCTGAGAGTGGGCTTTTTCAGGGGGACGGCCAGATCTTTTAATAATGATAATTCTATGCATTTGGCACTTTGTGGGGGACCTCTATATCTAACCTGCCTGTTGTTTACTACTACTAGCCTGTTGCCTACCAAGACTACTATGATTGCAAGTTTGTCAGTTTTCAAGGTTAATGGGGAGAGCAAGACGGAAATAAGGTAAATTAAAGTGCCACAAAGCTCTCTGTTATTATTGACATTTAGCCATTTTCCTTGGGTGTTGAAAGGTTGGGTTAATTTCCAGTGTTTTGAAGAAGTTGCCTTTTACAATTTTGCTGGTGTTCTCATTATTTTATGAAGAAATAGATTTTCATTGATCCTTACTGTACCATTCTGAAAGTGTTTTCCTCATAACAGTTTTCTTTTTAATATGTCATATTCATTATCCATTAATTCAGCAAACTCATGAGTCAGAGTAAGAATGCCTGACACGCTATATGCTTGGCAACAAGACTATCTATTTTAGGTTGCCCTTTCAGGACATGCTAAAAATCTACAAGCTCTAATGTATGTCCAGATATTTGACTAAGTTTTTACTTGTTTGGTTGCTCCAGGATTATGAAATTATTTCCTAAGTCTGTAATCTTTGAACCCCTCTAAGAAGCTTTGATTGAGCACAAGAACCTACAGAGCTCTCTTTTCTATGAGATCCTAAGTAGTTATAATAAAAAGTAAGCCATCTCTCACAACGTGTACATCTTTGTAAGGGTGCTGAGTGGGCATTTTCTCTGTATTTGATGACCAGGACACACAGTAGAAAAAAAAAGAAATACTAAGTTCTCGTGATTTAAATTGGTGCCTGGTACCTCCCCCAGGCTTTTCTAAGATTGAACTACTGCTTCAGTGACAGAGAGTGCTGAATAACATACAACACTCTCCCCAAAGTAATCCCACACAACATCTATATGGGGAATGACCAGTACCACACAAAAACAGACCACTCAAAAGGACGAAAATGGCTTTCCACCAATATCAGAAGCAAATTACATAAGAAGAGTTGGCTTCTTCTATCCATAGTTCCTTTTCCTAATAGCAGAGGAATTAAATACAAGAAAAGAAGATTGAAAAGTTTCACCAAAAGAATGGCATTTGATGAAGTGCAATGAGGAGAAACTTCAAAATCAAAATAAAATTGAACTCTTTGCTATATATACTGTGAGAATGAAAAGAATCTTAGGAATCACCCCAGAACACATCGACATCAACCTAAATTGGCACACAGTTATTGTGAAGAGCCCTAGAGGAACCCTGGGGCAGGACTTCAATCACATCAAAGTAGAACTCAGCCTCCTTGGAAAGAAAAAGATGATGCAGCTTTGGGTCAGCAAACAGAAGGGAAATGGCTATAGTTTGCACTGCCTGCCCTGGGGGCAATGCTGGACTTGGTCACTGCTGCATCTACATTGTTTTTCAGCAGACTGAATCTTTTATTGAAATCCAAAATTTCTTATGAGAAAAATATACTCATAATATTTGAAATAGGTCAGGTGTGCTCTGTTCAGAACTTTAAGCCCAAAAAGATTAGTTAAATCTTGAAGGAAATGACATTGAACTTACATCAAATCCAGATGTTTTGAGTTAAGGAAGATATCAAAACATCATTATGTCTCCACAAAAGGAAAAGTTCAGTAGGCTGGTAGATGAGCTCTAGCCATTGCCCAGCTTCAGAAACAAAAGATGCCAACTGGTATCTAAGACCTTATATTTTAAAGACCTAAGATAAGATATTAAATTTTAGAAGAAAATTATCTATTGTTTTGTTTAAATTTGAGATTTTAAATCAGACTTAAATGTTCATTTTAATAAGTAATAAAAAGGATACAAAGGAAATAAATTCAAGAGAAACTAATTTTTTAAATCACGTTTTTTGTTTGTTTGTTTGTTTTTTCCCTACTGAGCTGTGGGTCCTCATTAACCACTGAAATGATTTGTGTATTTTTTTCCATCTAGATTGTATTTACTCTAAAACTGAGCCTCTATACAAGGGACATATTTGTCTGTCTCAATCTCCCCTCATCTGGTAAATATCAACGCTGGGTTCCTAAGAACCACTAAGTAAAACCTTAGTAGAATGATAAACATTTGACTCATAATATTGCAGCCCAGTGTCCCTGAGACCCAGCACTCTCTCGGCTTCCTCTCTTGGAGTGTGACTTGTCTCAATAAATTAGTCATCTTCTGAGTTGTCCTACAGCAATGAGGATACTAGAAAACTGGATGAAATTATGGCACTTAGAGAACTATAATAGTGCATATCGTTATGTGTGGGGTTACACACTGTGGAATATATGTCTGCACAATTCACAGCATGCATTTCACCACCCATCCCAGAGGTTACATGGATTTCAGAATGGAAGAGAGGGCAGAGTGTTGTACGAAGGGAAAAACATCAGGGTCACTGTGCTCCTGGCTTTGCTCCCAAGTACCTGTATTGCTCCATGTGGCCTGGGTAAGACATTCGATCTCTAAGGCCTCAATGTTTCTGTATTTCAAAGCAGGACGGAAGTTCCTGGACTGCTTCTCAGGGGTGAGGAGAGATCACATGGATCACAGTAGCAATAATGGTTACAGTGGACCTTTATCATTTGGGGCTGCTCAGCATCTAGATAACCCCACCACCACCATGGAAGTTGGAGATACTGGATGCTGCTGCCCCCTCACTCTGGAAGACAGGCCTAGATGGTTGAAATCTGGAGGAAGATCTGAGTTCAGGGCAGGTAGAGATAATGAGCTGTAGGGTGATGAGGACAGGGTGTAGTATTGAGGGTCTTGTTGGGGTAGGAGGAGTGTGATCCTCAACTGGCTGGTCTCCAGACTATGACATCACCTGTTCTTGGCTGGGCCCTGCCTCCACTTGTGCCTGCCTGCTTGCTAGGTGTGGTACCCCAGCCTTCCTACTCATACTATAAACTATGCAATCTTATTCTGATCCACTACTTTTCTAAGCTATCCAGCCTGAGTTCTGTTGTTTGTGGCTAGAAATCCCGGAATAGACAAGTATTTTGGAGTTTACAAAGTTACTTTGCATTATAATTTTCTATTTGAGCCTTAAGATACTGAAAATTGGGTATTTTTCCAACTCAGAGGAGTGACTCACCTAGTTAACTCAGCTAGTAGGTGCCAGAATCTAGACTTAAACATTGAAAGTCTTTGAAAGAATGTATGCTTTCTCAGAAAATTATATGTCTTTTAAGGATGAAGCTAATAGTAGATTGAATGATACTTTCCATTGGAAACACCCAGACCAGGAAATCTGGAGGCCTGACCCCAGCTCTGACAATCTCACTATGGGTACCACAGAATTTTCACCTGTAAAATGAGTAAATTGGTGTAGGATATGTTTAAGTAATATCCCACTAAGATCTAGATTCATATGCTATAGAATTTCAATGCCTGAGAACTTCTCTTAACCATTCTTTGCTAGCCATAGCTGCATACTGACCAGAGTTTCTCATGTTGTTGGGAGTGATAGAAATGTCCTTTCTCATCAGAGGAGATTAAGTCTTTCCTACACCTCAGTGGACAGACACCCTTCTAATGACTTGTGTACAGTTTATGCTTGTCCTTGTGGGCTCCCTCCTCAGAAAATGCCCAGATTTTAATGTGTATGTTGTTAATTGGGGTTTTGTTTCAAAACAGAAATTCTTCTTATTGTAGAAAAGTAAGAACTTATTTTTAAAGTATTAATAAGAAATAAAAAATTGTCTGTAACGGTGTAGGTGGCTTCCTGAGTGGCAGTATGAGGAGTTCTGTGGACTCTCCTCAGGAAAATAACCATAAATGGTGATAATTATTTTAGAAAACATATTTGAAGACTATGGAAGTTACCATAAGGACATACAGGAAATGAGGAAATATTATTCAAGAATATCTACTAAATTTCATTAAGAAAATAAGAGAACTGTGACACTAGTCCAATGTGATGGAAGTTCTATTTCAAGAGGGTTCAGCAAAGAACACAGGGCCTCCCCTCTCTCAACTCCAAGTCTAGGACTATAGTGTCTTCCTTGGAGAAGCAGGCGATCAGAATTTTTCATCCACCAACTTCCATGTTACAAAAGTTTTATTCTAATTAAGAGCTGCCAAGAGGTCTGAGAATCTCTTTAGCTTCCTAGCCCCCAGCTGGAGGTTGAAAGTTTTATCTGAGATAAAATATCTGGGCACCAATATTCCATGCCCCATCTCACTTATAGGGTGGAGTTTCTATGCTGGAAATGGCAAGCTGAGAAGACCAGAGGCTATTTTCCCTGCCCCATTCCCTGGTGGTGAAAAGGGGTGTCACTTTTCTAGAAATGGGCCGTTATCCCCATTTCTGAAACAGTGGCACAGAGGATTTGCACAGTGAGAGAAGGAGGCAATAAGAACAAAGAGCTCAGTCACTCTCCCCAAAGAAATTAACTTTACTTGAAACAGAACATGGGGAAGTTCAAGCCTAAAGTCAGTGTCAAAAAACAATAAATATTTTGGTATTAAGCAATGAGTCTGGTATTTCCATGAGATCAACAAGCTAAATTATACTCAAGCTAACAATATAACAGTGAGAATCCAGAAAAAGACCACTAAGTAGAGCCCGCCTGGGTTAGAGTTAACTTCAAAGACTAAATTCAAGTAGGACTCCAAAAATAGGGAAAAAGGGGTTCAAATTTAATTGGATCAGACTGTGGAGCAACATATGTTGCAGATCATTGCCTAAAACAATACAGCAATCATCCAACAACTAGTGGAGATTAAAAGCTGTGTGTGATACAAGCAGAGGAAGCTTAATAAAGAGATCAGAGAAAGAGACGGTAAAAGAAACCCCTACAAAAACCACTGTCATGACAGGGTGACTGTATGTCTAAGGCTGAAGCCTCTGAAGAAGGACATTAGAGGTTGGTGCAGAAAATAGATTCCATTGAAGTAGACCAGTGAAAACACTAAACAAATAAAGAACAAATAATATGTCTTATGGGGAGGAGGAATTATCTAGACTGGCTACAATATATTATCTAAAATATCCAAATTTTAACTAAAAACTATGAAATATGGAAGGAAATAGTAAAGTGTGACCTATACACAGGGAACTAAAAGAAAGCAACAGAAACTGCCTGTGAGAGGGCTCAGATGTTGGATTTAGAAGATAAAGACTCAAATCAGTTATTGTAAATATATTCTAAGAACCAAATGAAACAATGCTTAAAGGTGAATTAGGTAAGATAATGATGTCTCATTAAATAGAGAATATACATTAAAAGATAGAAAATGCTCAAAAGTTAAAATTCTGGAGTTGAAAAGTATGATAATGTAAATGAAAAATTCACTAGAGGGGCTCAAGAGTAATTATGGTCTGGCATTAAGAGAGAATCAGCACACTTGAACATATATTAACAGAGATGATGCAACTGGAATAATAGCAAGGGGGGGGGAAAGAAAAATGAACAGAGCCCAACAGAAATATAGGATGTGGTTAGTGCAATAACATAAGGCAAGAATCAGAACAAAAATGAGAAGGAGAAAGGGACAGAAAAATATTAAAAAAATAATGGTTTAAAAATTCTCATATTTGTAACAAAAACATTAACCTACACACTCAACAAGGTTAACCAATTTGAAGTAGAATAAAATAAAGAAATATATACCCAGAAACATCATAGTAAAAATATTGAAAGACAAAAACAAAGAGAAAAATCTTGAAAGTAGCAAGAAAATATTGACTTGTAATATACAGGGGAAATCAAATAGTAATATAGTTGACTTCTCATCAGAAACAATAGAGGAGAGAAAACAATGGGATGACATATTTAAAGTGCTGGGGCGGGGGGGCTGCTGTCAACCAAGAATCTTATATGCATTAAAATTATCTGTGAGAAAATGAAGGCAAAATAAATATATTCCCAAATAAGCAAAAACTAGCAGGTGTGTCTTACAGAAAAAATAAATATTGTTCAGAAAGAAACAAGTGACCCAGAGAGTCATTTTAATTTAAATAACAAAACAAAGAATATCAATAATTATAAAAGACAATATAATTGGATATTTTATCTCCAGTCTTCTCTTACTGATTTAGAAAGCAATGATTATTGTACCTGTAAAATATTTGACAATAAAGGTAATAATACAAACAACTCAAGAAAAAATAGAAAATCTGAATAAAATTGAAAAAGGAAAGAAACTGATTAACAGTAATTAAAAATATTCACACAAAGAATAACCCAGGTGCACATAGATTCATTAGTGATTTCTACCAATTATTTAAAGAATAATTAGCACAATCCTTTACAACATGTTCCAAAACATGTAAGAGGATGGAACACTTTTCACTTAATTGTATATATTAATTCAATATAACCCCAATATCAAAACCAGAGAAAAATATTGCAATTAAAAAAAAAAACTATAGACCAATACCCTTATGAATTTGGACACAAATATCCTCAACATAATATTAGCAAAGCAATTCCAGCAACATATAAAAAGGGTCTTACATCATTACTAAATGGAATTTACCCCAGGAACGGAAAGTGTGTTCAAAATCAAAAAATCAATGTAATACCCCATAACTATAAAGACAAAAACCACATGATCACCTAAATAGATTCATGAAACACATTTGAAAAAAAAAAATCTAACATCTTTTCATGAGAAAAATTTCAACAATTAACTTTCTCTACCTGATAAGAGGATCTATGAAAAGCCCAGAGCTACATCATACTTAATGGTGAAAGACTGAATGCTTTCCTGTTAAGATCAGGAATAAGACAAAAATGTCCACTCTTGCCACTATTCAACATTTTACTGGAAGTTCCAGTCGGGATGGCTATAGGCACATAAAATGCATCCAGATTTGAAAGGAAGAAGTAAAACTATCTGTATTTGTATATGACATGATCCTGTATACAAAAAATTCTAAATAGTGCACTAAATCACTACTAGAAATAATGAGTTCAGAAAGAAAATAAGTTCAACAAGTTCAGTAATTAATAAAAAGTTTATTGTATTTCTATACACTAAAAATTAACAATCAGAAAATGAAATGAAAGAAACAATTCCATTTATAATAGCATCAAAATGAATAAAACACTAAAGGATAAATTTACCAAAAGAAGTACAAGGCTAATACTTTGAAAAGTATAAAATATCATTGAAAGAAGTTAAAAATCTAAATAACTGTAAAATCACCCCATGTTTATGGACTGGAAGTTCTGAAATTGTTTAGAGAGCAATTCTTTCCAAATTGATCTACTGATGCAGTACTTCTTTATCAAAAACCAGCTGGAATTTTTTTGCAGAAACTGACACAATGATTCTAAAATTCATATGGAAAGTCAAGGGGTATCTAATGGTCAAAACAATCTTGAAAAAAGGATATCAAAATTGGAGGACTAGGACTTCATCAAAATGTTGGGCTAGCAAGGTCCAAGTTCACCACCCTACACAAAAAGCCATCTGAATCAACTTTGTAGGACCTTTGGTAAACAATCAAAGGCTTAAAGCACCCAAGCAGACACCCAAGCAAGAAAAAGCCATGTTCAACACTGTGGTGTTTTACTCACAGTTGCCTCAATGCTTCATAGTGCAACCATGGTGGTCTTTGTCTTGAGCAGCAGTAGCCCAGTTTTCAGTTCCCTCCCTCAAATCAGAGGAAAAAGTGAAGATCTTATATACAAACTATTGTGTATATCTGTTCTAACTTGTCTCAGGGTTACCTAAAATTTTGGATTCCATAAACATTAAAATATATATATTTATGCTGTGAATTACACCACTAAAGGAAGTTAAAAACAACCAACAGAGAGTAGCACTTGAAAAGGACTTTTACCCATAATATACAAAGAATACTTACAACTCAATAGTAAAACAAATAATGCAATTATAATTTGCAAAGGATATGAATCAACATTTCTCTAAAGAAGACATACAGATGGCCAATAAGCACATGAAAAGATGCTTACTATCATTAGTCATTATGAGACAGGAAGAAAGGGGGCAGGGCACAACCATTAAAAGAATGACACAACCATTGAGAACAGGGTAAGACATAGACTGGTTAGAACCAACTAGGCCCAAGATGGCGGAAGATCCGACTTCCAGTAGAGCTTGAGACTCATCATATGCTCATTGTAATACGTTAGCTAAACGACAAACCCACAGGCACAATGATAGTTTTGAGACTGACCATAAAAGGCCAAAAAGTGGGCTGTGGCCCAATTCCTGGAACTCCCTGCCCTTCCCCCAAATAGTTGGAATAATCCTTCCACTTGTTAGCCTATGAAATTACCCAGCCCATAAAAACTAACCACCCTAGATTTTGGGGACATTCTTACTTTCCAAGATGGCCCATGTCCTCAGGGCGCCTCTTGGCCTTCTGAGACTCTGTCTAAGGAGTGTGTATCTCTTCAAATAAACTTGCTTTCAGTTTACTCTGGGTCACTCTTGAATTCTTTCCTGTGTGAAACCAAGGACTTTCACTTGGCAGACCATCACAGGGACTCACCAGAGACCTGGGACATGACCATCCTCTCATGCTCCATTTTCCTGCAACAATTAGGGAAAGGCAAATAAAAACCACAAAATACCATTGCACATTCACTAAGATGGCTAAAATAAATAAAAGCATAAAATATCAAGTGTTGGCAAAAATTGAAATATGAATCCTCATATATTGCCAGTCAGATTCTAATGGCACAGCAATTATTAAATGCTAAACATAGATTTATCATATGGCCCAGAAATTCCTCTCCTAGGTACATACTCAAAAGAAATTAAAGCATACTTCCACACAAAAACTTGTACAGAACATTCTTCACAATAGCCAAAAATTGGAAGAAACTTAAATGTCTATCAGCTCATGAATGAGTAAATAAAATGGAGGTATATCCATACAGTTATATATTATTTAACATTAAAAATGGATAAGGTATTGATACATGCTACAAAATGGGTGAACTTTGAAAACGTTTTCTAAGAAGAGGGTTACAGAAGACCACATAGCATATGATTCCATTTCTGTGAAATGTCCAGAATAGTTAAATCTATAGAAAAAGTAGGTTAGTCGTTGCTTAGAGCTGAGGAGTTTGGGGCAAATGATGAGTAAATGCTATTGGGCATAATGTTACTCTTTGGAGTGATGAAAATATTCTAAAATTAATTATGGTGATGGTTGCACAACTCTCTGAATATACTAAAAAAACATTAAATTATACACTTAAATGGATGAGTTATATGTTACATGAATTATATCTTAATAAAGATGTTTAAAAAACAATTACCTGTAAGGTCACTGCCTAGATACAGCTTCTAGAAAGGAAGGATACAAAGTTTTTCTCTAGACTGGAAAGTAAGAGGAAACTACTTCTTTTAGACAAGTCATATGCTTGGGGAGTATGGAAATCCTGAATGACTGGAGAGCCAAAAGGAGTAGAGTCTGTGTTCAGCTTCCTTTCTAGGTCCCTGAGAAGCAATGCCCTGACTTGCAGGCAACCTTACACAATCAATAGCATTCCCAGTGATATTCCACCACTTGATAGCAGAGCTGGTTTGCAAGGGGGTGCCTAAGAAGACGTGTCTGAGCTGAACAGATATGTCAGTGATAGATCATGGACTCCTCAGATTCTCTGTCTCTCACATCCCCTGGAGTCTTGGCTGATTGCTCTTTGTCAGTTCCACTGTGATGTCAGAGTATTTGTGAACCATTTGATTCCATCTGGGAGGCTACAGAACTCTGCTCATATGACTACTTCTGGACTCAGCAGGTTTAGGTACAGTTGACAAACTAGGTGTCCCGGGGAAAATCTCTTACCAGTTGGAAACAGGAGATGGTAAGGAGCTGGCTGGTACGTTTTTTCCTTCTTCTTGTGGATTGTTCTGAGGTCCAGATTTTCTATTTAGCCTTTTCAGAGATATCTCACAGCTGCTATGTCTGTTTGTGGCTAATCTTGAAGTAGAAGTACAGCAAGCACAGGAATGAATTACTTCTCTTCCTTTTCTTTGCCTCCCCTTCCCTTCCTCTCTCTCAATTTCTCCCTCTCTCACATATGTACAGAAAATTGAAATCTTGCATTATTATTTAGCATTAATATTATCAATAGTTTTCCCATCCCATGAAATATGTGTGAATGAAAAAATGTTGCCTTCCATATCAAGCCACAGCTCCTGATGGTGAGTCTTGAGGGAACTCAGGATGGAGACAAATGGGCTGCCCACTGCCAAGCCGTCAGCCACTGCAATCACCCCCAACTGTGCACCATAGAGGGACTCAGGATGGGAAAGCACAGGATGCTGGTACGAGATAGTTAAGGTGCATATCAAAGGAATGAGTTCAGTGAGCCCAGACTCTTGCATCTTCCCATATATAGAAAAGCGCTAAATTCCTTAACTTGAGATGCCTGGTTTTCTTTAATTAACAGGAATATTTTGATGTTCCTACTACCTGGTCTTTTTTGCAAAAACCTCTATATACCCTGGCTCCTCCTTTAGTTCTTCAGAGCAGTCCCTCAGAGCATCTGAGAGGCAGCCTCCCAGGCTTGAATCCTCAGAAATTCTGCCAAATAAAACATAATTCTCAACTTTTAGGTTGTGCTTTTTTTAAGTCGACATATGTTTTCAAAATTATGGATTGTAACGAATTCATTATATTTCAGCAAGTAGATTGTCATAAATGAATCAATCAATTCTTATTATGGGCTATATACAGAGTTTCAAGTTTTTCACTATTTAAAATAATGCTACGATGAATATATGTTTTACATTTTGTCCTCATTGGTTTATTTTCTTAACACAAATTTCAAAAATTGTAGAGTCACAGTATTTAAAAAATACTTGAGTTTAAAATATGTCTTAGTAGTAGGTCCTTATTTTCATGACAATTAAATAAATAGAATATAAAGATAATAAAATGTATACTTACGCTTTTTTAAAATGTGCCACAGTAAAACTGATTGTTTCATGGAAGCCTATCTTTGGGTTATCACTATGTCAAGACAATTCCTTGTCTTATGTGACTCCATGAGTTTCGTGGATGATTAAAGGCTTTTATCTAAGTACCATCACAGTGCAAACACTTTGGCTAGTCCTTGTTTCCTGATATGCAGATATCCTGGATAAAAAGATGTAATTTGGAAAAGATGCCCTATTTATTTGCACCTGGAATTAAAATATTAAGTGGATAAATAGCATTTTGACAATAAAAGACTATAATGAAAATCATTCGCATATTTTAATAAAAATTGTATACATTTAAGTTTACATTATGATTTGTAACATACCAATATGCCATATATGTATCATAAATCACATATATGATTACTGCAGTCAAGCTAATTAACATATCCTCTCAGATATTCACTTTTTTCTTTGGTAGTGAGACCACCTGAAATCTCTTAGCAAATTTCTAGCATTCAATACAATGTTATTAACTATAGTCATCACACTGTACATTGAATCTCTAGACTTATTCATTATACGTAACTGCAATTTAGTACCCTTTAACAAACATCCCCCCCCATTTCTCCCACCTTCTTGCCTTTGGTAACCACTATTCTACTTTCTGATTCTGTGTATTTGACTGTTTTAATATTCACTATAAAAGCGAGATCATGCATTTTTTTTTTCTGTGTCTGGTTTAGTTCACTTAGCATAATGTCCTCCAGGTTTATCCATATTCTTGCAAGTGGCAGGACCTCCTCCCTTTTTAAGACTGAATAATATTCCCTTATATATATGATAAATAAATTGTGAAATGATAGATAGATAGATAGATAGATAGATCTCACAATTTATCCATTCATTCATCCATGGACATATGGGTTGTTTCCTTATCTTGGCTATTGTAAATTATGCTGCAGTGATCATGGGAGCTCAATCATCTTTCTGAGGTAATGATTTTATTTGCTTTGTGTCTATACCCAGAATACCCAGAATGATAGTTCTATTTTTAGATTTTGAGGAACTTCCACACTGTTTTCTGTAATGGCTGTACCAGTTTACACTACCACCAAAAGGATACAATAATTCTCTTTTCTCCACATCCTCACCAAAACATATCTTTAATTTATTTAATTTTTGATAATCACCATCCTAACAGGTATGAGGTGATATCTCTCTGTAGTTTTGATTTGTTTCCTTGATGATTAGTAAGGCTGAGAACTAGTTTTATATATCTATTGGACACTTGCTTTTTTAAAAACTGTTTATTCAGGTCCTTTGCCTATTTTTAATCAGATTTTTCATTTTTATGCTGTTGATTTGTATGAGTTACTTATGTATTTTGAATATTAACCCCTTATTAGATATATGGTTTGCAAATATTTTCTCCCAACACATAGTTTGCCTTAGGAATAAATTTAACCAAGGATATGAAAGATCTGTACCCTGAAATCAATAAAGCATTGATGAAAGAAACTGAAGAAGATACAAATAGATGAAAAAAATATTCTTTGTTCATAGGTTGGAAGAATTAATATTGTTAAAATGTCTATACTATTCAAAGTGATATACAGATTCAATGCAATCCCTATCAAATTCCAGGGACATTTTTCATAGAAATAGAAAAAAATCTAGAATCTATATGGAACTACAAAAGATCCCATATAGCCAAAGCAATCTTGAGAAAGAACAAATTTGGAGGTATCACATTTCCATAAAAACAGACACATAGACCAATGGAACAAAATAGAAAGCCCAGAAATAAACCCAAGCACATACAGTCAACTAATTTTTGACAAAGGCATCAAGAATTACACAATGAAGAAAGGATAGTTTCTTCCATAAATGGTGCTGGGAAAACTTGATATCCATATACAAAAGAATGAAATTGGACCCTTATCTCATACCATACACAAAAATAAACTCAAAATATATTAATAACTTAAGCATAAAAACTTAAATTCCTAGAAGAACACATAGGAAAAAAGCTTCTTGACATTGGCCTTGGCAATAATTTTTTTGTACATGACACCAAAAGTTCAAGCAACAGAAGCAAAAATAAACAAGTTGGACTACATCAAACTAAAAATCTTCTGCACAGCAGCAAAGGAAACAATCAAAATGAAAAGACTATTTACAGATTGGGAGAAAATTGCAAATCACGTATTCTAATATGAAATTACAATGAAATATGACTTATTATAGTCATATAATAAGTGAAACTGAAACTCTTTCTAAGAACAAAATTTTGGAGTTTGCCCCCAAAGAGGAACATTGACCTTGTTATTTTTTGTAATGCTTACTTTAAAAATCTCACAACTTTGATTTATCTCATTCTAGCATCCCTGTAAGGCCTGGTCTTTTCTACAGCACATTCGTAATTTGAACAATCTTTTGTGTTAAGAAATGAAGACAGCCTAGCATAGGAAAAAGACTGAAATTCAGCATGAAACAGGCTTGCATCTGAGTTTTCGTTCTGCTACTCATGAAAACATGAACTTGGACAATTTATTTAGATTTCTTTTTTTATTTTTTATTGAGGTGAAATTCACATATCATTGAATCAAGTATTTAACTGAATACTTTAGTGGCATTTAACACACTGACAATCTTCTGCAACCAACACCTCTATCTATTTCCAAAATATTTTCATCACCACATACCATCTGCCCATTAAACAGTTGCCTCTTTATTCTTTCCCATCAACTCCTGGCAACCAACATTATGTGTTCTATCTTAATGGATTTGCCTATTCTGGATATTTTATATGAATAGATTTATTCAATAGGCAACCCTTTCTGTCTGGCTTGTTTTACTTAACATAATGTTTTCAAGGTTTGTTGTAACATGCATCAGTATTTCATTCCTTTTAATGATGGAATCATATTCCACTGTATGTATATACTCCAATCTGGTTTATCCATTCATCCATTAAAGGACATTTGGGCTCTTTCCACCTTTTGGCTATTGTGAATAGTTCTGCTATGAACATGTGTGTATATGTATTTGTTTGAGTACCTGTTTGCAGTTTTGGGGGGTACATATCTATTCTGGTCTATATGGTAATTACATGTTTAATTTTTTTAGGAACTGCCAGTTTCCATAGTGGCTGAAACAATTTACATTGCTACCAGAAATGTATGAGTGTTTTAGTTTACCTATGTCCTCACAAATGCTTGTTACTTTCTATTTTTTGACTATAGTCATCCTAGTGGGTGTAAAGTGGTACCTCACTGTGGTTTTAATTTACATTAATTTCCCTAGTGACTTATGATGCTAGATATCTTTTCATGTGCTTGTTAGTTATTTGTGTGTTTTCTTTAGAGAAATGTCCATTTAAGTCCTTTGTCCATCTTTAATTGGGTTGTCTCTTTGTCATTGAGTTGTAAGAGTTCATTATATATTCTGGATGCTAGATCATTATCAGACATATGATTTGCAAATATCTTTTCCCATTCTTTGGCTGTTTTTATATGTTCTTAGTTAGTTGGCTGTTTTGAGTTGGCTGTTTTTACACGTTCTTAATAATGTCCTATATTCACAAATAATTCAATCCAAGTCCAATTTATCTACTTTTTCTTTTGGTGTTCATACTCTTTTGTCACATCTAAGAATTCACAGCCATAGCCAAGCTATAGACTTGTCCCTATGTTGTCTTCTAAGAGAATTATGGTATTAGTTCTTATAGTTAAGTTGTTCATCCATTTTGAGTTAAATTTTGTATATGATATAAAATAGGGATCCAACTTCATTCTTTTGTGGGTGGATATCCAGTTGTCCTAGTACAATTTGTTGAAGAGACAGTTCTTTACCCCACAGAATGGTCTTAACACTCTTGCCAAAAGTCAATGTGTTATAAACATATGGACTTATTTCTGGATTCTCAATTCTATTCCATTGATGTATATGTTTATCCTTTGGCCAGTACCACATGGTTGTGATTACTGTAGCTTTGTAGTAAGTTTTGAAATTGGGAAATGTGAAGTCTGTTTGCAGAATTCCCTCTTCCTCAAGGTAGGTCAACTCTTTCCTTAATGTTTTCAACTGGTTGGATGTGGCCCATCAATATTATAAAGAGCAACTTGCTTTATTCAAAGTCTACTGATTTAAATATTTATCTCATCTAAAAAATGCCTTCTCAGCATCAAATATCTAGGTACTTAGATACATAAGTATGTATGTATCTAGGTACATACATACATACTTACATACATTTTAAGTTGATACATAAAATGAACAATCTCAAGTATTGATATGTGCTATAAATGGATGAATCTTAAAAATATCATTCTAAATAAAAGAAACCAGAGACAAAAGTTGCATATTGTGTGATTCCATTTTATAAATTACCCAGAACAGGCAAATTCATAGAGATGAAAAACAGATTAGTGGTTGTAAAATGAATTGGGAGTGATGCTAGTGGGTATCCTTTTGGTGTGGTAAAATATTCTGGAACTAGGGCTTCCCTGGTGGCGCAGTGGTTGAGAGTCCTCCTGCCGATGCAAGGGACGCGGGTTCGTGTCCTAGTCCGGGAGGATCCCACATGCTGTGGAGTGGCTGGGCCCGTGGGCCGTGGCCGCTGGGCCTGCGTGTCCGGAGCCTGTGCTCTGCAACGGGAGAGGCCGCGACAGTGAGAGGCCCGCGTATCGCCAAAAAAAATTCTGGAACTAGATAGTGGTAATGATCATACCACATTGTGAATGTACTAAATGTCACTGAATTATATACTTTAAAATGTTTAAGATGCTCAAAATCACAATTCTATGCCATTTCATACCCATTAGGATGACTGTTATAAAGGAAAAAAAAAAAAGAAAATAGCAAGTGTTGGAGAGGATGTAGAGAAATTGGAACCCTTGTGAATTCCCGATGAGAATGTAAAATGGTGCAGCCACTGTGGTAAATGGTATGGTAATTCCCCAAAATTTAAAACTAGAATTACCATGTGATCCAGGAATTTTACTTCTGCATATATATACAAAAGAAATAAAAGGTTAGATATTTGTACACTCAGGTTCATAGCAGTATTATTCACAATAGCCAAAAGGTGGAAGCAACCCAAATGTCCATTGATGGATGAGTGGATAAACAATAAACACGTGACTACCTAGATTAGTCAAATTCATAGAAACAGAACGTAGAATTGGTTGTTGCCAGGGGCTTGGTTGAAGGGAAAATGGGGCATGTTTAATGGGTACAGAATTTGACTAGATATGTCATATAAGTGGAATCATATAATATTTGTCCTTTTGTGATTGACTTATTTCACTTAGCTTAATGTTGCCAAGTTTCATCCATAGTGATGGTTGTTCAAAAGTTTAATGAATGTCCTTGAATGTCCTTAAGGCCACAAATCTGTACACTTAAAAATAGTTAAAATGAAAAATTTTATGTTACGTATTGTATTGGCCAAAAAGTTCATTCGGATTTTTCTGTATGAGGTTACAGAAAAACCCAAACGAACTTTTTGGACAACATGATATATTTTATCACTTTTAAAAAGATGTTTAAAATAATGATTTTTATGCATATTTTACTCTTCTCCACCCCAAAAAGTTTGAACTAGGACATTGTTGAGCAATGTTTTATATATGAGAAGGAGTGGAACACATATAAGTACCATAGTGATATTTGTATGACTTAGGGTTCAGTTTTATCTCTGCTATTTGGCACCCTGAACAAGCCAAGTACAGTCTCACAGGCTCAGTAACATCATCTGAAGAATACTGATATTTCCTTGTGTATGTATCTTAGACCTGGAATATGGAAACATTCAGAATAAAAGATAGCTACCGATTTTTATCATTATCATCATCATCACTGTCACATTGCTGTCATCATATTATCTTGTGCTGCCACCATTGTCATTACATTTGAATGATGCATTATGATATCATATGAGTGTAAGATGATGCATTCCATAGTAGTTTTTTTAAAAAATTTATTCAGGAAACTTCCTGAATGCTTACTCTCTACTACCCTCTCTATGATGGGTAGACCCTAGTTTGGGGAAGATAGATATGAAAAAATAACTGGCTAAATCACTGGGTTGAATGAGTGTGAAAGCATAAGGGCAAAATGGAAGGAATTATCATTTTTTCCAAGCACCAGGGGATTTTAGAGAAGGATAATGTTGACATGGTCTGAAGCTGTTAGAGACAGCTTCAAGGAGGAAACTGAACCCACACTGTGCCTCACAGGAGGGGGAAGAGACAAACTAGTTGTGAGAAGGCCAGTAACTGTGATGGTACATGGGTGGGGGCCCGAGGCCATGGTGCATCACACAAAGGCAAGATCGTGGTGGTAGTGAGGGATTCATACAAGGCAGATGGAGACAAGTAGGGAAAGGATGGCTGACATAAGCTGTGGAGAACTTTGAAGACCACAGTGAGATATTCTTTAGGAAGTAGTGAGCCATTGAGTGTTCCTTAGCAGAAGAGAGGCCTTAGGAAGGTCAAGCTAGAGGAAGATTAATATCAGATATTTCAAGATCAAAAGAACTAGACTGTTTAAATTTGAATCCTAGCTCTACATCTTACTATCCTAGTTAATTTGGGCAAATTATTTAAAGCCTGTGTAGTTCCAAATACTTATACGTAAAATGAAACTAATAAAAACACCTGCCTCAAAGGGCTGTCATGAAGGCTAATTGAGATTATACATGTAACAATCTCAGAACAGTCCTGTAAAGAGTAAGAGCTCAATAAATGTTAGCTGTTATTATTGTATGTGGAAAGAACTAGAAAAAGGAAAAATGAAGCAACCAACTGAGATATTATTTCTAGAGTTCCATCTGTACTTTGATTTTGGGCAATGGGAAAGAGAAAGAAGGGCTGGAGAGAAGAGGTAGAAGATTTGACAGTTTTCAATAAGGAGAGATTTGAGGCATTATTTCCTTGTTTTGTTTCCCTTTCCCATCTCTTTATTTTCTTGACCACAGCCAGAGAGAAGTATGCATATTTCTCTGAATTTCTTATGTCTTAATGAGGTGGATAGACCTAGAGTCTGTCACACAAAGTGAAGTAAGTCAGAAAGAGAAAGACAAATAACGTATGCTAACACATATGTATGGAATTTAAGAAAAAAAAGTCATGAAGAACCTAGGGGTAAGACAGGAATAAAGACACAGACCTACTAGAGAATGGACTTAAGGATATGGGGAGGGGGAAAGGTCAGCTGTGACAAAGTGAGAGAGTGGCATGGCCATATATACACTACCAAACGTAAGGTAGCTAGCTAGTGGGAAGCAGCCGCATAGCACAGGGAGATCAGCTCGGTGCTTTGTGACCGTCTGGAGGGGTGGGATAGGGAGGGTGGGAGGGAGGGAGACGCAAGAGAGAAGAGATATGGGAACATATGTATATGTATAACTGATTCACTTTGTTATAAAGCAGAAACTAACACACCATTGTAAAGCAATTATACTCCAATAAAGATGTAAAAAAATAAAATAAAAAAATAAAGCAGGGGCTTCCCTGGTGGCGCAGTGGTTGGGAGTTCGCCTGCCGATGCAGGGGACGCGGGTTCGTACCCCGGTCCGGGAGGATCCCACGTGCCGCGGAGCGGCTGGGCCTGTGGGCCGTGGCCACTAGACCTGCGCATCTGGAGCCTGTGCTCCGCGACGGGAGAGGCCACGGCAGTGGGAGGCCCGCATACCGCAAAAAATAATAATAATAATAAAATAAATAAAGCATATTGGTAAAAAATTTGACAAAAATACAGATTACCCAATAAGCCGATCATGATACAGTAAGTTGAGTTTTCATTATGGGTCTGCCTGTATGAATTTGGCCAACTAACATACCTTCTGAAAAGTCAGGCTTCAGCTTCCCCATACATAAAAGTACAAGTTTGGTTTACACAGTATTTACCGTGTTGCTCTTAAGAGATGTTAATAGGAGTGCCAGAAAAGTGGCCAATGTTTAAAAAAGTTTACAAGATGTTTTATATTATATTTTCTTCCCAGAAGTTTAAAAAGTGCATTAGCATATTAACAGCTCTGAGAATTTTTCCAGTGAAAATGCCTGTGGAATTACACTCATCTCAGCACCTCTTAATTTACTTTAGTATGGCACATACAATCATCCCATAGAGCTGTGTGCCAAGGAGCCAGAAAACCCTTCTAAGGACTGCCCAACGCAAACAAGCCTCTGTCTCTAATGCAGTGTTACACAATGTAGTTGCAGTGGGCTGTTAAGGCTACAGTGATGGAGTAGGTGGCTCAAGCTAAGAGCTAAGTAGTTCTTAGTAGCTAAGAACTTTTCTCCCTCCTCTTTTACCTCTGCATATTGTACTTGCAGGTGAGAACAGAATACTTTCAAAGAATACTTTCAAAGTTAAAAATGCAAGAAGGGGCCCTGGAGACAATGCTTAACTGCTGGCTTTGAAACAGGGAAAGAAAGTCCTTCCCTGAAAATGTCAAATGCATCCCTCAGATATTTCCCATTATGAAGGTTCTCGTTTGGGGCAATTTCAATATCTAGGAGGAAGGGTGAAACGGAATTTTCTAATTTCTTTTCATCCCCCCAGGTAATAACAATCCTGAATGAGCTACTGAGCTGCCTCTTCTGCCAGGCTATTAACCTATGAGCACTCCTGCTGAGCTTCCCTCTCAGCTCAGAGAAGGAATTCCGGATGGACCAGGTGCCAGGCAAACAGTGCTTCTCTCTGCCAAGGAGCTGAGCTGCCGCTGATATTACTTCTCTTTACCTTTACTCCAAGGGCTTATTTTTCAAAATGAGAAATAGGCTGTGAGAAAAGACCTCTCCAAGAAGGTGAAAGGAATAGACTTCGTTCAATCTGGAGGGTGACAAAAGAAAGAGTGTGGAAAAGTAACTATCTATAAGGGCCAAGAGAGGTTAGACAAAGAAGAGGCTGTTTGTTCTCATTAGGAAGTGGAAATGGACTTGTAAGAATTGGCTTATAGGAATAAGTATGCTTTGAGGTTAAATATGAAAAGAAAGTGAAAGGAGAACCCCCAAAATATCAGCACAATGACTGGATAGTTGGATGGGTGGATGGATAGATGGATGGGTGGATAGATGGATGGGTGGAGAGATGGAGATCACATCTGAAATCTGATAGAAAAGTGACTATGTTTGGGGTGACAAAGAAAAAGTTTAGGTTAAGAGTAAAATTGTCAAAAATTGTCCCTTTCAACAATGGGGACTTTAAGCTAGTTTTCCATGTCAATTATACTCACTCCAATGATTAAAATATGGAATGCTTAATAATAATACCCATGTTTTCCTTTTTTGGCATATATGTCATCTCATGTTGTCTTATTTTATTTCTCTTATGGATTTTGTGAGCTAAGTATCACCTCCCACATTTTATATGTAAGGAAATTGAGGCTCAGCTCCCTTGTCCATTGAAGTTGATACCAACAATTGTAAGACACGCTATTATTTTATGAACCATTGAGAAACAAAAGTCATGGTTAGTATAGAAGTAAGATACATCCCCAATTCAGAAATGTTTATAAAGGGGGGAAGCAGTGTGTCCTGATGGATGGAATATTGTAGGTTGGGCAGGTGAGTATAGCCTGCCCAGCACGCATGAGAGAGCTCTGGGTTATGAAGCTGGCCTGCTCCCTACACTCACAGCAGTCTCCTCAGCTCTTCCCCCTCATCTCACTCACCCTGACCAGCCCGGGCCCTGCATCCTTCCTGAGGATCGACACCTTTCTGGTTCACAGTCCTGCTCTGTGCTTGCACATAGCTTTTGATACCTTCTCCAGCCTTTGTGTGTGTTCTCTTCTCACTTTGACTATCTTGGAACCAAGCCTCATGGATGGACAATATCTTGGGAATGATCAGAATGGAATATGTCAGGTGGGTCACCCAAAATCTGGATGAGAAAGGAAAGAGTTTAATGGAAAGCCAGCATTAGATATGAAAAGTATTAGATATTCGCTGTCATACTTAACTCTCTTTAGGTCTTGAATATAGAGACCAGAATGTTTAGCTGCACATAAGCAGATTGTGTTGAACTATTCACATCTACATTTAACTAGTCTTGGCAGTTAAAAATTCCATCTGTGAGTGGGGCAGAGGAATAATTTACATAAGCCTTATGTGGATGCCCATGACTCATGCACAGTTCAGGCATCTAGCTCAAACACAGACAAATTTCTCTTAACAATTCCTGATAATTCAGTTATCAATTAGTTTAGTACAGTAGCTTACATCTCTTAATGGTTTCCAACTTCTGTTACTTCTTTTTTTAAATTAAAAAAAATTTTATTGAAGTATAGTTGATTTACAATGTTGTGGTAGTCCCAGGTGTACAGCAAAGTGAATCAGTTACACAGATACATATATCCACTCTTTTTAAAGATTCTTTTCCCATATAAGCCATTGCAGAGTATTGAGTAGAGTTCCCTGTGCTATACAGTAGGTCCTTATTAGTTATCTTTTTTATAAATAGTAGTGTGTATATGTCAATCCCAACCTCCAATTTATCCCACCCCTCTTTATCCCCTGGTAACCCTAAGTTTGTTTTCTACATCTGTGACTTAACTTCTGTTTTGCAAATATTAAGTTCATTTGTACTCTTTTTTCAGATTACACACATAAGTGATATCATATATTTATCTTTCTGTGTCTGACTTACTTCACTCAGTATGACAATATCTAGGTCCATCCATGCTCCTGCAAATGGCATTATTTTGTTCTTTTTATAGCTGAGTAATATTCCATGATATATATGTACCACGTCTTCTTTATTCATTCCTCTGTTAATGGATATTTAGGTTGCTTCCATGTCCTGCCTATTGTAAATAGTGTTGCAATGAACATTGAGGTGTATGTATATTTTCAAATTATGGCTCTGTCCTGATATATGCCTAGGAGTGGGATTTCTGGGTCATATGGTAGTTCTATTTTTTGTCTTTTAACGAACCTCCATAATGGTCTCCATAGTGGCTGTATCAATTTACACCCCCACCAGCAAGAGGCTCCCTTTTCTCCACACCCTCTCCAGCATATGTTTGTAGATTTTTTGATGATGGCCATTCTGACAGGTGTGAGGTGATACCTCATTGTAGTTTTGACTTTCATTTCTCTAATGATTAGTGATGTTGAGCAAATTTTCATGTGCTTTTTGACGATTTAAATCTTCCACAAAAATAGAAATATAGATCAATGGAACAGGATAGAAAGTCTAGAGATAAACCCATGTGCCTATGGTCACCTAATCTATGACAAAGGAGGCAAGAATGTGCAATGGAGAAAAGACAGCCTCTTTAATAAGTGGTGCTGGGAAAACTGGACAGCTGCATGTAAAAGAATGAAATTAGAACAATCCCTAACACCATACACAAAAATAAACTCAAAATGGATTAAAGACCTAAATGTAAATGCTGGACACTATGAAACTCATAGAGGAAAACATAGGCAGAACACTGTTTGACACAAATCACAGCAAGATCTTTTTTGATCCACCTCCTAGAGTAATGAAAATAAAAACAAAAATAAACAAATAGGACCTAATTAAACTTAAAAGCTTTTGCACAGCAAAGAAAACCATAAGCAAAACAAAAAGACAACCCTCAGAATGGGAGAAAATATTTACAAATGAAGCGACTAACAGGGGTTTAATCTCCAAAATATACAAACAGCTCATGCAGCTCAATATCAGAAAAACAAATGACCCAATCAAAAATGGGTAGAATAGGAACTCTAAGATTTGGGATAAGGAAAGGACTCTAAGTCCATGTCCTTCTCTTTATGTCCTGCATAATTCTGTAAACCTCTTTCCTCCTCCTTCCTCATGAATTGAAAAGTCTGAACTCTTTACTCAGGTACCCAAATTTCCTCCAAGCAACTGTAGAGAAATATTGTAAGGTAGTAGAAAGTTGGAAGTAAATCCAACTAGCTAGATCCCTCTTCTAGCTCCCTTTGCTATCATGAGCTTACAAGGGTCCCCTCTAAACCTCAGGGCTACCACCCACAACATGGGACTGTTAATTCTTGCCTGGAAGAGCTGTTGGCATCACCTAATGGCATAAAGCATGTGAGACTTCTGGCATGTGGTAGGTGATCAGTAATTGTCACTTATTGGGATTTCATGGGGGGGGGGGGCTTGAACAAATAATTCTAGGCATAGATGTTCCAGGTTTGTATGATGTTAAGATTGTGTCTCCTCATTTCAAAACAATTTGGAAATGTGTATCCTCATAGGAAAGCAGTCTTGGGAATTATTAGAGAAAGTCTTTCATTTGTAGTAACCACTTGACTATAAGAATTCACTCAATCTTTGAGTTGAAAGTTTTTGAACTAAAAGGCGATTTTCCTCCTATCATAAGCCACCACCCTGTTTTCAGTCACGTGTCTGGAAGGAGTTGCTTACACATTAACCTACAACCTCAGCACCCTTACTGCGTGCCTTTTGCAGTCTAGCTCTGGCCTTTGCCTCTGAAGCAGTAGCCCCTTGTCAACAGGCACCTTCTGATGCCCACATCCCATCTTCTCTAACAGACACTGGGTCACTCTTTCCAACGGACTGACTCTTCAGGGCCCCAGAGTGACATAAGTTCAGACAAAGGTCTTTGACCAGCAGAATTTTGGAGAATTTATGGAGCCACAGAGTTCATTATGCCATGAGGGTTGAGCACTGTTTTTTATGACAATATTTCATTTAAGTCCCTACTCTCTGTGCTTGGCCATCTATTAGGCACATAGCATCCATTGTCTACATTAATCCTCCTCTCAGCTTGCAGGGCAGTTCCTCTCAGCCTTGTTGTTGTGGAGAGAATATCTCCAGGGGACAAGGAAAATGAACTTCCAGCCTTTGCCCTTTGTTCTTCTCACCTCCACTTTGGGAAGAAAAGGAGGTGTGATTCATTTGTGACACTAACTACCCAGAGCGAGACCCAACTTCACAGGTTGAAGGTTCAGTTCTCCACAAGACTCCCCTTACCTCAAACTCTAGCCTCATGCTCAAAGGTTCTCAGGCAACCCGCACTTCCGACCACTGGTTAAAAATCTGGGGGCTCCTATCACCTCCTCAGGGTTGATAATATGCTACAACAACTCACACAACTCAGGAAAGTACTCTATGTACAATTCTAGTTTTATTACAACAAAAGGATACAAAGGTCTACCAGCCAAAAAGGAGAGATGCATAATTCGAGTTCTGGGGGTTCCCAAACACAAAGCTTCTGTGTCCCCAGAATATGTCATCCTCCTGGCAAATCATTGCATAGCACCAACCAGAGAAGCTCACCCAAGCCCAAGTGTCCAGAATATTTATTATGTGGGCACGATTGACTGAATCATTGGCCACATGTTTGAACTCAGTCTCCAGCCTCCTCCTCTCCCAGGAGGTAAGGCTGATATCTGTGGCTTAAAGCCCCAATCCCCTAATCACACAGTTGGTCCTTCTGGTGTGACCAGTCCCAAACTTAAAACTATCTAGGGGCCCATCATGAGTTAGCTCATTAGCATATACTCAGATGACAGGGATCTGATGGGCCCAGCATAAATAACAAACACTCCTGTCACTCAAGTAATTTCAAGGACTTAAGAGGTTACTTCCCAGGATGAAGGTCAGCCAAATTCTTTATTATACCACAGATTTCTTTTTTTCCTGTTGAGTAACTTTATCTCATTCCTTAATATTCCAAATAGGCTATGGTTATTCTCCTTGGTACCCAAGTCAAACTTAATTAGACCTTAACTAGCCAGATACTACATGGGTAGTTATTTATTTTTTCAGTATTTTCTTTCCTTGATCCTGGGAGGCACCTGTCATACAACTCAAAGGAGCATTTGTGCATTAGAAATATTCATGTACAACTGAGAACAAAGAAACAAGAAAAAAGCAGTGATGCAGGTATGTGCCATTGTCATTCCAGGGCAGCCTGCCTTATGGAGCATCAGAGCAAGTGGAAGAAGTTCCTGGATTTCAAGTTTTGAGTTTCAGTTCTTCTCATGTGTAAAACGTGCACTTTACAGGGCTGATATAAAGACTGAGATAGTGCATGTAGGTCCCCTAGTATACAGCCTGCTACATAGCAGGATATTAGTAGTAGTAGCTGTTCGTATGACCATTATTATAGAACAGTGGTTAAAGATGCCAGCTCTGGCGCAAACTTCTGAAGTAATCTTGGCCTTCTTACTTCATAGCATCTAAACACAAGTAATTGCTTCCAACTTTCTGTGCTTGAGGTTTTCCTCTGTGAAATGAGGTTAAAGCATGAGATTACCATATTGAGCTCTTAAAAAAAGATTTGTATGGTCTGATACATTCAGCCCCATGCTTAGAAAAAGTGAATACTTCAAAACTGTTAGTTGTAATTGTCTTCAAGTCTCTTTCCTACATTTGGAGTTTGGAGACCTGCCTTCCAAATCAGATGCCTCATCTAAGCTGCCAAGTAGCCGTGGGCCAGACTCTCTCTACTCAAAACCCCAGGTTCTCCATCTGTGAACAGAGGCCTTTGGCTTAGATGGTGTAGAGGATTTCCAAACGTCCTTCTACTGCTGTTAAAGCAAAAGTAATATTCTAACTGTTAAAGGAATTATTCATGACACTTAAAAAAATTTTATTCGAGTATAGTTGCTTTACAATGTTGTGTTAGTTCCTGCTGTACAGCAAAGTGAATCAGTTATACATATACATATATCCCCTCTTTTTAAAATTTCCTTCCCATTTAGGTTACCACAGAGCACTGAGTAGAGTTCCCTGTGCTATACAGTAGGTTCTCATTTAAAGCATGGTAAAGCAGATTTTATTTAAGGGAGGCCATCATGATGGGTGTAGAGACCACTGCAATAGGGTGTTGCAGTAGGGGAGAGAGTAGGGTCTCACCTCCAAATACAGCTTGGGCAAGTGGGAGTTATAGCCAAGGAGCAGGCTGCAGGCCAATGGGTGGAAAATTACTAAGAGGAAACTTTGGGGGTAAAGATGGGTTCTGGCTAAACCAACCTAACAGGATTCTTGCTGAAGACAGGCCAAGGTGATCAGTCACCAGCTGGGAGATAGCAGAGGATGAGGAACTGATTAAATATCTAGGGTGATATGGGGCTGGAGGGATTCTAGCTAAAAAACAGCTGAACCAAATTCTTACTAAAATTGGGTAATGCAGAGGTAAACATGGAAGTCCAAAAGCTGAGGCCCAGTTGAAAAATTTGCGAGAGCCTGAGTAGAGTCTGGTCAAGGAGAGAACATCTGTCATTGCTCGGTGGAGACCAGCCCAGGCAGGTTTTGAAAGTGAAGCAGTCACATCTGAGATGGATACCTGGCAGCCAGTAAGCTGCCTGGTCCTGCCTCCTTCACTGCCCAGCTGGCCCTGTCGTTCTTCTCAGCTGTTTAAAACCTGGAGCTTGGCCGACTTGCTTCTTCTGCCCATCCTCTTCCTACAACCTCCTACCTGACTAGAAAAAAACAATGAAACAAAGCAGTTAATCAGTCAATTCCTTGTTGGTCTCTCAGTTCTACTTTTGTAGCATTTTTTTTCCCAGAAAAAGCCCTGACAAGATTTTATGAGGAGAGTAGGGCACAGGCAGGAGTTGTTAACAGGTGAAGGACATGCATAGAGCCTTTATCATTATGAAAAAGTACCATTCAACAACTAGGTTTTCTTTTATTAAAATTCCCATTTTTCAATTCTCTGGGCTTCTAGCTTGAGAACCCAGCCTGCTCAGCCCTCAGGGAGGTAATTAAGAAAAGAAAGGCATTTATTCAGTTGAGGAATAGGACAGAGGGGCTGAAGGCTTGGCCTTGGGTATTTTCACTGGATCTGAACCTTCCAGAAGACAAAAAGTGCCAGCTATTTCTACACTGGGGTCCCTTAGGCAGAAGTTTCCTTGTAGAAAGCCTGCAATGGGGCTTCCACTGACCCCCTCTCAGGTGTAGTGCTGATCACAAATAGCAACAGCCCCTACTGCTTCCAAACCAAAATCCCAAGCCACTCACTGAATTCACATGGAAGTCCACAGGTAGACATCTTTTACAGGTAAGTAAACTGGGATTTGGAAAAGTTACTTGCTCAAAATATGTTTTTTCTTTTTCCCATTGACAGTTTCTGTCTACTCTCTCTTACACACACATACACATGCTCTTTTGGGTGTGGCAAGATAAAAAAATGACCTTCTCAGTTAGTAATATCTACCCAAAACTCAGAAGGAGGGGGAGTAGCAACACAGGACAAAGGCATTTGCTGTCATTGTCCTAGAAAGTGCCTCCTCTTACCAGGAGAAACACCACCTCATGAATTGGATTTAGGGTTAGAGAGTTAGGGAATGTCAAAAGTGACAATGAGTCTGGGTATGTTCCTTTAGGTTTGATTCACATCAGTCACCCCCAGCCCTGACTTGGGTTCTTTAAGGTTACACAGAGTGTCAAGCCCCAATGCCCACTTGGTCACTAAGCCCATTCACAGGCTCACCATTGCCCTCACCAAGGAGTGAGCAGTTTCTTTTGTCCACTTCCTCTTGCTGTGCAAAATATGGCAAATATTGGATGACACTGATCCTCTGGGCTTATTAATGATTTGGAATGTGACCACAGCATTTGCCCAGACAGACCAAAGCCTGAGGGATGGTGATCCTGTTTAATGGTGACCCTGTTCTCCCATTCTGCAGGACCTTGTAGAAGATCCAGATCTGGTGTCATCTGCAAGCCTGGTTCTCTGGACACATGCATTCTTGGCAGCATGGCCCTGGCTCCTGAACCCCTGTTTTGTTTTCTCTGTGGATTTATAGTGCACGGGCTTTGTAAGAACTCTGAGGACTTTAAAACACACCTGAAAATCATTTGCCATGCCTTCCTACAAGAGGTGGAGTCTAAGTCCCCTCCCCTTGAATGTGGGCTGCCTTCAGTCATCCACTTCTGCTGAATAGAATGTGTGACCCTGGGTGACATCTAAGGCTGGATCACAAGAGGGGTACCACTTCCACCTGGCTTTCTCCACCCTGTGATACTTGCTGTTGGAACCCAGCCACCATGCTACGAGGAAGCCCTGGCCACACACAGAAGTCTCGTTCCGGCCAACAGACCCCTCCCCTGTCCCCTGCCAAGGTGCCATGCAGCATCATCTCTGGGCATGTAAGTGAGTGAGGAAGGCTTTACGATGCCTCCGTCCCAGACATCACCCGATTTCATGGGCTCAAGAGACCTTGATAGAACCACCACTGAGCCTGGCCAGTCCCCAGAAGTCTGGGGGATAATAATAAACAATTTCCCAAGCCACTAAGTTTTAGGTGCAGTGTTAGAAAAAGGAATGTTTGGGGGTCAGATGGCTGATGGTGCCCGTGTTGTGTGCCCTATTACTGCTCAAGAGTATTTGGATACATGTAACAACTCAGCTGTGATTGAAGTGCAGTGGTTAGGGTGGCTCCTTCTTGCTTTTACTAGCCTAAAAGTGGTGGAGCCAGGGGATGCTGAAACCACAGGTTCAATGGGGGAAGAATGGCTTGCCACTTAACCCCTTACCCTCTGGGCTGACTCATGGTGGCAGAGCATGCGTTGGGTCAGAAATCTCCTCCAGGCCACACTGGTGGGCAGGTGAGGCCCCACGGCCTGGTGCTGCCTGCGTGCCCAGGATGGCACGTCCCCAGTGAGCCTGGCCACACAGGATGCAGGGAGCAGCAGACATTACCTCACAGTCGGGTAGCATGGTGCTCTGACTCCAACTCTTTCCGGCAAGCTCTGGGCATCCCGGGGTGGCGGTGGGAGAGAGGATCCCGTCTGATTACTTTGTGATGGCATCTGTCCTGTTTCTCTTCCCTGTTCCCCCCCACACACACAACAGCTGGTGAAGACACCTCCTGACACCCTCTACCGGAATGAAACGCCTTCTGTCTGGTTATGGTTCAGAGTGGAGGTGAGACTAGCCCCTGCAGCACTGTGGCCCCAGGATCAGAAAAGGGCCTTGATTTCCTTCATGTCACACTCCACACTCCATTTCAGGGACTTTCATGGGCTGTTCTGTGTAGTCTGTGCCTTTAGAAGATACTGTTCTGAGAGGGAGCTTTGCTGTCAGCCTCCTCTCCTTTGGACTCGGGTATACGTCTATAGGGCCTGTATCAGTAGGTGGTCTATATGACAAAAGGCCCTTCCCTCTGACCCTGACCTCTGCTTTCATACAGACTCATACACTTCATTGTTCCAGACCTGATGGGCTCTCCCACATTCACCCCATGCTTCCCAGTGACACTGAGCTCAGGACCTCAGGGGGAAATCCTTGTGACAGGCAGTGGACTCGCTCTATGAACAAGGGTCATCTTTGAAATTCACCTTTACCTGAAGCCTGGTTAGAAAACTTTCCCCTCCTCCCTTTGACCCTGACACCTGTGTCCTAGTAAATTAGCAATGACATAGTTCACTGACTCTAATAAGCACATTTTCCCACATTTAACATCTCTGAAATAGGCATTTTCTTAAATAACCTTTTCTTTTTGACACACAAAATAATTTTATGATGAACAACATCTTAGACTTGATGGCTGGGCTATCAAAAGATCAAATTACCTCAGCTGAGAGGAGTTTTGGACAGAGGCGGTGGTTCTCCACTGTGAACCTGCATCAGAGTCACCTGAAGGGTTTGCCAAAACACAGACTGCTGGCCTCATCCCACAGTTCCAACAGGCCAGGGGAGGGGCCTGGGAATCTGCATGTCTCACAGGTGCTGCTGCACTTGCACTTTTAAAAAGGTTTCTGAGAAAGGAAAGCACTTTATACATAAAATGTGTGGGGTGCTATTGTCAGCTCTATGAGTGTCTTGTATGTTGCAAGTTTGTGTTAGGCTGTGGAGAAGGAAGCGTGTTTCCTCTTTGGGTATCTCACTTCATAGTCAGGCAGGTGGTATTTTTACCCACACACAGGTACTTGAAGGTGGCAGCCACACACTCAGGATGACACCCACAAACACCTTGCACCCTGCTCAGGATCTGGCAGAGCCTAGCCCTTACCTCCAAACACCCTTGATGTGCTGAGTAAAAAGCATGGACTCCACAGAACACATGTGCATCTATGTCAGGCCGCTGGTGAAGAATGAGGAAATGCCATACTTTGAAAGCAACAAGGTAGGAGAAAAAGATTTTTCAGGAGGTTCTAATTGTGCCTTGGTATAGGTTTATTTTGTAAACCAGAAAGCCATGCTAACATGATAGAACCTAAATGGGGAAATCAGCTGAAAATGCTTTGCAGAGATTTATTTTCTTTCTGCTCTAAACCAAATGTCTGTGCTCATTAAACAGACTTGTGGGATCATTTATCTTAGGCTCTGGGCACAGTCACTCTACTAGAACAACTGACCATCGGTGTAACCGACTGTGGAAAGAGGAATGTGTTAGTTCAGTCCTGCCTCCCACCCAGCGCTGACCTGTCTCCAGAGAGGTTGGAGTGGGGTGAGGCTCCCACGCTGGGCTCTGCTATCGTGTCTTTCTCCTTTCCCTATCCCCCTGCCACTGCTGCATTCAAGGGACTCAATTCAGAACAATTCACAGCTGCATCACCCCTCTTGCGGCTGGACCACCCCAATCACATACATGGAGTGTGGGCCGTGTGCCCATGGCCCCTCATCCCTGCACATCACACCTGCAGTCCCACAGCCTGCTTACTGGCTGGAGCTCTGGCTCTAAGATGGACTTGGATTCCAATCATAGCTCGGTCACTCACCATTGTCATGTCTACTATGGGGAAGGAAACTCCACTCCTTCCATTGAGGACAAGGCCAAAGGAGGAATGAATGCAGATTGCCTAGCACATTTCCTGGTCATAGTACATAAAAACAACAACAGTGAAAACAGCAACCATTCCAAGTTTACTATGTGCCATTTATCATTGCAAGTTCATTATTTATTATCTCATTTTTTCCTCTAAACAATCCCACAAGATCTTTTGGGGGGAAGCCCTTAACTGCTCCTTTCAGATATAAGGGCCTGCACTGAGTTATGAGTTAGCCCCTGCAAAGAAAGAAGTGAATTAGCTGACTGACTGGTAAACTTGGGAGCAGGAACTGGGCATGTCATGTGCAGTTTAGTTATTTTCTCCTGGGAATCTGCCCACTTGTGAGAGCTGTTATTTGGTTCCAGCCCTTCATGCCGTGGCTCCCAGACACAGGCTCTGCCCAGGAAGGGAGTCCTGAAGCTTGACTCCTTCCTGCAACTGAGTGGGTCAGTCCAACCCAGGATTCAGCATGAGAACGGCCCTCACCGACAGCTCCATCACTGCCAGCTGACACTCTTATATCCATCCACACAGCTTCCCTCTCATTCAGAGATGCCTCTCCCGTCCAGCGAAAACAAGAATGAGGAACTCTACACCAAAGAGGCCAGCAGGTGGTGGTGTGGGCCCTGTCACAGCCAGGGCTGTGGCCCTGAGCTGGCTTTACTATGGTCTCCATTGTGAGATGGGTAGAGGGCCAGGTGCCTTTGACAAGTGGAGGTGGAACAGGTCCTTTGGAGACTTTGGGGAAGGGAGAGGCCTGCAGGGCAGAAAATAATTTCATAAAGGGAACAGCTTGGGCTGGGCCTCACTGGATAGCAAGTGTATTATAGGTCGAGGACTCCAAGCTATTTATGATGTAGGTTATTCTCTCTAGGTTGGTGTCAGGCCTGGCCAGGTTGTTCACTGTCATGTGAAATTCTGCCAGGCAACCTGAAACCCTCCTTGTGGTCTCCCAGCAAACACCACAGGTGGATATCCAGGAGGTGTCCAGCCCATCCATACCTGCCCTACTGCTTCCTCATGCCCCTCCTGACCCTCCAAAGGGCTCTACTCAGTAGGAGACTAAGATGTGCTCTCTGCCTGCTACATCCAATGAGTCTCCACAGCAGGAGCGTCACTGATGAGCTCACCAGGAGGTCCTATATCAGAGGTTTTGGAAACAGAGCACCAGGGACTTTAGTGTTTATATTCTTGTTCCTTCTCCTCATTGTTTTCTCTTTTTATTATGAAATATTGCAATCGTGTGAGAAGTTGTAGAGAACGATATAATGAAACCCATTTACCCACCACCAGCCTTGGTAAGTTTTAATGTGCTGCCTACCAGCTTCAGAGTTTTAAGAAATGAAGTAATCCAAGGCGCCTGCTTATCCCACCCTG
The DNA here is from genome assembly GCF_964270905.1 of Leucopleurus acutus. Classification (NCBI taxonomy): domain Eukaryota; kingdom Metazoa; phylum Chordata; class Mammalia; order Artiodactyla; family Delphinidae; genus Leucopleurus; species Leucopleurus acutus. The sequence goes on along the minus strand of NC_139149.1, from coordinate 6,116,233 downwards.
AGGCCATTCCTGACCTTCATCCCAAAGGTAGTAACTTGTGTGAGTGTAGACTTGTGTCAAATATAAATAACCAACTTTCCTGCATATATTACTATCCTCAAAACATAAAGTGCTAATTTGCAGTTTAAAAAGTTTTAAATACATAGTATGGTACTCTAAGTATTATTTTGCATTTATTTTTTTCACTCAGTAGAATTTTTTAATATATAATAAGTTTAAATATATTCAAAGATGCACAAGTTTGAAATCTTTGAAATTGCTGTTTTGAAGGCTTAGCACAGTATAGTATTGGCATTGCATATTGTTCAACCTAATAACTCTAGTTAAAAAATTGTAAAAAATATTTATATTTCCATACAAATTGTAAAATTTTTTCTTCCAGTTCTGTGAAAAATGGCATGGGTAGTTTGATAAGGATTGTATTGAATTTGTAGATTGCTTTGGGTAGTATATTCATTTTCACAATGTTGATTCTTCCAATTCAAGAATATGGTATATCTCTCCATCTGTTTGTACCATTTTTAATTTCTTTCATCAGTATCTTATAGTTTTCTGCAACAGGTCTTTTGTCTCCTTAGGTAGGTTTATTCCTAGGAATTTTATTCATTTGTTGCAATGGTAAATATGAGTGTTTTCTTAATTTCTCTTTCTGATCTTTTGTTGTTATATGGGAATGCAAAAGATTTCTGTGCATTAATTTTGTATCCTACTACTTTACCAAATTAATTGATTAGCTCTAGTAGTCTTCTGGTAGCATCTTTAGGATTCTCTATATATACTATCATGTCATCTACAAAGAGTGACACTTTTACTTCTTTCCGATTTGGATTCCTTTTATTTCTTTTTCTTCTCTGATTGCTCTGGCTAAAATTTCCAAAATTATGTTGAATGATAGCAATGAGAGTGGGCAACCTTGTCTTGTTCCTGATCTTAGAGGAAATGGTTTCAGCTTTTCACCATTGAGAATGATGTTGGCTGTGGGTTTGTCATATATGGTCTTGATTATGTTGAGGTAGGTTCCCTCTATGCCCACTTTCTGGAGAGTTTTTATCATAAATGGGTGTTGAATTTTGTTGAAAACTTTTCCTGCATCCATTGAGATGATCACATGGCTTTTTATCCTTCAATTTTTTAATATGGTATATTACATTGATTGATTTGCATATATTGAAGAATCCTTGCATTCCTGAGATAAATCCTAATGATAATGGTATACAATCCTTTTAATGTACTGTTAGATTCTGATTTCTAGTATTTTGTTGAGGAGTTTTGCATCTATGTTCACAGCCAAAGCAATATTGAGAAAGAAAAATGGAGCTGGAGGAATAAGACTCTCTGACTTCAGACTATACTACAAAGCTACAGTAATCAAGACAGTATGTTACTGGCACAAAAACAGAAATATAGATCAATGGAACAGGATAGAAAGCCCAGAGATAAACCCAAACACATATGGTCACCTTATCTTTGATAAAGGAGGCAAGAATATACAATGGAGAAAAGGCAGCCTCTTCAATAAGTGGTGCTGGAAAACTACACAGCTTCATGTAAAAGAATGCAATTAGAACACTTCCTAACACCATACACAAAAGTAAACTCCAAATGGATTAAAGACCTAAAGGTAAGGCCAGACACTATAAAACTCTTAGAGAAAAACATAGGCAGAACACTCTATGACATAAATCACAGCAAGATCCTTTTTGACCCACCTTCTAGAGAAATGGAAATAAAAACAAAAATAAACAAATGGGATCTTAACAGTTTTTGCACAGCAAAGGAAACTGTAAACAAGACAAAAAGACAACCCTCAGAATGGAAGAAAATATTTGCAAATGAAGCAACTGACAAAGGATTAATCTCCAAAATATACAAGCAGCTCATGCAGATCAATATCAAAAAAACAAACAACCCAATCCAAAAATGGGCAGAAGACCTAAAAAGGCATTTCTCCAAAGAATATATACAGACTGCCAACAAACACATGAATGATGCTCAACATCACTAATCATTAGAGAAATGCAAATCAAAATCACAATGAGGTATCAACTCACACCAGTCAGAATGGCCATCATCAAAGAATCTCAAAACAATAAATGCTGGAGAGGGTGTGGAGAAATGGAACCCTCTTGCACTGTTGGTGGGAATGTAAATTGATACAGCCACTATGGAGAACAGTATGGAGATTCCTTAAAACACTAGGAATAGAATTACCATATGACCCAGCAATCCCACTACTGGGCATTAACCCCGAGAGAAGCATAATTCAAAAAGAGACATGTACCATAATGTTTATTGCAGCATTATTTACAATAGCCAGGATATGGAAGCAACCTAAGTGTCCATCAACAGATGAATGGATAAAGAAGATGTGGCACATATATACAGTGGAGTATTACTCAGCCATAAAAAGAAACCAAATTGAGTTCTTTTTAGTGAAGTGGATGGATGTAGAGTCTGTCATACAGAGTGAAGTAAGTCAGAAAGAGAAAAACAAATACCGTATGCTAACACATATATATGGAATCTAAAAAAAAAAAAAAACGGTTCTGATGAACCTAGGGACAGGACAGGAATAAAGAGGCAGATGTAGAAAATAGACTTGAGGACACAGTGCGGGGGAAGGGTAAGTTGGGATGAAGTGAGAGAGTAACACTGACATATATACACTACCAAATGTAAAATAGCTAGTGGGAAGCAGCTGCATAGCACAGAGAGATCAGCTCGGTGCTTTGTGACCAGCTAGAGGGGTGGGATAGGGAGGGTTGGAGGGAGATGCAGGAGGGAAGGGATATGGGGATATATGTATACATATAGCTAATTCACTTTGTTATACAGCAGAAACTAACACAACATTGTAAAGCAATTATACTCCAATAAAGATGTTAAAAAAAAAAAGAAGCAGCTGCATTCTCACATTACTGAGGCGAGATGGTTTTAAATCAAGCTTTTTGATTGTATTTTTTAATCCTGTAAATTTGCTACTTTTTTCCCATGAAGCAAATCAGCTACTGAGAGGTTTGTTACAATTTCTCACTGTTATTTTGAATTTGTAATTTTCTGCTAAATCTATCAATGCTTGATTTTTCCAATTAAAGGTTATGTAAATTAACAAGTACAAGTTCAGAATTCTTATATCTTCCTGGATACTTTTTCTTTTTATCAGCTAGCAAGCTTCTTTATCCTTAATGTTGTTTTCTCAAAATAAAGTATACTTTGCTGATGTTAGTATTGCTCAGCAATTTTATTGGTGATTTACTTGAATACATTTTTCTATGTTTTTATAATATTTTAAACTTTTCTTTGCCCTTATGTTTTAGGTATGTTTCATAACTAACAAATAGATTTTGTTTTAATGTATAATTTAAGACATTATTTTTAACTAGAAAGTTTAATCTACTTTGATTACTGATAATTTTATAACTATTCTTATGACTATGTTATTCTGAGCTATTTTCCTTGAAATTTCTATAGCTCCTCCTTTTCTCCTTTTTGGCCTTCTACTAGATTGATTAAGACTTCTATATTTCCTCTATAACTTCTATGGATTTAGTTTTTATAAATCTCAGTTTTGTTCTTTTGGAGGTCACATTTAAGCTTTGAAGAGGTATACTTCATTTCAAAATATATAAAGCTCACCTATAATTTCCACCTTCAGTCAGAAAAAATGCAAGAAATTTGAAACCTGTTTCTTGAAGCTCTGAATAGTCACCCCTCCCATTTTGCATGTTCTTACCATTTCCATTCCACTTTGTTTCCAGTTCTTATTCGATATATCCTATTTGGATCACTTCCTTTTTCTCTATTTCTTATTTATCTTGGTTCTTTCTTCAGGATTTGGATTCTTTCTCCATGAGGCAAGTTCTTCAGTCTGTTGGTTGTTAACCTAGCCTTTGTTTATTTGAAAAGCCTTTATTTCAGTAAGCTTCAATTACTCATGATCACTTTGTAGATACTACTTTTTGGTTTCTGTTATTGTAAAGAGAAGTCTGTTAGCCCAGTTATCATTTCTTTGTGGACTCTCTAGCTTTTTTCTCTTGTGTGTTGCAGTTTCATTACAGTGTTTCTTGCTCTGGATTTATTTTCATTCATGTTGCTTGGGGCTCAATGTAATTTTCACATATGCAGAGGAAAAATCCAGGAATGAGCTGTCAGAAGAGTGGTCACTGTGACTGAATATGAAGTCGTAGCCTCATCTTCACACACCATAACCTAATTGCACTGTATCTATTATTAATAAGCCACTTTTCCCTTAAAATTAAGATTAGAGTCATTACTTTCTTTTTAGCCACAAAGAGGAAAGTTGTCACAAGTTAGGAAGGGCAGAAAAAAAATTTAAGAGCTGAGATTGTATCTGTGGCATCAATGAGCCTAGGGAGAAAGGCCATGGTCTTGGGTTATTTTGCCAGCCTGGGACATACACTGAAACCCCCAACTAAGATTGCTTGCTCATAATTCCTCTTAGATGGGGCACAATCCACTGTTATTTGGTCAGAAAGCGTTGAAGGGAGAACTCATGCTCACTCAATCAGGAGATTCCTTAATTGACCTTCTACTTACTAGAGAAGAAAGTTGAGATAAGCTCATCTTCATGCTTGATCAAGACACAACTTGGACTCTTCTTATTTTAGAACAAAAGCACTCTCTGCTCCTGGCTTTCAGGAACTGCCCTGATTTCTAATCTGACCCCTTTTGGGGCTAAAGCTGTGTTTGAACAGAAATACCCAGTTTTCCTCTTTGACCAAGTCAACACGTGTTTTATTTGTTCAGAAAACCTGAAGTACCTTTTCTAACATAATCTTAGACTGCTTAAGCTATAAGTGAATAAAAATTAAATATGCAGTAGGCCCTATGTATCTGTAGGTTTCACATCTGAGGATTCAATCAACAATGGATGGAATACATTTTTTTAAAATAGCAGAAATTTCCAAAATGCAAAACTTGAATTTGCCACATGCTGGCAACTATTTATACAACATTTGTATTGTGTTTGATATTGTAAATAATCTATATATGATTTAAAGTGTACAAGAAGAGAGTAGTGGCCATGATAACAGAGTAGGAAGACCCTGAGCTCACTTCCTCCCATGGACACACCAAAATTACAGCAATCTACAGAGCAACTCTTGATGAGAAATACCAGGATCTAGCAGAAAAGATCTTCTACAAGCAAAGATGTAAAGAAGGAACCACAATAAGATGGGTAGGTGGGGTGGAGACACAGTACAGTCACGACCCATACCCCCAGGTGGGTGACCCACACATGGGAGGATAATTTCAATTGCAGATGTTCTCTCCAAAGGAGTGAGGGATGCGAGCACCACATCAGGCTCCCTAGCCTGGGTGTTCTGCACCAGGAAGATGAAACTCCAGAATGTTTCGCTTCAAAGGCCAGTAGGACTTACTTTTAGGAGACTCAGATGGCTGGGGGAAATAGAAACTCCAGTCCTAACGGGTGCACACAAAATCTCACATGCTCTGGGACCCAAGGCAGAAGCAATAATTTGAAAGGAACGTGGTCAGACCTACCTGTGGTCTTGGAGAGACTCCGGGAGAGGCAGGAGGCACCTGCAGCTCACACTGGGAACACAGATACTAGTGGCAGCCACTTTGAGGAGCTCATTCTACTACAAGGACATTGGTGCTAGCAAGTGCCATTTTGTAGTCTTTCCTCTAGCTTATTAGTGTTGGGACCTGGCTTACCTTCAGCCTGTGAGCACAAATACTGTGATGCCTCAGGAAAGCAACTATCTGGGCAGGGACACAGCTCCACCTACCAGCAAGCCAGCTGCCTTAAGACTCTCTGAACCCACAGCCACCCCAGGACCTTGTCCTGGGCACCAGGGAACCCAAGACTTGGCTCCACCTACCAGTGCCCTGCACTGGCCCCAGAACCCAGCCTCATCCACCAGTGACAAAGATGTTTTTTTAAAAAAAGAAAACAACAGGCCAATATCACTGATGAACTTAGATGCAAAAATCCTCAATAAAATATTAGCAAACCATATTGAATATTATATTAAAAGGATCATACACCATGGTCAAGTGGTTATTTATCCCAAAGATACAAGCGTTGCTCAACAACCACAAATCATTCAGTGTGATACACCAAATTAATAACTGAAGAATAAAAATCATATGATCAACTCAATAGATGCAGAAAAAGCATTTGACAAAATTCAACATCCATTTATGATAGAAACTCTCAAAAAAGTGGGTATAGAGGGAACATACCTCAATATAATAAATGCCATATATGACAAGCCCACAGCTAACATAACGCTCAATGTTGAAAAGCTGAAAGCATTTCCTCTAAGATCAAGAAGAAGACAAGGATAATCACTCTCACCACTTTAATTCAACATAATATTGGATGTCCTAGGACAGCAGTCAGACAAGAAAAAGAAATAAAAGAAATCCAAATTGGAAAGGAAGAAGTAAAACTGTTACTGTTTGCAGATGACATGATACTATTCATAGAAAATCCTAAAGACCTCACCAAAAAACTACTAGAAGTCATTAAGAAATTCTGTAAACTTGTAGAATACAAAATTAATATACAGAAATCTGTTGCATTTTTATTTACTAACAATGAACTCTCAGAAAGAGAAATTAAGGAAACAATCCCATTCACCAGTGCATCTAAAAAAGTAAATACCTAGGAATAAATCTACCTAAGGAGGTAAAAGGCCTGTACTAAGAAAACTATAAGATACTGATGAAAGAAATTGAAGATGACACACACATATGGAAGGATATACAATAATCAATGATTGGGAGAATTAATATTGTTAAAATGATGATACTACCCAAGGCAATCTACAGATTCAATGCAATCTCTATCAGAATACCAATGGCATTTCCCACAGAACTAGAAGAATAACTATAAACTTTGTATGGAAATACAAAAGACCCCAAATAGCCAAAACAATCTTGAGAAAGAAGAACAAGGATGGATGTATCACATTCCCTGATTTCAAACTATACTACAAAGCTACAGTAATCAAAACAGGATGATACTGGCCCCCCAAAAAACAACAGACACATAGATCAATGGAACAGAATACAAAGCCCAAAATGAACCCACACTTACATGGGCAATTAACCTATGACAGAGGAGGGAAGAATATACAATGGGGGAAGGACAGTCTCTTCAATAAGGAGTGTTGGGAAAACTAGACAGGTACATACAAAAGAATCAAACTGGACTACTCTTTCATGCTATGAACAAAAATGAATTAAAATGTATTGAAGACTTGAATGTAAGATGATAAAAACATAGGCAGAAAAAAACATAGGCAGTATGCTCTTTAACATTGGTCTTAGCAATATATTTTTGGATATGTCTCCTCAGGCAAAGGAAACAAAAGCAAAAATAAACAAATGGAATTACATTAAACTTAAAAGCTCTCACACAGTGAAGGAAACTATCAACAAGAAAAAGGTCCACATATTGAATGGGAGAAGATATTTGCAAACAATATATCCAATAAGGGGTTAAAGTCCAAAATATAGAAACTCAACATCAGAAAAGCAAATAATCTGAGTAAAAAGTGGGCACAGGATCTGAATGGACATTTTTCCAAAGAATACACACAGATGGTCAATAGACACATGAAAAGATGCTCAACATCACTAATCATCAGGGAAATGCAAATTAAAACCACAATGAGATATCACCTCACACCTGTCAGAATAGCTAGTATCAGAAAGACAACAAAAAACAAGGGCTGGTGCTCTCAGGCACTAGTCCTCATTCAATGGCAATTATAAAGAGACTGTTTTGTACTAGGCTTTCTGGTAGACCCTTGAAGCCTTGTGATAAATCACCTTTAAATGAAAGTAGGGAAGCCAACCAAGTAAAGAGATTGCTATGGATATTTGAAAGAAGGGTACCCATCAGAATGCACACATATTCTTTTAACTCACATCTTTACAAAAAAAAATCTGGTAGAGCTTCAAGATGGCAGAAGAGTAAGACGTGGTGATCACCTTCCTCCCCACAAATACAACAAAAATACATCTACATGTGGAAAAACTCCTACAGAACACCTACTGAACATTGGCAGAAGACATCAGACCTCCCAAAAGGCAAGAAACTCCCCACATACCTGGGTAGGGCAAAAGAAAAAACAGACAAAAGAATAGGGACGGTCCCTGCTCCAGTGGGAGGGAGCTGTGAAGGAGGAAAGGTCTCCACACACTAGGAAGTCCTTTCGTGGGTGGAAACTGCAGGTGACAGAGGGGAGAAGCTTCGGAGCCATGGAGGAGAGTGCAGCAATAGGGGTGCAGAGGGCAAAGCAGAGAGATTCCCACACAGAGGATCAGTGCTGACCAGCACTCATGAGCCCGAGAGGATTGTCTGCTCACCCGCCGGAACCGGTGGGGGCTGGGAGCTGAGGCTCTGGCTTCGGTTGGATCCCAGGGATAAGATTGGGGTTGGCTGCAGGAACACAGCCTGAAGGGGGCTAGTGCACCACAGCTAGCTGGGAGGGAGTCCAGGAAAAAGTCTGAAGCTGCTGAAGAGGCAAGAGACTTTTTCTTGCCTCTTTCTTTCCTGGTGTGCAAGAAGATGGAATTAAGAGCGCCACTTAAAGGAGCTCCAGAGATGGGCACGAGCCATGGCTATCAGCGTGGACCCCAGAGACGGGCATGAGATGCTAAGGCTGCTGCTGCAGCCACCAAGAAACCTATGTGTAGGCACAGGTCACTATCCACACTTCCCCTCCCAGGAGCCTGTGCAGCCCACCACTGCCAGGGTCCTGTGATTCACGGACAACTTCCCCAGGAAAACACATGGCATGCCTCAGGCTGGTGCCATGTCACGCTGGCCTCTGCTGCCTCAGGCTCGCCCTGCACTCTGTACCCCTTCCTCCCCCCGGCCTGAGTGAACCAGAGCCACTGAATCAGCTGCTACTTTAACCCCATCCTGTCTGAACAAAGGACAGACACCCTCAGGCAGCCTACACACAGAGGTGGGGCCAAATCCAAAGCTGAACCCCAGGAGATGTGTGAAAATAGAAGAGAAAGGGAAATCTCTCTCAGCAACCTCGGGAGCAGCGGATTAAATCTCCACAAACAACTTGATGTACCCTGCATCTGTGGAATACCTGATTAGAAAATGACTCATCCCAAATTGAGGGGGTGAGCATTGGGAACAATGATATATATATTTTCTCCCTTTTTCTCTTTTTGTGAGTGTGTATGTGTATGTTTCTTTGTGTGATTATGTCTGTATAGCTTTGCTTTTACCATTTGTACTAGGGTTCTGTCTTTCCGTTTTTATGTTTATTATTATTATTATATTTTTAGTATAGTTCTTAGTGCTTGTTATCATTGGTGGAATTGTTTTTTGGTTTGGTTGCTCTCTTCTTTCTTTTTTATTTTATTACTTAAATTTTTTTAATATTTCTTTTTATTTTTCACTTTAAAAACTTTATTTTATTTTATCTTTTTCTTTCTTTCTTTCCCCCTTTACTACTGAGCCATGTGGATGACAGGCTCTTGGTGCTACAGCCAGGCATCAGGGCTGTGCCTCATAGATGGGAGAGCCAAGTTCAGGACATTGTTCCAACAGAGACCTCCCAGCTCCACATAATAGCAAATGGCAAAAATCTCCCAGAGATCTCCATCTCAATGCCAAGACCCAGCTCCACTCAACAACCAGCAAGCTACAGTGCTGGACACCCTATGCCAAACAACTAGCAAGACAGGAACACAACCCCACCCATTAGCAGAGAGGCTGCCTAAAATCATAATAAGGTCACAGACACCCCAAAACACACAACCAGATGTGGACCTGCCCACCAGAAAGGCAAGATCCAGCCTCATCCACCAGAACACAGGCACTAGTCCCCTCCACCAGGAAGCCTACACAACTGACTGAACCAACCTTAGCCACTGGGAGCAGACACCAAAAACAATGGGAACTATGAACCAGCAGCCTGTGAAAAGGCGACCCCAAACACAGTCAGTTAAGCAAAATGAGAAGACAGAGAAACACACAGCAGATGAAGGAGCAAGGTAAAACCCCACCAGACCTAACAAATGAAGAGGAAATAGGCAGTCTACCTGAAAAAGAATTCAGAAAAATGATAGTAAAGATGATCCAAAATCATGGAAATAGAATAGAGAAAATACAAGAAACGTTTAACAAGGACCTAAAAGAACTAAAGAGCAAACAAACAGTGATGAACAACACAATAAATGAAATTAAAAATTTTCTAGAAGGGATCAATAGCAGAATAACTGAGGGAGAAGAACGGATAAGAGACCTGAAAATAAAATAATGGAAATAACCACCGCAGAGCAGAATAAAGAAAAAAGAATGAAAATAATTGAGGACAGTCTCAGAGACCTCTGGGACAACATTAAGTGCACCAGCATTCTAATTATAGGGGGCCCAGAAGAAGAAGAGAAAAAGAAAGGGGCTGAGACAATATTTGAAAAGGTTATAGTTGAATTTCCCTAATATGGGAAAGGAAATAGTTAATTAAGTCCAGGAAGAACAGACAGTCCCATACCAGATAAATCCAAGGAGAAACATGCCAAGACACATATTAATCAAACTATCAAAAATTAAATACAAACAAAAAGTATTAAAAGCAGCAAAGGAAAAACAACCAATGCCATACAAGGGAATCCCCATAAGGTTAACAGCTTATCTTTCAGCAGAAACTCTGCAAGACAGAAGGGAGTGGCAGGACATATTTAAAGTGATGAAAGGGAAAAAGCTACAACCAAGTTACTCTACCCAGCAAGGGTCTCATTCAGATTTGACGGAGAAATTAAAACCTTTACAGAGAAGCAAAGGCTAAGAGAATTCAGCACCACCAAACCAGCTTTACAACAAATGCTAAAGGAAATTCTCTAGGCAGGAAACACAAGAGAAGGAAAAGACCTACAATAACAAAACAAAACAATTAAGAAAATGGGAATAGCAACATACATATCGATAATTACCTTAAATGTAAATGGATTAAATGCTCCCACCAAAAGACATAGACTGGTTGAATGGATACAAAAACAAGACCCATATATATGCTGTCTACAAGAGACCCACTTCAGATCTAGGGACACATACAGACTGAAAGTGAGGGGATGGAAAAAGATATTCCATGCTAATGGAAACCGAAAGAAAGCTGGAGTACCAATTCTCATATCAGATAAGATAGACTTTAAAACAAATATTATTACAAGAGACAAAGAAGGACACTACACAATGATCAAGGGATCAATCCAAGAAGAAGATATAACAATTGTAAATATTTATGCACCAAATGGAGGAGCACCTCAATATATAAGGCAAATACTAATAGCCATAAAAGGGGTAATCGACAGTAACACAATCATAGTAGGGGACTTTAACACCCCACTTTCACCAAAGGACAGATCATTCAAAATGAAAATAAATAAGGAAGCACAAGCTTTAAATGATACATTAAACAAGATGGACTTAATTGATATTTATAGGACAATCCATCCAAAAACAACAAAATAAACTTTCTTCTCAAGTGCTCGTGGAATATTCTCCAGGATAGATCATGTCTTGGGTCACAAATCAAGCCTTGGTAAATTTAAGAAAATTGAAATTGTATCAAGTATCTTTTCTGACCACAATGCTGTGAAACTAGATATCAGTTAAAAGAAAAAAATCTGGAAAAAATACAAACACATGGAGACTAAGCAATATACTACTTAATAACCAAGAAATCAATGAAGAAATCAAAGAGGAAATCAAAAAATACCTAGAAACAAATGACAATGAAACACGATGACCCAAAACCTATGGGATGCAGCAAAAGCAGTTCTAAGAGGGAAGTTTATAGCAATACAATCCTACCTTAAGAAACAAGTAACATCTCAAATAAACAGCCTAACCTTACACCTAAAGCAATTAGAGAAAGAAGAACAAAAAAACCCCAAAGTTAGCAGAGGAAAGAAAGAATAAAGATCAGATCAGAAATAAATTAAAAAGGAAATGAAGGAGATAATAGCAAAGATCAATAAAACTAAAAGCTGGTTCTTTGAGAAGCTAAACAAAATTGATAAACCATTAGCCAGACTCATCAACAAAAAAAGAGAGAAGGCTCAAAGCAATAGAATTAGAATTGAAAAAGAAGTAACAACTGGCACTGCAGAAATACAAAGGATCATGAGAGATTACTACAAGGAAATATATGCCAATAAAATAGGCAACCTGGAAGAAATGGACAAATTCTTAGAAATGCACAACATTCTGAAACTGAACCAGGGAGAAATAGAAAATATGAAGAGACCAATCACAAGCACTGAAATTGAAACTGTGATTAAAAATCTTCCAACAAACAAAAGCCCAGGACCAGATGGTTTCACAAGTGAATTCTATCAAATATTTAGAGAAGAGCTCCCATTCTCCCTTTCTCAGAATGGGAGAAAATATTTGCAAATGAAGCAACTGACAAATGATTAACCTCCAAAATTTACAAGCAGCTCATGTACTCAATATCAAAAACAAACAACCCAATCCAAAAATAGTCAGAAGACCTAAATAGACATTTCTCCAAAGAAGATATACAGACGGCCAACAAAGACATGAAAGAATGTTCAACATCATTAATCATTAGAGAAATGCAAATCAAAACTACAATGAGATATCATCTCACACCAGTCAGAATGGCCATCATCAAAAAATCAACAAACAATAAATGCTGGAGAGGGTGTGGAGAAGTGGAACCCTCTTTCACTGTTGGTGGGAATGTAAATTGATACAGCCACTATGGAGAACATTATGGGGGTTCCTTAAAAAACTAAAAATAGAATTATCATATGACCCAGCAATCCCACTCCTGGGCATATACCCTGAGAAAACCATAATTCAAAAAGAGTCATGTACCACAATGTTCTTTGTAGCTCTTTTTACAATAGCCAGAACATGGAAGCAACCTAAGTGTCCATCGACAGATGAATGGATAAAGAAGATGTGGCACATATATACAGTGGAATATTACTAAGCCATAAAAAAACCAAAATTGAGTTATTTGTAGTGAGGTGGATGGACCTAGAGTCTGTCATACAGAGTGAAGTAAGTCAGAAAGAGAAAAAATAATACCATATGCTAACACATATATATGGAATCTAAAAAAAAAAAAAAAAAGGTCATGAAGTACCTAGGTGCAAGATGGGAATAAAGATGCAGACCTACTAGAGAACGGACTTGAGAACACGGGGAGGTGGAAATGTAAGCTGGGACTATGTGAGAGAGTGGCATGGACATATATGCAGTACCAAATGTAAGATAGCTAGCTAGTGGGAAGCAGCCACGTAGCACAGGGAGATCATCTCAGTGCTTTGTGACCACCTAAAGAGGTGGGATAAGGAGGTGGGAGGGAGGGAGATGCAAGAGGGAAGAGATATGGGGATATATGTATATGTATAACTGATTCACTTTGTTATAAAGCAGAAACTAAAACACCATTGTGAAGCAATTATATTCCAATAAAGATGTTTTAAAAAAAAGATTATATGAGAAAAATTAAAAAAAAAAAATCTTCCCTTAAGCCTCGCATCCCCATCCTGCTATTGCTTCCCTCTCACTCCATCTTTTCCCTTTATGGCAAATTTGTTGATATTATATTTATTGATCGATAGATAGTTATATGGATAGATAGATGATAGATAGATATTTAAATAAACTATGTTTTCCTTCAAGCCTGCAATTCACACTTTATTATTTTCCAACCAGGTTTTTTCTGCCTCCACTTAAAGAAACTTCTGTTCTTAAGATCACAATGACTCGTAATGTAGTAATTCAGTAGGTACCTCCCAATCCTCATATCCTCCCCTTCACTCATCAGCACTTTACAGAGTTAAATCCTTCATGAAACACTATCCTCTCTCAGATTCCATGTGTCCACAGTCTTCTGAATTGTCCTCCATCTCAAAGGCTATTTCTTCTCAACCTCACTGAGAATTCCTCCTCTACTGTCTATACTTCTGTTTCTCTGGGCCTGAACCTATCTCTTTTGTATTCATTTTCTTCACACTTTCTATGTGACCACTCATACTAATATTTATTTAAACTCACTTACTTGCTGATGATGCCCAGACATATATCTCTTATCCATTCTTCATCGCTAAGTTCCTAAATAGACAGATACAAATACCCTACCCATCATCTCCACCATATATCTCAGCAACATTCGAGTTTAGAGCTCTATTATGGACTAGACATAGACATAGACCTTTTCCCTGCCTCTATGCCAAACAAATTTCCCTCAAAACTCCTTTCCCTACTCAGGAAATTCTGTGAATGCAGTTTAAATGCTCAAATCAGAAACTAGAGGTACTTGATTATTCTCCATCCTCTAGCTGCATGTCAGCAATAGTACTCTTGATTCTACCTCCAAAATGTATCATGAAACCATCTGATCTTTTAAAACCTTCATTTACTATTTCTTAGGCTATCAACCTTCTTCAGAATCCAGAAACCACTATTAGCTTTGCCTTGTGTCTGTTATTGCTTGAGCCACCATATGTCACAGTGTGTATCTACTGACTCGGCATAATTATTAATAATCCCCCTTTCACACTTAAAAGTGCCCCAATGGGTGATAAATTACATGACAACCGTAATTACTGCTTCCATATAATTCTCTATACAGCAGTCGATGAGCGCTTAAGTGTAAATCAGATAATTTCACTGCCTTACGTAAAATCCTTCAATGGGCCCATTGTGCCTAAAATAAAATTGATTGTTTATACTGGGGGCTCTAAAGCACTGCCTGGTTTGAACATTGATTACATGTCCAGCCTCATCTCATGCCCCATACCCTTGCTCCCTGCTTGTTCTTCAATGCATTGAGCTTGTTCTTCTGTACATTGAGTTCAATTCTCCCTTGGGGTCCTTTGCACAGGCCCTTTCATGAAAGAGATGTTTTTCAGTGAGGCAAGTTTTCATCATCCATCATATCTCAGTACAAATGGCTCCTACTCAGAAAAGTCTTTCTTTACCTTCTTTCCTAAAGTAGGACCTCCTTTATCTTTTAGTTTCTATCTTGGCCCTTTACTTTTTTCTCTATAATGATTATCATAACCTGGGTTTATGTTATTTAAATACTTCTAGCTGGTCTTTCATCAAGATATAAGGTTCATCCTAGACTAGATCATTGTATCCCAAGGGTAAGTACAGTACCTGGAATAGAGTGCCTGTGATGGAAGAATAAATGGAGGGCAGTACTAAGCTAGACTGGGAAAGATCAAGAAACACATTTATAGAGATATCTCAGAGACATACTCAATAGGACTAGATGATTTATCCAGGTGGAAACAAACAGAAGGGAATTCCAATCATACAGGACAATGTGCTCAAGGAAGAGAGGTATGAGAGTTTGAGGGGAGTTTGAGGAACAAAGAGTGGATAGGTATGCCTAGAGTAGTAGATGATGTTTTAAAAAAAACTAAGCAGGACCTAGACTATAAATGTTTTTAAATACTCAGGCATCTGGACTTCATCCTATAGATATGGAACACCTCTAAAGAATTTTGCATGTGCCCTGAAAATTAAAGTCAAAATTAACCTCTAACCACCCTCCACAAAAAAAATGAATAAAAGGAAAAAGAAAAACACTAATCAAAGAGCAAAGTTGGAGGGTGGTAGACACTACCTGACTTCAAAACTTACTATAAAACTACAGTAATCAAGAAACAGTGTGATTCATTGAATTGCTTAGTGAAAGAATAGACGAATAAGACAATGGAACAGAATAGGGACAGAAATAGATCCATATAAATATAGCCAACTGATCTTTGACAAAGGACCAAAGACCATACAATAGAGAAAATATAATCCTTTCAACAAATGGTGCTGTAGGAACTGGATAGTCACATGCAAAAAAAACAAAACAAAAAATAAAACTAGACACTGACTTTTCATCTTTCACAAAAATTTACTCAAAATGGATCATAGACCTAAATGTAAGACACAACTATAAAATTCCTAGAATATAACATAGGAGGAAATCTAGGTGACCCTAGGTTTGGTGATGACTTTTTAGATTCAACACCAAAAGCATAGTCCATGAAAGAAAAAAAAATTGATAAGCTGGACTTCAGTAAGAATAAAAACTTCTGATCTGTGAAAACATGGTTAAGAGAATGAAAAGACAAAGTACAGACTGGGAGAAAATATTTGAAAAATTCAAATATGATAAAGGACTGTCACCCAAAATATACAAAGAACACTTAAAACTCAACAATAAGAAATCAAGCAACCCAATTAAAAAGTGGGCCAAAGATCTTAGCAGGTGGCTCACCAAAGAAGGTAAACAGATGGCAACTAGCATAAGAAAGCATCAGGGAAATGAAAATTAAAACAAGATACTACTAAAATGATATACATCTCCCAGAATGGCCAAAATCCAAAACACGGACAACACCAAATGCTGGTGAGTATGTGAAGCAACAACAACTCTTGTTCAATGTTGGTGCAAATGCATAATGATGCAGCCGCTTTGGAACACAGCATGCTAGTTTGTTGCAAAGCTAAACATAGTCTTCCCATATGATCCAGTAGTTGCACCCTTTGGTATTTACCCAAATGATTTGAAAATCTATGTCTACACAATAACCTGCAAACAAATTTTTATAGCAATTCTAAAATTTGGTAGCAACCAGAATGTCCTCCAAATAAGCAAATGGATATGCAAATTGTGGTACATCCATACAGCGGAATATTACTCAATAATAAAGAGAAATGAGGTATCAAGCCATGAGAAAACATGGGAGAAACTTAGAGGCATATTGGTAAGTGAGTGAAGTCAGTCTGAAAAGGCCACATGCTCTGATACTAACTACATGACATTTTTGAAAAGGCAAGACTATAGGGATAAAAAAAAAAATCATTGTTCAAGAGGGTTTCCAGGGTGTGGAAGGAGAGATGAACAGGGAGAGCACAGGGGATTTTTAGGGCAGTAAACTATTCTTTATGATATTATAAATTGTGGGTACATGACATTATGCATTTGCCAAAACCTATGTAACTGTAAAACCCAAAGACTTTAGTTAATGATAAATCACTATCTGTTCATCAATTATAAAAGAGTATCCCACCAATGCAAGATGTTAATAATAGTGCGAACTAGGAAGAAGGAGGTGTATGGGAGCTCTCTGTACTTTCTGCTCAGTTTTTCTGTAAGCCTAAAATTGATCTAAAAATAAAGACTATTTTTTAAAGTCACTAATAATAGCCCTCTTTGCATGATTCTTGTAATCAGATCCAAATGTTGACATTTTCCAACTCTACTATTTCATCATCATTTTCTTGGTCTATGTTTCATTAGCTATGGTACAATACCTTCAAGAAAAGGTACTTTGATTTTGCTCTTCTTGCATTCCCCAAATACCTATTAAAAGTCCTGAGGTGGTAAATTCATAGAGTTAAGGCTTAAACCATAATTTATCAATAATGAAAAATTAAAAAATTAAAATAAGCTCATATTCTCCTTGGATATAAAAGCACTTTAGTGTTATGCTAGATGAAGTTTTGAGTATCCAATACCCAGTGAACGTATATTCCAGCTCATTGAACCTGAATTAATTTGTGCAGGAATGATATTTTTAAGAGAATCCATTGTAAATTCTATGTCATAAGGACTATCTTGGCACTTCAGACAAGAAAATTCCCTGATATTATGATTTCAGCATTTAATTCCTAAAAGAATGAGCAGAATGTCTTTGTCTTCTTATATTTTTGTGTATCATCTGTGCTGAAGGAAATTCTTAAAAAAATCACATTCAGGAATTGAACAGAGATGACTGAGACTGAAGTCACATTCAGAGGTCATTTGGTTCATCTTGCAAGATTTCCATTGTTATTAAACTCACCAAATGCCTATTAAGTCTAGACCATGACATCACACAGGTTTCCAATCCCCTTTCTTTCCAGGCACAGACATAGACCACACTTTTCCACCTTCCTTGTGGTTGAAGTGATCATGTGTAGCCAATGGATTATGAACAATAGTGATATGGTTTACTTCCCGACTTGGCCCATCAAATCCTCCTATAACTGAAGGTCCTCCTGTTTCCTTCTCTTCAAGGTGGAATAAAAGGTTTCCAAGAAGCCTGGACTTTAGGATCTAACATCCTGAAGAGACAGGAAGCTCTCTGAGATAAGTTCAACATCCTGGAGGTTATGCTGATTAAGTGCCCTGGGTGAAAGGAGGAACAGCCCAGGAGAAATTCAAACAGAAAACAGTGACTCAGCACATCCTTTGGAGACTTCTAAGAATGGCAGAGGAAAATTAGCCAAAATTTGCTAAAGGCACTAAAGCCCCAGAAAGAAGGGAAGTGCAGAGAAGTGCAAGGGATTTCCTGATTAAGCTGTAACATAAGAGCCTAACAAGGTTAGCATAAAATAGTGAAAAACAGAAGGGTAAAAAAAATGGAAGGATCTTGTTGGGACACTTGGTGGGCTATACCCTAGCAGTGAGCATAAACCAGAAATAGACCAGGTCTTACAAAGATTGAAAACCAGGCTCAAGAGTGTTCAGTCACCTACTGGGTTGAAATGATTTGCCTCTACTTTAATCACTTGCCAGGGGATAGAGTGAACTATACCTGAAGGAAAATGACATCATCTAGAGTCTCATTAATTTTTGATACACAGTGACTGGCTTTTAATCTAACAGTATGAGGTACTAAAATCCAGACCAAGTAAAAAAGCCAACAATAGGAATATAGCAATGGAAAATATACCAAGAAATATAACCCTAACCCTAGCCCTAATAGCAGGGTCAAGAAAATAGATGGCAAGTTGCATAAATTCATTAGTCGACTGGAATATAGCAAAATGAATCAAATGGAATTTATAAAACTTGAAAGATACAAAAATGAAATTAAGAACTCAGTAGGTTGGACAAAACTGAAAGTAGGATTGGTGAACTGGAAGATAGGCTAGTAAAATAAATTCTACTTTCCTATCTGTCTAAATATTAGTGAGAAAAAAGATGAACATACACTTAAAACAAAAAGAAAACAAAAGAAACCTAAGGAACACAGTGAAAATATCTAACATACATCTAATTTGAGGGCCAGAAGGGGAGACAGAAAGAATGGGTTAGAAGAAATGTATGGGAGAGTGGATGAGAATTTTCCCAAAACACGAAAGATACACACAACAGATTTAAGAAATGAGATGAGTTTTAGTGTAGTGTTCTCCCATTGTTGCTTGAACAAATTACCCAAAACCAGTGGCTTAAAACAACACGTAATTCTGTAGGTTGGGCTCACCCAGTTCCTCTCCTTAGAGTCTCACAAGGCTGAAAACAAGGTGTTGGCTAGCTTGGTCTCTTATCTAAGTTGGTTAGGTTTTTGGCAGATTTCAGTCCCTTGCAGATATAGAACCCCATTCCTGTGGCTATCAGCTGGGATTCTCTTTCAACTCTTTAGACCAACTGCATTCCCCATCGTACTGCCCCATCCATCTTCAAACAACCAATAGTTTGCTGATCCTCCTAACTCTTTGAATCTCTCTGAGATTGTGCAAGATACTATGTTGCTAAGATTTCTACTACTTCATAACAAGGATACCCCTTCCTCCAGTTTCCAATAATGTGTTCCTCACTTCCTTCTGAGTCCTCACCTTGAGTATCCTCCAAGTACACATGTCTATGAATAGTCTCTTCACTGAAGTTTAGGCTTTTTCTAAGATGATTGAGAACTTTTTCTAAAGTTCTCCTCATTCACTTCAGCAGGGTCCATATATATCACTCTATTCAAAGTAACCTAGGCTTTCTCCATCATGTTTTTCAAATTCATCCAACTTCCACCTACTGCCTGATTTCAAGCCACTTCCACCACTTTAGGAGATATAGAAGTAGAGGGAATGCCAAGTTCCAGAAATAGTAAAGGCAGGGGACTATGAAGCTCTTAAAAGTTTCCAAGAGCAGCCAATTGTTCCACACTTATTAGGAAGCAAAAGTAGGTTGAGAAGACCTTGCAGAATCTTGAAAACCATTGCAAAGTGTTTGCAACCTCTTCTGCAGGCAACGAAGAGGTGTCAGAAGGTTATTAAGACTAACAAGCAAACAATTTTGGTTAGATTAATAAAAATGAAAAACAGAGTTTTTTGATACAATCCAAATAAAAATATGTAAAATTTCTGAATTTAACAGGCCAAGATGCAAGATGATGTAGCAAGAAAATAATTAACTCTGGGTTTGAGACCTCGCTCAGCACCTATGGGTTTGGCGAACTGAGGCAAATTCCTTAATGTTTCTGAGTCTCATTTTGTTTATCTGTTGTAGTGGGACATCTCTAAATTGGAGGCTCTGGTTGCCTTAGTAGGAATAAACTGCTAAGTTTGTGTGTGTAAGTGCAGGGATAGGCCAAATCAGCCTCAACAAATGAAACAACCACCAAGCAAGTAAAAGCTAACTAAAGAGTACCTGCTTAAAGTAGGATATTGGTCAAATCCCAAGTTAATGTCTTGACTTAAAAATGAGAGGGGTTTAATGATATGTGTAGGACACCTCTTCTGCCCCACCCAAGTTCTCTCTGTTCCATCTCACTCCAGACATTACCCTTAGGGCAGATGCTACCTGACAGCGTCTTACCTCTGACTTCTCTTTTAGACCTCTCCCTTAGTGCCTTGGGATTCTTCTGGTATCACAGCTGGGGCCATCTGTGTGTCTCAGCCTCAATGCTTGCACAGCCTAGAGATGTCACAGAATTAACACCTTGGGTCACCCTTCACCAAGAGCGGTCAAGGGTTGACCTGGCAGGATCTGGATTTCTCCTCACTTTGTCAAGCATGTCTTTCTCAGAATTGCTATACCACCTTGTTTGCAGGATAAGTAAGGGGGTGGAGGAATGGAGACAGGGCATGCAAAAGTCAAGCACAGACTTTGGCACACAACAGATATTCAGCAAAGGCCAGTCACTTTGATGGCAAGATTGCAGGCAGCAGTCTGAGGACATGGAGTGACTTGGGAGGGGTTCCAGCTTCTCCTGAAATCCACCCCTTTGCAGTCTCCCTCTCTGCCCAACGAGAAATCTGCCCTGGATGTCAGAACTGAATTTCCTCTGACATTTTCCCTTTTCTTTTCTTCCTATAAATGGGAATTGAAGTATAAAAAGTCATGCACTGCCTACTGACTTCATAACGGCTTTTTGGAGAGATGTTGGCATTTAAATGCCAGACTGGTGATGTCAGGATGAGGCCAGCATCAGGTTTGTCTTGGGGTCAGGGGTAAGGGGCAGGGGTCCTCTTTGGTTTCTGATTTAATAAGAAGATTGCTTCCAGCCAAATGCAAGGCCAGCAAGGTCAGTGCTGAACACACACAGCTCCACTGAGGAATAAAGGGGCCAGATGGTTATTACATTGTGTGTGTTTCTTGCAAAAGAAAAAAAATTCTAAAGGTGACTATAGCAGAAGTAGTTCATCAAAAGAAAGTCTCAGCTCATGCAGACAACTTGTGGCTTGGCTCTGTACCAGAGGGAAGTTTCCTTGTGAGGAGGTTGATAGTTTTATATGTGATCCAAAACATGTGAGACCCCCATGGTGGCTTGGCTGGTGGTGGAGGCCACAGCACTGCCAAGTTGTGGAAATGGAACTTGCGCCCTTCAGTGAAGCCTCCTATTTTGAGGCTTCAGAAAGGGTAGCTGATGACAGGTGTGCTGGCTGGTGGGCCAGAGTAATGTGGGTCCAACTCCACTCTGCTGCCTCAGAGCTGTAAGACGTGGGCATGTCAATGAATCACTTTAACTTTCATTTTCTCGTTTGTAAATATAGACTCGAAATATGCACCCTCTTGTAACAAGGTTACGACAAGATACCTTACCTAAGCCACCTGGTGCACATCAGCTGTTCAGGAAACATTGGGTCCCTCCTCCTTTAGACCTGGGGTCCACTGAAGGGGTGCTGAGAGCCCTGAAAGAGGTCTTATCCCCTACGTGGAAGACGGATTGGTGAGAAGGCCCATAAGCTAAGGTGTGCAGCCCATTTAAGTGATGCTCCAACATTACTTTTTCTGTGGCATTTACTTCAGGAGCATCCATCACCCTGGGCACTTTGGTGCTGATGTGGTCCTCCAAGGATAGTCATGGCACTGCCAAGGTAATTCCATGTTAATTAACTGGACTGTTGTTCCAAAGTGTTAATGGCCAGAACTGTAATTCAATCAAGTAAATAACATTGCAGCAGTTAATAAAAGCAATGAAATTTGTAACTACTGATAAATGTGATTTCATAAATCAGTCGGTGGTCTGTCCCTGCCACACACATATCATACAATCAGCATTTCTAATGCTGCCTGTGAATCTGTTAAGAATTCTTCCTCCATACATTTTTTAAACGAAGTTTGTTTCTTCTTCCCCCCTCATTAACTTTCAAAATGTGTTTTTCTTAAGGTTCCACCTTTGGGGAAATAGCATTCTTGCCCACTGACACCACTTGTGAATTCAGCCTTATTATGAGCTGAGACTCCAAACACCACCCAACTTGTTATAATTCTTTTTAACGCCCTCAGTTTTTCAGTTACAATTTATTTTCCAAATCCAAAAGTAATACAGTGCTAGGTCCCCGCAGGGTTCTCAGCATGTGGATGAGAACATTAAGTTCTGAGAGGTGGTTACTTTCTCCAGTGCATTTTCAGACTTCAGCAGACCCCTGCCTGCAACCCCTCACTTTGAGCCCCAATCTGCCAGCTCTGACCTGGGTCCTGAGGACTCACAGATGAAATGGACACTGCCTCTGCTCTCAGAAAACTCATGCCCATCCTTACATCACTGGGCCTGTGTAGCACATGTCCCCCTGCCATCTACAGGTCTCTCTTGGTGCCGCACCTGAGTGTGAGGGCTCTGCAAGAAAGGAGATGAATGCCCCCAGCCCCAGTCACCTCTCCTCTGCCTAGCGGGTTTGGTGAGGGAGTCCAGCAGAAGCTGCATTCCTCCACACCAGTCTTTGGGCTGAAGGAGGCACCATGTGTTCTGCACCTTCTACTTCCAAATGAGTCCATGGCACATATTTGAGTAAACTGAAGGGCAGTGAGGGTGTGAGGTGACAAGAGCCAATACTCAGAGAGAGGGTTGGGGGCAGCGTAGGTGCTGGAAAGAGACCATGGCAGGGAGGTGAGGGCTCTGGTTCCCACCTTGACTTTGTTATGCTGCTCTCCCCTCCTACCCACTGTCTCTTGCTCTCCACATCCGACCCACCAACTCACTCAGATGCTCGCCAACACACCCACTGCCCCACCTACTTGCCCAGTTGGTTGCTGCCCACTCCAATTCCCTCATGTACTCACCCCTCACCCCTGCACTCACTAACCACCCACCCCGTATATTTAGCTACTCACCTCCTCCCTTCTCACCACTTCCACCCATGTAGACCCTCACCCACTCCCACACTCACTAAGCTGCCCACCTGCCCCCTTCCTTCTCACAAAAGGCTACTGACCTCTGACTCTTTGGGAGCCATGGGCTTCACTGGGGGAGACAGAGAGGAATCAGTCTCAGTAGCCAGCTGAGAAGGGCTTCTGGGCCAGTGGGAGAGGAACAGTGGCAGCAGCACTGAGAGTAAGTGATGCGGGAGAGCCAGGGGGACAGGAGCAGAGGAGAGAGAAGTGACCAGCCTGGGGCAGGGAGGAGAGGAGCTCAGATCCAAGAGCTGAACCACCAAGTGAGGAAGGACGAGGCTAGGAGGCACGAATGGGGCTCCCCGTCTTGAGGGAATGCCTGAGTTTAGAGTAAGGGGATGGGGGTGGTGGGGACGGGACAAGGGGCAGTCTATAGGGGCCACCGGGAGCAGCTCCTGCTGGCCTGAGGAGTCTGGGGTCATTAGACGGACTAGGGCTCAGGCTGGAGGCAACAGGGAGCGATCGATGTGTTTTGGGAAGGAAGGATCCATTGCAGATTTGATGACACAATCGGCTTTTACCTCATCAGTCTGTGGTCTCCCAGACCCTTCGAATGACCCCACTTTGGACATCTCTAAGGTTGGTGGGAGAACAGGACACAAGAGGGGTTGAAGGGTATCCTCATAAATGACTGCTGAGCTCTCACAGAACAGAAGAGAGACTCTTGGCTCCCTGCTCCAAGATAGATTGGTCTTTGGCCCCAGAGGATGAGCACTTAGCATCTGTGGTCTGTGCACATGTGAGCCCCACCTCCGCCAGAGACAAAGGCTCTGGTGCAGCTTCTCCAGTGACTGCACAGCTCTCTGGGCTGGTACTATTCATTACCCAGTGATACAATGCTGGAGAGTTTGATGCACAGACTCTCTGAACAGAACTGTGGCTGCTCACGTGTCATGCAAGGAATCTCCAGGTAAGAGAGGACTCCAATTCGCTCCCTGCCCTTGTCCCTCTGCTCAGCTGGAGCACTGCTGTCTTGTCATCTGTCCTTGACATACTTTAGTCCAGTAGAGGCTGCAAGAAAGCTGACTAGATCAAGTGAGGGCAACTCCTTCACTATAGGGTCTTCCCCATGCCTAATGACAGAGACTTAAAGTCCAGGTGTGGCATGAGACAATTCTCAAGCTGATAAAAAGTTTTTCATCCACAGTCTCAAAGAGTTCCAGTTGCCCAGCCACAGAGATGTGGGCCCTGAAGCTTCTGGGAGCGAATTTCTCTAACCCTTCCCTGAACAGGCACAAGGTTTGGGGGCCATTGTCTTTTCTCATTCCATAACCATCATACTGGAGATACCTTTCCAAGGTGGGTACATTATAATGATTTAGAAAGTTAAGAAAATATGAATTACGCATAGATGCTCACACATAAACAATTCACACACAGACACAGGGAGGCTGTGACTACTCAGAATTCTTGCTCCCTTTAGTAGAATGTGTCCCAGGGATTTTCATTCCACATTCACTGACTTCCTGCCATGTGGTCCCAAGAGACACACAGCTGTAAATCACAGCCCCTGCCCTCGAGTTATCTCTCTCCATTCACTGAAGGAGGCCATTGGAATAATAATTAAAATAGAGTTGAACAATCTATAACAGTGATTAACAAAAACAACATCCCAGAGAAGGGCACCTGCCTCAGCTTGGGAGCCATACAAGGCTTCACAAAGGGTTAATATGTGAGCTGGGTTTTGAAGAATGAGGTAGAGAAAAGATAAGGGACTCTCTAGAAAGTAGAGGAGATTTGTGCAAAGGCATAGAGATTTTCAAGGGGTTTTCACATCTGTAATTCATCCCACATGTCCAGGTCTAAAGGGAAGGATTGGGAGTGGTGGAGGATGAGAGGGAATGCCATGGAGGCCTAGCCTCTAGGGAGTTTGGACCAGCGCCTAAAGCTATAGGGGTTCCCTAAAGGGTTTTGAGAAGATGAAAGGCAAGATCAGATTTGCATTAAAAAAAAAAAAAACTGTTCTTGCTGCAGAATGGAGAATAGATTGGAAGGGAACATGACTAATAGAGATACTTTCTAGCCAAGAGATGATAACTTATTAGCAATAAGGACAAAAGATGTAACCAAAGGTATCAAGGGGGTGGGATTGACAGGACCAGTTTTCCCATCAGATGGGGAGAGTAAGTGTTAGAGGAAAGATCAACACTTTCAGCATGCTGGAATGAGGCAGCCTTCACAAGAGAGTTTTGGTTCAGTTGAGTCTGTGGTATTTCTTGTACACTCAGGTAGAGAAGGGCAAAGGGCAGTAGGCTCCATGGGTCAGGGCTCAGGTCTTAGGTTTTTTTATTGTCAAACCTTATTCTTTGTTTTAAGCAAAATTTTATCTTATTTTAAGTAATATATTTTTATTGAAGAATACAGTTGACCCTTGAACAATACGGGGGTTATGGGTGCCAACCCTCCAAGCAGTGGAAAATAGTGATGGCACAGACATTCCCTCCTATTTTTATATGTGCTTAGTGAGGCTAAGAGCTAAAATAAGATGCAGAAGAGGTAAATGCATGTATTCCCACTGCCATCTTTGTTAAAATGTCTTCCATCAGTCAGCAAAAACTTGGCTGTGAATTTAAAAAGCTTAGAAATAATTACCTGCTGGGGCAAACACGTACCTTAGTGCTCATAGTATCCAGGCCTCCTTTCCTGACCAGGCACATGCATGGCTACAGTCACAGCTCTCTGCAGTGTGAATGAAGTGGAGCCATAGACTAGGTCTCATCAATGGAATATGAGCATTAGGCCCAGGTGTCACTTCTGGGCTGAAGCAGTTAAAGCAGCCCCAGAGAGCCACCTACATTCCAGAGTGGGGTTTGCAGGAGTGAGATGTAAACTTACGTTGTGTACGTCTGAGGTCTGGTGGTTGTTGGTTACTACAGCATGATCTAGCCTATCCAGAATCAAATGGGTTTATTCTCAAAACTTTAGTCTTAGTGTTTCCTGGGTTTCTCTTTGCTTTGAAATGAAGATAAAACAGGCAGGAGAATCAGAAGTAAATAGGTGTCCAAACCTGAGAAATTATAAATTTGCAGCTAGCATCATACCACCCCAAGAGGGAAAAAAGACAATAAAATATTTTCAGGAGGAGTTTCAGGAGCCACCTTTCCCAAAGGTCTAAGACCCAATCCAGATTCCCTTCACGAGGTAAGTTTAAAGTGTGTTAAAGCTGTTATAACGTATTTTGATACAAAAACTACATTAGGGATGGTTAACATTAGCTAGAAGTTAGTGGAAAGAGAGCCTAATTTTATGTAGATGTTTGAGGTCATTTGGGATTTGTTCCAGTTAATCAAGCTCATGAAATGGGGAAAAGCTCCAACCCCACCAAAGTTCCTGAGGAAAGCTCACCCTCGTCTGCAGTCACTGACTCCTAGGAGGCACTAGGTAGCCTCTGTAGTACTATTTCCCCAAAATCAGATCTTGGGGCTCACTGCACACACCAGAAACAATAAGCCTAGACCTGGGAAGATTCCCTGACATTGATGTTGGGGGATCACAGAAGGCAGTGGAAAGAGAACCTGATCAAGAGACCTGAATTGTAGCCCTGCCTCTGCCAAAAACCTTCTATGGGAATTTGAGCAGATCTTCCTTTTCCACCCTGAGCTTCAGTTTTCTTACTGAAAATCTCTTCTAGCCTACAAACCCTAAGTATTCTGAGACGGGTTACTCTGTAGCAGTGGTTTACTTCTTGGCCAGCACACAGGCACTTAAGCTAATGGAATACTTCTGCTCAAGGAATCAGCTTCCTGGCTATTTGATTATTTAATTTACTTACACACAAACTGTGCAGGACTGCCTGAATAGTGGCCTGGCATGCAACACACACGCAAGATCAGAGACGGCAGCCCTTTTGTGATGAGAGGTCGATTGGCCTTGCCCATGGCCCGCCAACCCCACTCTGGCTGCCTTTTTGTCAGCTCTCTCTTTATACTCATTCTGTTTCCAAATTCTCTGCTTTTCAAGCCTGCAGTATTTTATCTTGTGCACAGAACGTGTATAAAACGTGAACTAATTAAATTAGAAATCATTAATGGGAAGCTAACAGAGGAAACCACTGTAGTTTAGAGATGTTATAGCCACTGAATCAATAACACTCTTCTCCCACATGACCCGCATTCACAGGATGCCTTCCATCCCACTATCCTTTTCTCTATCCTGAAACTGCAGGTCTGAGTATCCTTCTCATTCTTCTCATGAGGGCTCCCTCCAGTTGTCTTCAGATCTGGAGGCACTGTTTTATAGGAAGGAGTGATCACGAAAAGAATTGGTTGTGTAACAAGAGGCAGTCATCAACAGACATTTCTTTTTTAGGGGTATGAAATTAAGTGGTGGGAAGTAGAATTTCCTTGAAAATCCCCAAAAGGTCATTTTGCGGGTTTTCTTCCAAACATTTATTTTCCAAGTCTCTGTATCAATAGTATGAATGAACTAATGAAAGAAATATTAATTACAGTAAGAGTAGCCCTGTGCCATCAAGAGACTGGCAATCTGGAAGCTCTGCAGACAAGAACATAGACTCACAGCAAGTGTACATGGAAAGACACTGACCAATAACATGAGAAACAGGGGCCCAGCCCAGCGAGCAGAGCGTGAAATCCAGAGCACATAAGGGTGTAGCTTCATCCTCGCTCTGTCACTCATGCACTAGATGCTCTGAGCTGCTTTACTGATCTGTGCATTAACAAATTCATCTGTAAGTCACAGACTTAGAGAAAGAACTTATGGTTAGCAGAGGGGGAAGGGAGGCGGGGAAAGATAGTTAGGGAGTTTGGATTTAAACTGATTTAAAATGGATAACCAACAAGGACCTACTGTATAGCACAGGGAGCTCAGCTCAATATTATGTAACAACCCAAATGGGAAAATAATTTGAAAAAGAATAGGTACGTGTATATGTGTATATGTATAATATGTATAATATGTATATAATATAATATATATGTATATAATATAATATGTATAATATGTATGTATATGTATAACTGAATCACTTTGATGCACAAGTGAAACTAACACAACATTGTTAACCACCTATAGTCCAATATAAAATAAAAAGTTGAAAAAAAACACAAATTCATCTGTAAAAGGGCTGAGTGGTTGTTATGAGGCTTAAACAAATTGATATATGTAAGTGTGTACATGCCTGACATACATACATGCTAGATTATCCAGGGCAACTGTGGTTGAAGAAAGTCACACAACTGGCAGCAGGATGTGATGGTCTGTAATGGTGACCCAAAAAATAAAGGTGAAATGGTATTTTTGCTATTTGTTAAATTGGTATGTTTTAGAGGCATTCACTTAAATAATCTCTTTGTCATGCACATTTTACTGACTTGCTTTCCCTTGCATGTATGAGCAGTGTTATTTCTTATGTGCTATACAAAAGTTGAAGGTTAATTAGCAGTATAACTAAATAGTAACACTGCTAGTCTCCTTCACATAAATTAAAAAACAAAATCTTCCTCTTTGTAAGGCTGTGGGGTTACCACAGAGAGTGCAGCTTGGGTCTTGCCCCCTAAATCACATCGGAGATGATTGGTGAGGAGTTTAAGGACTCTCCGCAGACCTTACAAAGACCTATGACACAAGGACACTCAAATGTGAGACCAAGAGAGAGGCTGGAGTTGGAGGGTTCTGAAGGGTATGAAGGACAAGGATCTTGGGGAGCAAGAGAAGCTCAGAGACTGCACCCCAAACCCTGAACCTGGCCTGCTGCTCCAGAGACAAGGAGACCTGAGGACCAGGACTGCTTCATTCCTTGTTTTTTCTAAACATGAAGAACCCAGCTGGGACCAAGCAGTGTGATGATGGTCTAGTCTGACTTGTATTGGTCTTGGAATTGATATGGGCGTCAACCATGCATAAAGCAGCTACTAACCCACACCATTTCCTCTGTGCTACAAGGGAGCCTTCAGAGGGAGGTTTCCAAGTGTGGATTTCAGTTACTGTCACCCATGTCATCAAGGAAATGGTCTTGAGCAGACTGAAATGACCTGTTGACCTTGGATCCCACCTTTACTTGCTATGGTTTGATGCCAAACATAGAACACAACCAGGCTTTATCTGTGCAGGCTTAACAAATATGGGTCTGTGGTTGTTAGTCTTTCACTTTAGGTGTTGAGCAAAATCCATCATTCTTTTCCCTCCTGAGCATCTTCTCTATTGCAGGCACTCAGTTAGGTATAGAGGTCACAGAGATGTACTCCGTCCCAGAATATGTGGCAGCTAACAGAGATGCACACAAAAAGTAGACCAGAGAAGGAAAATGACAATGCCAGCAGCTAGTCCCTGTTTCCACTAGAAAGCAAGCTCCACCTGCAGTGGTTCCCGCCCCCTGCATGCTTCCATCACCAACACTGCCAGCCCCTCAGGCTCTGGTAGCAGCTCTTCCCCTTCCCCTCCCCCATTCCTCCCCTCCCTTCTTCTGCCCTCCCTACCATCTAATTTGCTCTCTTCCCTTACTTTTCCTTCCCTCCTGCCTTCTCTTACCCTTTTATATTGTTCTCCCTTTTCTGCCCTTCTTTTCTTTCTGCCTTTCACATTTTTGGTAGACACAACTCACACTCAAATTTTCCACTGTCATGGAGCATTTTAAAAGAACTTCTATTAAAGAAATGCCTTCTTGAACTTAGAAAACAAATGAGGAGGTCAAGTCCTCTTTTCCCTATTCCTTCCTTTCTTCTCATTCTCTCTCTCTTCTCCCCCTTCCCCTCTGCCCCTCTCCCTCCCTCTTTTTTTCTGTCTCTCTCCTTGGAACAAGGCTGGCCATCTTGCCTTCAGTTCACTTCTCTCTGTGGCACTGTGGAACCATCGGTCATCTCTTTGCGATTAGGGTCCGCTAGAGGGCAGGCTTGAGCAGTGAGAGCAAGAAACCCCATAAGAGTCTTAGGTCACGTGATCCAGCCAGTCCTGGATGAGACCCCACACAGGGCATTTGGAACCAGGTCGTGATTAGCCCACCACTGCTCTTCCTTGGGTCTTTGTGTTTTGAGGACACCTCTCTATTGAGAGTTTCAGGAAAAGTGTCAATAAAACCTGAATCCTGCTGGAACAACATCCTATTGCTTCAAATATTCATCCCAATTCCCTAACAGAATTGAGGGTGACAAGGGGCATCACAGACACATAGGAAGGGAGAGCACATGGTACTCAAAGAGTTGCTTCTCTTCACATCTACCGAGAACAAAGCAAGTAAGAAGGGGTGTGGCTTACAGGGAGGCTTTGGACTTAGTTTCTAGTGCATCTAGTTTATGATGAGACATGGGTGCATGCTGCTGGGGAGAGGTAGTCAGAGGCAACTGACCCAGGAGAGAGAATATCTTAGTGACTGCAAGAGAGTGGGAGAAACTCATTGTTTCTCTGATTCTTGATTCCCTCATCCACAAAACTGGAGACAAGCAGACAGTGTGTAACTTTTTTCCGTACATTTTGTGTACTCAATATCAAAGTCTTTCTTCCATTGCAAAATAGAAATAGACGGACTACAGTATGAGAACATTAGAAAGAATACTCAGAGAGCTGCAGGAGGTCAGTGAACAGAAAATGTGACATTTGGAATGACTTATTTAACAAGTTGCTGGCAGAATTAACTGGGATGGGAGCAACTGCCCTCAGGAAGTGAGAAGTAAGCAATGGAAAGAGTACATCCACATCCAAGCTGGGCTCACTGTCTGCAAGTCTGTAAAATCTATGGGTAAAGAAAATTTGGAGAAAATATTTTATAAACAGAAAACTCCCAAATATTGATTAATTATCTTTTATAAACGTAGGAAACATATAGGCTTGGCCTGGTAAACTCCAAGAGTGGAGAAGACTGAGACAGTCTAGACATTGAAATAGGATCCCATCATAGAGTGGGGTTGGTGGTAGGGTCAGAGCCCGCTGCAGATACCAGGAGGGTGTCTGACCCTCTACAGGGGACCTGTGAGGACACCAGAGCAGGGGCAGCACAGAGGGGTCCGTAGCAGGGCCACTGAGATCTTCCTCACCCTCTCCTTCAACAGAACCCACATCAATGTCCTCATAATTCTCCTCAAGGGCAGTTGTGTCCTCACGGGGCTCAGAAAACTCTCCTTCCTCATAGTCTCACTCATGGACCAGTGAATAAAGGCACTTATGGGAGCAGTGGAAAGACTCAGAGTTCCAAGAAAGCAACTCCCCAGGAAGGTTTCCATCAACCCTGGTGGATGCTGTGACCTGTGGGTGGGGAGCACTGTACTCCAAATCAGGACATTGGTGAGAGGGGGAGGTCTTCAAACACAGTCAGTGAAGCAAGGTTAGGGTATCAGGATGGGGACCCAAGGCCAGTCCAGATACAGAGGAAAGCGGAAGGAACCAGCCTGTGTTGATGGGTATTACATATTGCACTCCAAATAGCACATAGGCTGCCCTGCCAACCTTTTCTTATGAAATCCTCACACAAACCAGAGTACTGATGTACAACTTAGTTTTCACTTGAAGTAACTGGGCTCAGAGTTAACAAACACCTGAGATCATCACGAGGGCTTGAAGTCAGGTGCAAATTCTGTTTGGGCTCCCAAGTGTGTGCCCCTGATCCAGCACTCCTGGAGTCCCCTGTGCCTACTGACCAGATTGCTTCTGGAGCCTGATGAGAGAAGAGCCTCCTAGGAAGGCTTGAACAGTGGGAGCCAGGAGGCTTGTTACCTGCCGTCATGGGAGAGAGAATACCAACACACCGGAAAACAGCTGCAGACAACAGAGGCCCGTCTAGAATTAAACCTCCAAACCACACTCTGTGTTGCAGCTCCAGCATGCTGTTGCAGGTCTGCTGGCTCACTCATTGGCATGGGGATGCAGCCAGCTCCGCAGCCCCTGCAAGCTCTCCTCCTGGGGCTGCTCCCACTCCTGTGGCCACAACTGGGCAGGCAGCAAACACTAGCTCCTATGAAGTCTCCTCACACAGCTTCTTGGACACCTGGGCCAGATCCACATGTAGCTCCATAAATAAGGGCACCAGCTATTCTGTAGGACACCCCCATCATTGCAGGTGGCTTCCAGGTCATCCTCATGGGTTCCAGCTGGTCCTTGCAGGTTTCTGTTCATCCTTGCTCTCTTCCACTTCATGCCCATCTTCCCTTCCCTACTGCCTGCTGAAACCCTGCTGACCACAGGTACACCATCAGATGCAGAATAAATAGCCACACCTAAGCTGCTAAGCTGCTTCCACAATGGCATAGGATCAAGTTCCTGTAATCAATCCCTTGTTCCCCATCACTTCTAGTGGTTCTACTACTCGTATTGAACTCTGACTCATATTGTTTGTCACTGTGCCCCCCTGCAGAGAACCAGAGGGGCATCAAGAGAGTCATGCATAGTTACTATAAAGATTTTAAAATATATCATGCAAATGAAGACTTAACCTAATGTCTAGCACACAGTAGGTCCTCAATAATGGTAGCTATCACCGTGTCATTAGGAAACTGGATTAGTTTTAGGAGCGGTTTCCACATGGATAGAAATACTTCATAGATTTTAGAATCTGAATGTAAGATCAAAGACTCTGCACTGCAATTCCCATGATGAGGAGTTTAATTATGAACAACGGGAAGGACAATGCATTTGGATTGTTTACAGATAGCTAGTGACCTGACATGCTAAATATAGCTACAGCTTCCTAACTGAAAGTCAATCTGCTCTGTGGAAACAGACCCGAAAGCACCACTGCTGGGCGACGTTGGTAAGAACAGTTGGAGCAAACGTTTTCCTCCTACCCGCTGAGTGACAAATCACAGCTGTCAATGAATAAAACATTCAGTCTCAGCAATCAAGCAATAGATTTTTAAGGAGCCTTCCCATTTATCAGGTTAGCTATTGATTACCTGTGAAAAGTCATTGCATCAGAGGACTGATGAATGGGAGACCTGAGCTCCAACATGCAAGGTGAACAGGTTTGTAAGTTTGCCTCCAAGAACTTGGTAATATTTAGAGCTGCCCCCAAGTATTAAGGAACTTATCACAAATATAAGCACATGCCATTGGATTTCTGATTACCAATAACAGGTGTATAAAGCAAGGAACAGACAAAATACTGACTAAAGGAACCTAAGCCAGTCGCTCACAAAGCATTTCCCAGAGCCCTAGGACACTGATGGAAACATGATATTGCTTTTGTGTTAATAATAGGGGGCGAGTCCGCAGTTATGAGTGCACATCTGAGGTGTTCCCCAAATCCTAGACAAGCTAGATGTTGTTTTATTCAATTTCCCTTCCTCTTCTTTGTGTTTTTTTTTTTTTTTTTGGAAACAAGATTTTACTTATTTGAGGTGTTCAGTGAATGGTGTGCTAGTCAATTTTTAACGACTGGCTCTCAGAGGAAAAACAGCCTTTGTTTTGTAGTGCTTGCAATGTGTGTGATATAAGTACTTACCCTATACATGATTTCAAGCTGTCAGTGTGACATCACTGACCACAGAATTGGGAAGAAATGCTAGTGGAGGGCTCTGGTGAGTCAGCCTGAGCTGACCCTAGCACACCACAGTGCACCCAGGACCAGCACCCTCCCAACACCGTCTTGGCTGTATTGTCTCTGCTTTTGTCCTGGGAGTCGCTCTTATCTCCAAATTAGAAGGTGGGTGACTAGGACTCCTACCTTTCATGAATTTCACATTCATACCACACCTTCTGCCAAGAAACCTTATGCTGTGTCATTTGTAACAGAGATTCAGAAAATATCAAAATTAAATAAATTGTCTCAGCCAGGAAGTTTTGAACTATAAAAATGGGGGTGTACAAAACTTAACTTGGCATTCTGAGATCAAAACATAGTTATAGTCTTTCTTAGGTCAAAATAATGTAGATTATTGGGTGACCGTTCTTCTGTATCAAGCATGGAGGATGCAACGTGTGTGTGTGCTTAATGGAGATCATCATCCTCTTTGTGCTCACATCATGAGGACTTCTCCTATATTAACCTAAATCCAGCTATCTCACAGCTAGTCTTCTCTGGAAAAACATATCAACCCAGGGTTTAGATGTTTTCATTGTTAATGATGAATGCTCTAAAGTAGTGCTCTAAATTATCCCTATCCTGGAGTTATCATTTTTTGAGATAGAAATGAGGCACTGAGATGCAGTACCTAAAGAAATAATATAGCATAGTAGTCAAAAGTGCAGGCTATGCAGTCAGAATTGAATGTGAATACTGGACCCACTGCTTACCAGTCCTTGGACAATTACTTCATTGCATCAGTTCTCTCATCTGTGAAATGGAGATGAATTTAGTACTTGCAAGCAGCAGATGATGTCTGTGGGCTGACCTGACAGACATTCCAAATTCCTGTTCTCTCTTATTGCAATTCACCCCACTGTGATGAGAAAGCATCAGAGAAAACAAAATACATAATTTGCCAACATTCCTTGCTGAAAAGGATAACCTTATTACACAGTTTTGGCCATAACATGGAAGTAGAAGTTTCCTGGGACCTTCTTTTTTTTTCTTTAATTAATTAATTAATTATTTTTTGGCTGCTTTGGGTCTTCATTGCTGTGTGCGGGCTTTCTCTAGTTGTAGCGAGAAGGGGCTACCCTTTGTTGTGGTGCACGGGCTTCTCATTGCACTGGCTTCTCGTTTCAGACTAAGGGCTCTAGGCGCATGGGCTTCAGTAGTTGTGGCACATGGGTTCAGTAGTTGTGGCTTGTGGGCTTTGTTGCTCTGCAGCATGTGGGATCTTCCTGGACCAGGGCTCAAACCGGTGTCCCCTGAATTGGCAGGTGGATTCTATTTTTTTTTTTTTTTTTTTTGGCGGTACGCGGGCCTCTCACTGTCGTGGCCTCTCCCATTGCAGAGCACAGGCTCCGGACGCGCAGGCTCAGTGGCCATGGCTCACGGGCCCAGCCACTCCACGGCATGTGGGATCTTCCCGGACCGGGGCACGAACCCGTGTCCCCTGCATCGGCAGGCGGACTCTTAACCACTGCACCACCAGGGAAGCCCGGCAGGTGGATTCCTAACCACTACCACCAGGGAAGTCCTCCTGGCATCTTCTGAAAACGGTTTTAGTTTGTCAGGTAAAAGACAGATGCAGTGAGCAACAGCTTTTCCTTCCTGTCTTGAATTAAATGGGATGCCTGGGGGAGGAGCATCAGCCACTGTGTGGCCATAGGGTAACAGGCAGATGGAAAAGTCCAGGAGAGTCACAGAGAGCCATGAAGCCAAGGCCAGGAACACTATATCTCTAGATTTCCCAGATACAGGATGAAGACATCCCTAATTTGTTTAAGCCACTCTGTATCCAGGTTTTCTCTTATCTTAGCATTCCTAATAATAGACTGCTTGACAAAAATTTGTGGAGATTATATGAAACGATACTTGTTGAGTGCTTAACACATTGCCTGACAAATAGAAAGCACTACAAAATGTACACTATTATTATTTATTACTGTATAGTCTATCATTATTCATTACTATACAGGATCAATGCCTTCTATTACATCCTTGACAACATCTAGCA
This sequence comes from Leucopleurus acutus, assembly GCF_964270905.1. Classification (NCBI taxonomy): domain Eukaryota; kingdom Metazoa; phylum Chordata; class Mammalia; order Artiodactyla; family Delphinidae; genus Leucopleurus; species Leucopleurus acutus. The sequence goes on along the minus strand of NC_139149.1, from coordinate 6,080,373 downwards.
TGGCCAAGTGCATCAAGATAAAGATTTCCGGGCTTCCCTGGTGGTGCAGTGGTTGAGAGTCCGCCTGCCGATGCAGGGGACGCAGGTTCGTGCCCTGGTCCGGGAAGATCCCACATGCCGCGGAGCGGCTGGGCCCGTGAGCCATGGCCGCTGAGCCTGCGCGTCCGCGGCCTCTGCTCCGCAACGGGAGAGGCCACAGCAGTGAGAGGCCCGCGTACCGCAAAAAAAAAAAAAAAAAAAAAAAAAAAAAGCTAAAGATTGCCATTTGATGCCACAATCCATGCCTTGGAAGAATTTTGAGGTTTAATAAGGACATAATTATATGCATGTATAACAATCTAAAGGCATTTAAAGGCAATGATTAACTATATAAACATTTTGCTCAGGGAAGCACTGTAGGATTTCTGAAAAGGAAAGATCCCTGGGTGAAGTGGTCCAGGGAGACTCCTTGAGGGAGGTTGGTCTTAGGATGGGCCTTGAAGGGCAATGATAGTGGAGTGCAGGCATTGAAAATGCACGCCAATGGGGATTGCCTGGGGAAATGTCCATAGGATTTTAATAAGGTCTGCCCGAAAACATGCTGTTGGCCCCTGCTGATCCCCTTAACCTCACTCACTCACCCATCCCCAACTCCTGGTGCCCTTTTCTCCAGAGAAAAGGCTGGTAGAACCCTTGGCTGACAGAAGCTGCCTGGTTGGGCGGTTAAGGCCCCTTCCCTATGGGCAGCTCACGGCTAATGACTCACTGATAAAAGTCTGCTTCTTGCCTAATTGCACTCTGTGGTACAGTCTCTGCTCCAGAGCTCCCTGTGGGATCAGGCTGAAGTCGCCTCCAGCTGAGACCACATCTTTGTTGAGCTCCTTGTCCTATTCTATCCTTCCTCCTTCATCCTCTTTCTCCTGAGATGACTCTCGCAGTAAATCAAATGCATGTGATTCTCTGTCTCAGGAGCCTACTTCCAGAGACACTGGCCTTGTTCATGGTAGATATTCATTTGAGAAATGTTGAGTAAGTGATGGAAGCAATAGTAGCTTCATATACTCATTTGCTTATTCCTTTGTTTATTCTTTCAATAAACCCATGTTGAGCAGCTGCTGCAGGTTCACTGCCCAGGCATTGATGAAGCAGAGCAAAGATGTAATCTTTGCCTTTTACAGACTCCAATGGATACAGGTAACCAAGCTAGGGTGAAACAGAATGGGGGTAAAGGCACAGACCCAGAAGCACACAGACTTGAGATGAAAGCTGGTTTATTGCTAGCAGTGCTTAACTGTGCTTAGTCACTTAACTTCTCTGAGCCTCTTTATTTCTTCTGAAATATAGGACTAAACCTATTTACTCGATGATTGATGGAATTAAACGAGATAATGGGTGTAATTTCTCCAACTCATAGCAGAATTCAATGTATGTTAGATGTCAGTATTATAAGTGCTACGGCTATAAGTCTTTACCTTGGGGCACAAGAGGAAGAATGCTCTACACATGGGAATGGGACAATAGTTGGAAAAGGGGTGCTTCTGTCTATTTCTGGTTCTTCTTTCTAAAATTATTTTGAAGCTCACCCTCTAACAATGCCCTGGGTGTTGTGGAAATTCAACTTGAATGTCTCTCTTCCTATTCAGTTGTTACCTAACTGGTAATTTACCAACACGTGATAGCTTTATATTAAGAAGAAGGAAAGGGGGTAAGGAGGAAGAGGAGGCTGAGTAGGAGAAGAAAAGAAAAAGAAAGAGGAGGAAAAGAAAAAAAATGTTGCAATCTAATCCAGGGTTTATGTTAGCTGATTTGTCAAAACTTTCCTGGCAGAAATGACCTTTCTGAACAGCCCCTGGAATTATTCCTCTCCTGTGGGAGATGGGGGTTAAGTGAGCCCAGTAGCAGCTGCCGTGCATAATAAGATGAGAAATTATCCTAACCTGCTTCTTTTCTGGAAAAGTACCGATTTGGAGTCACCCCACATTATGTGAAATATTTTCCATCTACGTCTTGGGTTCCAAATATACTGGAAGGATCCTACGAAGCAGACAACATGGCTTGTGTACCTAGCACAGACACTGGTGTCTAATAATTCTTGAACCTGAAATTTATCGAAAGAAGAATTGGTAATTTACCCTTACAAAATGCTATTCATCTTTTTCTCATAACTGCCAAAAACAATAGTTTATAATGCAAATGAAAAGGCCAGTTTCCTGGAATCACCTGAGAGTGTGATTTATTTTTTGCAAGGTATTGTACCAACTTGCAGTAATTACCAAGCACGTCTGTGATCATCAGAGAATCTGACAAAACATGGGCATTCAGCATGAGAGTCCCGGAATGCTAATTTGTAAATCTGTCAGATTCCTCACCATGGTGAGAAACGGTGTTAAAATTGCTTTCAACATCTTAATTAGTGGTAGCCTTCCAGAGAAATGCAATATCTCCAGCTCATTTGTTTTTCATTTCTTGATTTGTTTTTCAACAAGAAGATTATTAAAATTTGAATCACGATGATCATGAGAAAACAGCAGGCAATTTAGGAATGCTGATGCAAAAGTGATTGGGTGGAGGGGAGTTTTGATTGCTCCAGGATGCTAAACAAGGAGATCAGATTCTGTGTCCTGTGTCCTTTTCTTACACTGACCTTCGGGCTTTAAACTGAGAGTCCCCCTTGGAGGAACCATGGGGTCTCTGGTGTGGAAGAGCAGCGAGCTCCTTCCATCCAGTGTGAAAAACTTCATTCTGTGATGTCCATGGGTAGTAATGCTATCATGGTTCCTCTTTACTGGGTAACACACCAGGCTCTCTGCTGTAATAGACTGACTCTCTTCTTGTCTAACTTCCCCACAACCCCAGAGCATAGGTACCATCAGCATCCAGATGTTCCAGATCAGGGAAGAGGGGCTAAGAGGGGTGATGGGACTCGCCATGCTCACACAGCCAGCAAGTCATTCCATTGCTGGAATCTGTACTTGTACCTGCTGCTTTATCTTGCCCTTGGAGGAAAGGTTCTGCACATCTGCACCAGGAAAGTAGATGCTGACAACAGGGTTCCCCATCTCCCACAGACCTTGCTCTTTCGCATGGCCTCTGAGCCACAGATGGCTGGCACCCACTCACCTCTGCTGCTAGACCTTTTGCCAGATCTGATTTATAGCTACATGTTTATGACCTCCATAATTCACCTCCAAGTTCTATCCTGAACATATAAATATATATTTTACATGCTGCTTTGCTTGTCTCTCTAATCCCACCGAATTTTCTGCAGAGTTTATTGATAAATAAGTTTAATTCCAGTATTCTTTGCAGGCCTTCTCCCTGAGTTTGGAACACGGCACTGTACTTACTGTGTGTTTGATGAAGGAGGGAAGCCTGATACTCAGCTTCTTCTAAGTGTCTGTCTAGCAGCTACTTTTTCCCTGCAGAGTGTTCTCCCTCTGTGGGAGGAAAACATTCAGGGAAAGCAAAACATTAAAAGTCGCTGGAAAGAAGTTTCCTGTAGCACCTCTGTGGGACCACAATTAGTTCTGTCCTATGTTGAAATATTTCACTCCAAGAAATGATACCAGATCAGGGATATCAGCTCGGTGCTTTGTGACCCCCTGGAGGGGTGGGATAGGGAGGGAGGGAGGGAGGAAGATGCAAGAGGGAAGAGAGATGGGAACATGTGTATATGTATGGCTGATTCACTTTGTTATAAAGCAGAAACTAACACACTATTGTAAAGCAATTATACCCCAATAAAGATGTTAAAAAAAAGAAATGATACCAGAGGCACGGAAGTTTCTGTTTACCATGAGACACCCCCCCAGGTGGTTCCCACCCCTGTTTGCACAATGGATATAAGCAGCTTTTTACATGAAAGAGCTCTCTGCAGGAGGTCCCTTTCGTCTTATCACTTTAGCAGAGCTATATTGTAACCAACCTTAAATCAGGCATCCCCATGCTCTACTCATCTCCTGCTCTAGCACAATTTTCAAAACTTTTGATCACACAATACCTTGCCTAAACTGTTGGTTCTTTCCTTGATCAAAGAAGTAGACATGAAGGATAAGTCATTACAGATGATCAGATCTCTTCCCTAGCTTCTTCTTCAGTAATCCCCTAAACAAACTGTGTGAACAGCATAGCATCTAGAGCAAGATCACAAGGACTAGAGAAGCCTGCACTTGTAGTGGGGGATGGCTACGAGTTTGATCCCTATCTCAGTGATTAACTTAGATTACTTCCCCTTTTCCCTTGAAAAACTTTCATGGCTGAGCAGAGTCTTCGGATTTGGTTTTTAGGGGACATGAGTCTACCTTCTCCCCAGATTACTGGCTTTCTGATGAAAAGCAATGCTTCTTTCTACCAACACTTGCCCCTTAGGGATTGATTTTCAAGCAGCCAGCAGCCGGACCTGAGTTCAGTAACACGGACACCTCCGATCCTGCACCCAGAGAGCCCATCTAAGTGGTATGAGGCAGGTTCCACCTAGGGGGTTTTTAAAGCCCCGCCCCCCACCTCTAATATGCAGCATTACCTGTACACGTGCACATTTGTTGGGTTTTTTTCTTTTTACTAATTAATTCTATAAGAGATGGTCAGTTCGTTGTATGTTATCTGAGTTTTGAAAAGGTGTCATGTAAATCCAGGAATTAAAAATTTTGCACACATGGTGCCAAACAGTTGGCTGCTGTGGTGTATTGAGCAACAAAAAGGAACCAATGCAGGGAGAAAAAGTTAATTCACCACAGTCAGCTAGGTTTACTGTCAGAATAAATGAATTTATATATATAAAAACAAAAGAAATGATAGATACAGCCATGGCCTAAATAGAGGCAGGGTGGATAGAACAGTGTGTGTGCTTGAGTTCCAGACTAGAGTACATATTTTAGCTCTAGCCACGTCCTGCTAAGACATCCCAGGCAAGTAATTGAGCCTCTCTGTTCACCGCTTCCCTCATCCATGACCAGTATCATCAACATAGTAAGAGTTGGCATAAGGGTTATTTTTTAAATCAAGTATACTGTCAGGTGTCCATTAAGCACTAACTATAACTATTCTTTTTGATATTGTGATTATGTTGTTGAAACGGGTTTATCTCAAATCACAGCTGTAAACTGGAACTTGGTAAGACAGGAAACCCACAGATAAAAATAAGTAGAAACCAAAGAGGTAAATGCATTAAGGTTCAAATGGCAAAGACAGTCAGAGGAGGGAGAGAGCATTCCACATTGGCCAAGGCAGAGTTCAAGGAGTTGGTGGGGCTTCTCCAGAACCTTCAGGGTCAGGGGGGAACAGGTAGAGGTGACCAGAGGCAGAGCCAGCCCTACACACGGAAATGGTGAGGAGACCACTGGGTGTGGGTGGGAGGAGGTCACCCAGGAGGTTACCAGGCCACACGTAGAGCCCTACACCATCCTACAACCATCCAGGCTCTGCTGGGAAGTGGGTCTTCCCAGCCCAGGGAATGGGCTGCACCAACAGCACCTGGTCTACGGACCACCATAGGATTCCTTCAGGCCAAGGCTCCTAAAGGCCCTGAACACCGAAAGAAAGTGTTGTGTGTGAGTAGAAGAGGGAGAACCCAGTCTTCTCTGGGAAGATGCAACTTCCTCAAGAGATTTGTAGGGAAACTTGAATTCTGAGAAGTTAAGAACCAGAGGGAGAGCTGAAAGACGAGGCACACCCCAAAACATCTGGGTTTAGAAAGTGGAGCAACTAGCCAGGAAACTTATTAGACAGAGAAAACTTTTATAGAAAAACTATTTAAAAATCAACTAAGACTGGGCGGGGGCCAAGGGAAGTGACGCGAGGCGGCGGTGCGGCCTGGGGATTGCTGTCCGGTTGCGGGTTGGCATGTCGGCTCGGACGCGGCAAACGCCTTTCCCGGGCGTTGGAGGCCACTTCTTTAGCGGCTGCCGCGCGCGGGTAGCAGAAGGCGCTGGAGTCCGTCATGCTGGTGGAGGTGTGCATATCGAGCCCCGGTACAGACTGTTTCCCCAGCTGACCAGATCCCAGGTGATCAAGGTGGAGTTCTTCAGTGCAATCATGTGGTTCTGGATTCTCTGGCGATTCTGGCAGGACTCAGATGCCGTGCTGGGTCACTTTCCATATCCAGATCCTTCCCAATGGACGGATGAAGAATTAGGTATCCTTCCTGATGGTGAGACTGAAAATGTAGACTCAACTCTTTCCAAGAGCCAGGTGAGAATTTCAAGAAATTACAGACGTCATATTGTATATTAAAGTTGTAAATTAAAGTGTTTTGGTCAAGAAAAAAAAACTAAGAGCAAACTTTGAGCAACCATCAGCAAATAGAAATAAAACCCCAGATGTTAGTATATGAAAAAGCAGGTAGAGCATGATAGGTGTGTGACCATGTAATTTTTGGTTCAAAATAGGAAAACTTTGAGAGTGAGAGAAAACATTAAAAAGAAGTAAAGTTTGATAACTGTTTATTGAGTACAAATTAGTTGTATTATATTGTTGGAGCCACCATACTGTCCTATTCAAAAACTATTTTAAAAATAACTTTAAAAAAATGTATAATCTTTATAAATTAACATGGGAGCAAAAATTACCCCCCAAAATTTATATTGATTATGTGGACATCGTAAAATAGTATCTTAAATTCTTATCCTTGGTTTCTATTCATGTTGTTTAACCAATTTTTTAGTCATATCTGTCTCTAATACCAAGACACTAGTATTTTTCTGAAGAATGTATTCTCTTTCATTATGCTTTTTTTGTTTTTGTAAATTTATTGAAGTATATGTATACACAAAAGTGCACAGATCATAAGTGTACAGTTTGATGAATTCTCACAAAGTAAATAGGTCCGTGTAACCAGCATTCACATCAAGAAATAGAGTGTTACCAACACCCCGAAAGCCTCCTTGTGTTGCTTCCCCTCACTCCTCCATCAGATTCAACTACTGTCCTCACTACCAACACCATGGACTATTTTTGCTCACTTTTGAACTTTATATAAATGCAATTATGCATCTTTCTCTTAGAATTATGTTTGTGATGCTTACGCATATAGTTGTGTGTAGTTGTGTTTGTTTTGTTCTTGTGGCTGTACAATGTAAGAATATATCACAATTTACTTTTTTATCCATTCTACTTTAGAAGAATATTTGGGTAATCCCATATATTCTTTTATGAATAGTGCTGTAATAAACATTTTTACACGTGTTTTGGATACATTTATCTTGAGCCTGTAACTAAGGAGTGGCATTGCTTAGAGTATGGTGTATGTTTAGAGTTAGTATGTGTATGTTTAACTTTGGTAGATACTGCCAAGTGGTGTTCCAAAATGACTGTACCAGTTTGCATTTCCACCACTAGGGTGTAAGGGTTAGAGATGCGCTGCTTTGGGGCTAGCATTTGGTATTGTCTCTGATTTTCATTTTAGCAACTCTGGTGGGTGTGTAGTGCTGTATCATTGTTTCAGTTAGTGATTGCTGTGTAACAAAATACACCAAAACTTACAGGCTTAAAATAACCACTATTTTACTACATGGGCCAATTACATGGGTCAGAAGTTTTGGCCTGTTGTCATCTGGGCAGTGTTTTTGCTAGTCTTTCCAGGGGACACTCATGTTGCTGTAGTCATCCAGAGGCTAAACTGGTACTAGACAGTCCACCACGGCCACACTCACATGTCTGACATTTGGTAGTTGTTGTCGCCTCTGCCTCCCTCTCCAGATACTCTGTCATCTTCAAGGGGGCTGGCCTGGGCTTCTTTGCATGGTGGCAGCAGCATTCCTAGGAGGTCCACAGCATCATTTCTTCCACATTCTCCTGGCCAAAGCAAGTTACAAGGCCATCTCAGATTCAAGGTCTTCTGGAGTCTTGTATGAAAACATGTTGTACTTGTGGAAAGTAACATTATCTTTTCATGGGAGGAAAAGCAAATTCTCATTTCAAAAAAACCATGCCTGCAGAGACTAAGAAATTAATGAGGCTGTGTTTGCAAACAATCTAACTACAATTATTGTGTGTTCATTTACATTCCCCAGATGATTAACGGGTTTTTCACTTTTTCACAAGTTTATGGCCCTTTCAAAGCTTGCTCATGTCTTTTGCCCTGTGAAGCTGTGTATTATATATTTTGGACAAATGACCATTGTTAGATGTATATGTTATATATAATCTTTGTTCTATGCACTGGCCTTTTAACACTTAACAGTATCCTCTGATAAACACAAATTCTCAATTTTAATGTAGTCAGCCCTTTTTTTTTTGTGGTATGCAGGCCTCTCACTGCTGTGGCCTCTCCCGTTGCGGAGCAAAGGCTCCAGACGCGCAGCCTCAGCGGCCATGGCTCACGGGCCCAGCCGCTCTGCGGCACGTGGGATCTTCCCAGACCAGGGCACGAACCTGTGTCCCCTGCATCGGCAGGCAGACTCTCAACCACTGCGCCACCAGGGAAGCCCTCAGCCCTTTTTAAAATAACACTTTTGTTCCTAATTTAAGAATACTTGCTTACCAGCAAGTCATGAAGATATATTGGGTTGGCTAAAAAGTGCCTTTGATTTTTCAGTACAAATAAAGGACACATTTTTCATTTTCACCAAGAACTTTATTGAATAACGTATTCACCCTTTTGTTCCACTACCTTCTGTCATTTTGCAGGTGACTTCATAATTCCATCTGCCCAAAACTTTATTTTTGAGCAAAGAACTGTTCCAGGTGCCTTTTACAGTCTTCCAGGGAATTGAAATTTTTTCCATTAATAGAATTTTGTAAAGACTGAAATAAATGGAAATCCGAAGGTGCTATGTCTGGTGAATACAGCGGATAAATCAGAACTTCCCAGCCAAGCTATAACAGTTTTTTTGCCTGGTCGTCAAAGAAACATTCGGTCTTGCATTATCCTGATAGAAGAATATGCATTTTCTGTTGACTACTTCTGCACACTTTTTATCGAGTGTTGCTTTCAGTTGGCTAATTGGGAGCAGTACTTGTTGGAATTAATTGTTTGGTTTTCCGGAAGGAGTTCATAACAGAAGACTCCCTTCCAATCCCCCCATATACACGACATCACCTACTTTGGTTGAAGCCTGGCCTTTGGTGTGGTTGGTGGTAGTTCACTTCACTTGCCCCATGATCTCTTCCGTTCCACATTATTTTTTTGTACAGTATCCACTTTTCATCCCCCATCACAATTTGTTTTAAAAATAGAATGTTTTCTTTATGTTTAAGTAGAGAATCGCATGGAGGAATATGGTCAAGAAGGTGTTTTTTGCTTAGCTTATGTGGAACCCAAACATCAAAGTTATGCCCATAACCAAGCTGGTGCAAATGATTTTCAGTGCTTGATTTGGATATTTTGAGTATGTTGGCTCTCTCCTGTGTGGTATAACATTGATTGTTCTCAATTAATGTCCTGATTTGCTTGCTGTCAACTTCAACTGGTCTACCCAACTCTGGAGCATCCTCCAGCGAGAAATCTGCAGCACAGAACTTTGCAAACCATTATTGACACCTTTGCTCAGTCACGGCACTTTCTCCATACACTGCACAAATCTTTTTTTGCATTTCAGTTGTGCTTTTACCCTTCTTGAAATAATAAAGCATAATATAACGAAAATGTTGCTTTTTTCTTCCATCTTCAATATTAAAAGGGCTCTACAAAAATTCACCAATTTTGATGTCTTTTTTTAAATGCACGCTGATATGACAGCTGTCACATACAGTCTAACAAAATTGTTTCCCATGACGTTAAAGACAACTAAGTGCTATTAGAGCCCTCTTATGGAAAAAACAGAACAAACATTTTGGCCATCCCAATATTTATGTTATATTCTTAAAGTTTTATAGTTTTACTTTTTATATTTACATGAACAATCCAACTGAAATTGATTTTTGTGTAAGCTGGGAATTAGGGGATCAAGATACACTATTTCTTCCACATGGTAGCCAATTAATACAATATGTTAAAAATAACTTTTATACACTACACTGGAGTGTCACTTTTGTCATAAAGTACATGATGGTATATGTGTGTATCCATTTCTGGACCCTATGTTTTTTCCAATATATCTGTCTGTTCTTTCACCACTAGGACAAAGTCTTAATTATTGCAATTTTAAAATGCCTTAATAGCTGATGTTCCAAGTCCTCCAGAATATTCCTTCTGCTCTTCAAGATTGCCTAAGTTGTTCTTGGCATTTTGCATTTTCCTGGACATTTTAGAATTAGTGTGTCAATTTTCTGAAAACAAGTTGGGATTTTGATTAAGATTGCTTTGGATAGAGTAACTTGGGGGGAAATGACATCTTTGCAATATCAAGCCCTCCCTTCCATAAACATGATATGCCCCCTCCATTTATATTGTTCTTCTTTCATTTATAGTTATAGTATTATATAGCCCCTAGTGTAGAGAAGTAGAACATCTTTCATGACATTTACTACTATTTCCTCTTTTTAACTGAAAAATTTTATTGCGATTGTTGAAGATTCCTATGCAGTTACAAGAAATAATACAGAGAGATCCTGTGTACAATTTACAAAGTTCCCCTCAAAGGTAACATTTTGCAAAATTATAGTATACTATCACAGCCAAGATGCAATCTACCAAACTTATTAACATTTCCCACTTTTACTCTTTTGTGTGGTGTGTCTATTGAGGTCTATATAATTTTGTCACATGATAAGTTTGGGTATTCACCACCACAGCTGTTTATTTGTTGTTTTGCTAAGAAATAAACAGCTCCATCACCAGAAGGATCCCTGGTGTTACCTGTTTATAACCAAACTCACATTCTTCACACCCACTCTCCTCCTGTCCCTAAACCCTGTCAAGAGCAAATCTGTTCTTCATTTCTAAAATGATGTCTTTTTTTAAAGTTACATAAATAGAATCTTACAGTATGTAACATTTTTGAATTAGCTTTTTTATTCACCCAGCAAAATTCCATGACGATTCACCCAGTGTTGCACCTATCACAAGTTCACTCTTTTTAATCGCTGAACAGTATTTAATGGTAAGCCTTTAACATAGTTTAACCATTCACTTGTTTAAGGAAAGCTTGGCTGTTTGCAGCTCTTGGCTATTATGAATAAAGCTGCCATGAACATTCATGCATGATTTTTTTGTGTGAACCTAAGTTTTCATTTTATTTTATTTCATTCCCAAGATGGCAGCTGCTGGTCGTATGGTAATTCTATGTTTAATTTCACAAGAAACTGAGTGACTGTTTTCTAGAATGATGGATCATATTATATTTCCAACAGTAATATAGGAGTCCCCAGTCTCACCAGTATTTGGTGTTGCCACAGTTTTTTAAATTTTATTTTAGCCATCTGATATATCTATACTGAAAAATTGTGGTTTTAATTTGCATTTCCTTGGTGGCTAATTATGCTGAACATCATATTATGGGCTTATTTGCCATTTGTATACTTCTTTGGTGAAATTTCTGTTCATGTATTTGTCATTTTCTAATTGATTTTTTAACTTGTTAAATATTTAGAGTTCTTTATATATTATATGTATTAGTACTCTGCTGGATATGTGGTTTTCAAATATTTTCACCCAGTTTGTAGTTTGTCTTTCATCCTCTCTACACGGGTTTTTGCAGAACAAAAAAATTTTTTAATATTAATAATCTCCAAGTTATCAAATTTCCCTTCTTTAGTCATTTCTGAAAAGCATGCTATTTTATATAGACTCTTTAAACAATTTTATATAAATATTGACACATTTGGTCTATTATCTATCATCTTACTATTTGTTTTCTATATACCTCTTTAATGTTCCCTTTTGTCTGTTTACCTTCTAAATAAATTAGATATTTTTATTATTTTTTCTATTAACTTATGACCTATACATGCTTTCATTTTTCATTCAGAATTTATCCTAGATATTCTAATAGGCATTCTTGACTTATTTTAACAAAAATTAGTAATTTTACCTTTTTTCCAATAGTTCTAAAACCTCAAAACATGTTTCTTTTTTATATCCTTTTCTATTGTTCTTTATCTTCTCCTGCAGTTCTGTGTTTCCCTGTGGGGTCATTATCCTTGTGCTTAAAACTTTTTCACTTAGATTTCTCCTTTTGGTATAGGCTTATTTGTTAGAAATTCTCTCTGTTTTTCATATTATTCAACTGATAGAAAAGTTTTTCTCATAACAGAGCCAATTCATTTTCATCAATCACTTTTCCTTTAGCATGTGTGCAAGAAATATTAGAATTAAAAATATATTATTTTGGAAAATGAGTCAACTGATCTAAATGAAAAGTTGTGCTTTATTGAGTAATAAGTGTTCCTTCTGAGGATACATTTGTTAAAACATCATCTTTGAATGCAGTCTTCTTAAAATAAGAACTTACTTTTGAAATAGATATTGATGCATTATCTGTTGATTTCTGTCCCCTAGTTTTTATGTGGTTATTAATATAGCCCCCATAATTGTTATGTCTGCATTTTGTGCATGTTTGTTAACATTCTTGAGAGACTAATTTTAGTACCTAATTTGTCATCAAACATTTATTTTAATATTTGAGCTCATTGCTGCTGAAAGGATTCATTAAACTCTTTTAACAGTATTACCAAATGATGTAATGAACAACTAAATTTACAAGGTGTAAAACATAGTAAGAGCATTCAGACTACTGTCTACATTCTCAATGACAAGGTTCTTCAGTGTCTATTTTTTAAAATTGTATTTCAGAAGCCTTCAACCTATTGTTACATTTGTTTCCCACAGATCTTACTGACTAGTAACCTGGAGGTTTGCATACCTCCCGGAATGCACACAGTGAGAAAACTACCTCAGACATCTAGAGACTGGCTGGAGCAGCAGCTTTGAAAATTTCTCCAACCACCCAACTGTTACCAAAAGCAAGTTCATGTGCTCCATGCAAAGTGAGGCCAAACAAACAGAAACATCAGAGTTTGGAGCAGAGAAAGGTTTATTGCAGGACCATGCAAGGAGATCAGTGGCTTAAGCCCCAAACTCCTCAAAGTGTTTTGGCAAAGCAAAGTGAGGGAAGGGTGTGGTTAGTTGTTACGACCATCTTGGTGTAGGAATCTTCTGTTTTTCCAGCTGTCCACATAGGTCAGGTCAAGATGTTCCTGTAAACCTCGAACAAGACAAATGTTATTCTCTGTTCTGAAACGTTTTATTTGTTTATGAATGGACTCTTTAAGGTCAGAGCCTTGAGAATAGGCTATCCTGTATACTTCAGGCTATAGGCAACATTCTTTTATGAAAGGTGCAGAGCCCGCATGACAGCACAGACAACAGAGCCTAGAGGTTAAAGTAAAAGGAACAGGTCTAATACGGAGTCAGATTTGTTCTTCCCTATTACACAGCCACCACAGAGACTGCAGGAAATTAACTGTCCCTAGCCATTAGGTCCAAGCACAACGCATTTTTTAAGCAAGCTTTCTGCATGCTGTCCCCCAAAATGGAGTTGTTAATTATAACCTGGAAAAGATGAGCAAAAAGGGTACATAAGTTGTTCCTGGTGGTTTTAGTTTTAATCGTGGGTTAAATTGGAAAACTCTGTTTACTATGTACATGCTTCATATACTACTTGATGAAACCTTGGCAGAAATAGGAACTACAAAATTCAAACTCAACATGAATTGCTTCAATGTAACTATTAATAACAAGAATTGTTAAAATGTAAAATCTGTTAAAATGTAAATTCTAACTAGAAAGAATGCCAAGACAATAGTCATGAAGATTTGTAATCACAAAGGACTCATAGAAGAGAATTATCAGAATGAGGTAAATACATGGAGAAAAGGGTCCAGGTAGGAATAAAGTGATTATTGTCACCCTGATACGGTGATCAAGAATTACCACTAAATACCAAGTAGAAGGAATTCAGTTTCCATTAATTACCCACATGTCTGGTATTTAGCTTGCTGTGTAATAACTGAGTTAACAGTACAATTGTGACCTTTTTTAAGGTTCAGTCATTCCCTGCAAACATTTTTGATCCAAGAACCCATTTATCCAGCTACTGTTATAAGTAAGCACCTAGCTACCTCTGACACCTGCCAAGGTTAAAGTCAGGTGAGGACCACTATCTATGGAGTGTTAAAATTTCAGGGTCTGCCACATATTACATTAGCAAAGACAATGAAACAGGAACATTAAATGTGTGGTCACAGGTCAGAGTCTTCATTCCTGCAAAACCAGAATATTTTAATAAAACATGATGGGGTATAAAGGCAGAAAGTTGAGTTGACCAAATTAAGAGTCCTCACATGGCAAGTGAACAGGTTGGAACATCTATCCTTAGGCACAGGGAACCATTGAAAGATTGTGAGCAAGAAGAGGGACTATGAGAGGAAAACTGGAGGAATATTAATCTGGTAGAGATGTGAGCGCAGGATAGAGGAAAAGCCTGAAAGTAAGGCCATGCTCTGGAAGACATTACAATCGTTCAAGAATGAAGCAACAAGACTGAGGGATTGCTTTTTCTCTGACATTGGATTTACTTTGTATGTTTAAATTTCACCATTGACTAGAAGTTTTGTAGCAGAATAAAAATATATGTAGGCTGAAGCTCACCTGGTATTAACAGATTGGGTTCCAGAATTTCCCTGTTAAGTGTCTAAAACTATTAGTGGATCATCATTCCTTTCAGTGGTGAAGGCTTTCACCCATCAACTGGGAATGATAATAAGACCCCAAAGCAGAAAGGAGGAGGATGAATTACTATTTTGAACACTAATTTTATGCTGGCTGCTTTAACATCTCATGTAATTCCTCCACATTAGAATGCAGGTATTATAATATACACCAACAGATAAAGAAATTCAGATTCAGTTTAAATTATACAAGATGATAAAGCTAGTAGTTGGCAGAGCAAAGATTCTAAGCCAGGTGTGAATAACTATGGAGTTTATATTCTTTCTGTCACTGAGCTGTCTCTTGTGGACAAAAAAGTGAGAGAGAGATAGAAAATAATTAAAAGAGAAGCTTGGTTTTCATGTGGTCATCATTGTAAATCAGAAAATATAAATCTTTTCATTTAGGTATACCTTAGATTAACTAATCTATTAATTAATACCTGAGTATCTACAGGATGCTAATTTAGAGCGAGAATAAAGAAATACAACATTTAGGTGTAAGGCAGTGCTAGTGTCACTACATACGTCAACTACAATCAACCACTGCCTACACTATTCTGATACTAGTGATTACATTCTGAGGAAAGAATGTTTTCCTCTTTCAAGGAAAATCATAGAACTCAGTAGCAGGCTCACCAAGCATCAGAGAAGAAATAAGACACTCTCATCATGATGACGTGGGCACAAAGATGAGATACAGTGAGTGGGACCATGAGTGGGAGCCCCTGAGCTTCACCAGCGTAAGACTCTGCTGAGGACAGTGGCACAAAAGGGTCTTCTCCCTTCCCCAGCCTGCCCACCTTCCACCCAGCACATCAAATATTTTCTGGCTCCCTTTGTGCTCATAGCTCTGGAATGCCTGCCTTTGATACTCTCCAGGACCCTGCCCTTTGAGACTGATAGTCACACTGAGTTCCTCAGTTATGACACTTGGTGTGCCCCCAAAACACTGGCTTCATTAAGCTGATCCTTGGCACTCTTCACTCTTGGCTGCTTCCAGTGGTCCAGTTGGCCTCAACTAGTGTGCTCACTTGGAACACACATGCCAGCACTGCACAGAGAGAGGGCTAGTTCCTATGTCTTATTTCATCATATGTCAACTACACAAGTAGGTGTGGACAAAAGGACAGAGCTGAAGAACTCACAATGTCTGAGAAGTCTGGGGCCCGGTGTCCTCAAGCCCATGTAAGGAGGAGGACTGGTTGCAATGGCTCTGAAGGATGAATGGCAGGTTCAGACAAAGCTAAGCCCCATTGGTGATCTACTTTCACATAAATGGGACCATGGGACTCAATGATTAGAGCAATTCTCCTGCCACAAAACAGGGTATGTATAATTTTAATTGAAGCCATGCCTTTCCTTGTACTTCATTCATTGTGCTCTTTAATAGTTTATTTAATAAACATTCTTTAAATACTTCATACCTGTTGGACAATTTTACAACCTTTTAGTTATCAGGAAAGTTTAACAAATCACAATAAGATATCACTGCATACCCATCAGAATGGCTGAAATTATTTTTTAATTGGCATATTTGCAAAGAAAGTAGAAAATTCATTCACTGCTGATGGGAATGTAAACTGATATAGTCACTTTGGAAAACTGTTTGACACTTCACTAAAACGAAGCACCTGCATAGCATATGACAGAAATTTCACCCCTGGTAGGTACTCAACAGAAGCAGAATTGTGTTCACCAAAAGACTTGTTCAAACATGTTCTTAAAAGCATTATTTGAAACAGCCCCAAAGTGGAAAGATAGACAAATGAATGGTGGTATTTTTATACAATGGAATACTATTTACCAATGAAAATGAACAAAATAAAACTACTCTGAAGTATAGGTAAATTTCACAAACATTCCCCAAAAGCAGCCTGACACAAAAGAGTAAATCCTGACTTATTACATTTATATAAAGTTCAAAATTAGGAAAACTAATCTATGGTGTTTGTTCAGGCCAGTGTTTACCTTTGGGAGGATGGAGAGGTTAGTGATGGGGGCAAGAAGTTAGTGATAGGTTCTGGAACAATGGTAGTATTCTTTCCTATATTGGCTGTATGGACATATTCACTTTATGATAACACTTTGAACACTTATGATGTGTGCAATTTTCTTATGTATTGCAATCTAATTTAAACATCATTATAGGAAGAAAGGAAATAAAGTAGAAAATGCAAAGGATAAGGTGTTTTGTTATTCAAGGGAGACAGACAGTGTTGGATGTGTGGTCTCAGGCATCTCAGAAACGTCTTCTAGGATGGACTCAGAGATCCTAACACAGGGGATTCAAAGTCACAGATAAATTTTCTCCCTTGAGTTCTGGAAGCTGTCTTTCAAAAAAGCCTTTATCGGGTGTGGAGAAAAGGGAACCCTCTTGCACTGTTGGTGGGAATGTAAATTGATACAGCCACTATGGAGAACAGTATGGACGTTCCTTAAAAACTAAAAATAGAATTACCATATGACCCAGCAATCCCACTACTGGGCATGTACCCTGAGAAAACCATAATTCAAAAAGAGTCATGTACCAAAATGTTCATTGCAGCTCTATTTACAATAGCCAGGACATGGAAGAAACCTAAGTGTCCATCAACAGATGAATGGATGAAGATGTGGCACATATATACAATGGAATATTACTTAACCATAAAAAGAAATGAAACTGATTTATTTGTAGTGAGGTGGATGGACCTAGAGTCTGTCATACAGAGTGAAGTAAGTCAGAAAGAGAAAAACAAATACCATATGGTAACACATATATATGGAATCTAAGAAAAAAAATGGTCATGAAGAACCTAGGGGCAAGATAGGAATAAAGATGCAGACCTACTAGAGAATGGACTTGAGGATATGGGGAGGGGGAAGGGTAAGCTGTGACAAAGTGAGAGAGTGGCATGGACATATATACACTACCAAATGTAAAATAGATAGCTAGTGGGAAGCAGCCACATAGCACAGGAAGATCAGCTCGGTGCTTTGTGACCGCCTAGAGGGGTGGGATAGGGAGGGTGTGAGGGAGGGAGACGTAAAAGGGAAGAGATATGGGGTATATGTATATGTATAACTGATTCACTTTGTTATAAATCAGAAACTAACACACCACTGTAAAGCAATTATACTTCAATAAAGATGTTTAAAAAAATTAAAATCAATAAAAAAGTCTTTATCTAGATTCCTTATTCTCCAAAATGTCTTCTAGAGGGTTTTGAACTATCAGAACTTAAAGGCCTATGTATGTGTTGTCATGAGTATTGGTGAGAATTGGGAATGTGGTTTCTGACAGCATCTACCCATTGAATCATTGGCTGCATTCAAATTTTCACTTCATCTTTGATTTTCAGAGGTTTGAAATATGTTGTGCCTGTGGCCAGTGCTGTTTTCTGTATTATTCTTGATTTCTGAACTTCAAGGATCTCTGGTTTAGTGTATGTTACTAATTTTGGAACATTCTGTGTTATTTCTTCAAATATGTATGTCTTCAGACCCATTCTCTTTCTTCTCTCTCTGGGATTCTAATTTGTGTAAGGCCATTTAATATTATCCTACAGCTCTTGGATCCTCTGTCCCATATTTTTCTACTTTGTTACTCTTTGTATTTCAGTTGGGGTAATTTCTATTGACCTGTCTTCAAGTTCCCTGATTGTTTTTTTCAACTGTGTCAGGTCTACTGATAAGCCCATTGAAGGCATTCTTCAGGGAAATGGTGTGTGCTTCTGATTTCTCACATTTCCAAGTGATTTTCATAGTTGCCATCTCTTGATGAAATTACCCATCTTGATGAAATTACCCATCTGATCTTGCGTGTTTTCTACCTTTTCTATTTAAATATTAATCATAGTTATGTTAAATGACCTGTCTTATAGCTCTAACACCTGTGCCATATCCAAGTCTGGTTCTGATCTTTGTTACTTGTCCTTGCTCCTTTGTATGCCTCTTCATTTTTTCCTGAAATCTAGACCTGTTACAGAGAAGAGTACATACTGAAGTAAATATTTCTTTTTATACTTAGAGTGTAACTTCTCTTCTGCTAAGCTTTTAATAAAGGGGTATGTGTTAGTCAAGTTCAAACACAGTTGGGCTGGGTTTAAAGTTCGTGGTTGCTGTAGTTACTCTAGTACACTAAAGGTTCAAATCCCTCTGATTCCTTGTTTTTCTCTCTCCTGGTTTGGGGTCCTTCTGTTATACTGTCCCTTACAGTCAGTCTGATTCTCTTAGCTTTCCTAGTTGTTATTTTAACCCAATGTCTGTTAACATAGTGTGGTTATGTTTTCTGATGTTTCTCTTAAGCCTCAGTCTCAGGCAGGCACTGTGAACGTTCATCTTGGGGTTTGGTCTTTACAAGTGATCCTTCCCCCACTAGATGAATTCTGGACCTAGTATGTATACCTGCCCCTCTCCCATTGGTAGAGATTTGTTCCCTCCCTTACCCTCCTCCCCCTCCCCTAGCTGTAGTGGGTTGCCACAAGTACCCTTAGGCTACAGTTTTTAGTACCTTTCCCCTGAAGTTTAGGCTTTTCATTCATAGTATTGATGGGTTTGGGCAGATTTCACTATGGTTGCTGTTTCCCTCCCCCGGCCAGACCACAGGTGGGTGGTTTTCTCTGGGGTTTCCTCAATCTTCCCTGTGGGAGCCTGATGGGGTTCCTGGAGAAACAGCCTGCAAGAAAGTGTTAAGATCCCTAAGTTTTCAGTCCTTAGAGTCTGTCACACTCTCATGTTAGCCCACAATTGGCCTTCAGAAATTCATTTAAAATGTCTACTTTGATTTTCTTACTGGCATATTTAGCATTCCATGGTTTCTTGTCCAGGTAAATCATCTGGCTTTGTCTCCTTGCAATGTACTGTCTCTCACTGTAGATTTCATGTTAACTATTCACCTTATGACCTCTGTTCTCTGATTAGCTCAAGAAAAGTCATTAATTTGCAATTTGTCCAGGTTTTCTTGTGGTGAGGGTAAGAGTGTTATGGTTTTCAGCACTCTACATCTTAGAACTGAAACCTATTAAGCCTTAATGCATTTAATATTTCCTTAATAGTAGATTTTGACCAACTCCAAATAATCCAGGTACTTTAAACCAAAGAGAGTCACTACTTTGTATAATGGTATGTGGGAACACATTCTGTTCTCTAGTGACTCATCCTTCCAGAGGTGACCAAATAAATTTAAAAAGTGCAAATTGATACCCTAACAAGCATTCTTCTATAGAAACAAATAATTTTACTTACCCATAAAGTATACAAATAATTTTCAATAATATATTATTAATAAAATTGATCATATAATTGAAAGGTATATAAACTACAATAAATAAATATTAAACTATAAGTTAGTAACCTAATTATTTTAGTGATTATTTTTTAAAGACTCTTAAATGAAGAATAAATAAAAACATGCTATAGACTACTTAGATTACAGAAAAAAATAAAAAGTCAAAACTATACTTAGAAGACAAGTCCAAAGATACTCTTACTATTAAAAAAGTAGAATGAATATAACTAAAGTAACTTTTCATCCAAAAAATTTAAATATATAAGAACATCAAATAATAACTCTGTCTTTCAGCACATGAAAAATATTATGCCACTTCCTTCTGTCTTCCATACTATCAGATGAGAAATCTGCTGTTATTTGAATTGGTGTTCCTCCATAGGAAATATGTTGTTTCTCTCTGGTAGCTTTTAAGGTAATTTCCTTAGTTTTCAGAAGTTTAAATATGATTTGTCCTAATCCACAGCTAACATCATTCTCAACAGTGAAAAGCTAAAATTGTTCCCTCTAAGATCAGGAACAAGGCAAGGATGTCCATTGTCACCATTTGTATTCAGCATAGTTTTGGCAGTCCTAGCCACAGCAATCAGAGAAGAAAGAAATAAAAGAAATTCAAATTGGAAAAGAAAAGCTAAATCTGTCACTGTTTACACATGATATGACACTATACATAGAAAATCCTAAAGATGCTACCAGAAAACCACTAGAGCTCATTTATGAATTTGGTAAAATGTCAGGATACAAAATTAATAAAGAGAAATCTCTTGCATTCCTATACACTAACAATGAAAAATCAGAAAGACAAATCAAAGAAACAATCCCATTTACCATCACATCAGAAAGAATAAAATACCTAGGAATAAACCTACCTAAGGCAACAAAAGACCTCTACTCTGAAAGTGTAAGACACTGATGAAAGAAATCAGAGATGATACAAACAGATGGAAGGATATACCATGTTCTTGGATTGGAAGAACTAATATTGTCAAAATGACTATACTACCCAAGGCAATCTACAGATTCAGTTCAATCCCTATCAAATTACCAATAGCATTTTTCACAGAACTAGAACAAATAATTCTAAAATTTATATGGAAAAAGAAAAATCCCTGAATAGCCAAAGAAATCCTGAGAAAGAAAAATGGAGCTGGAGGAATCAGCTACATGTAAAAAAATAAAACTAGAACACTCTCTGACACCATACATAAAAATAAACTAGAAATGGATCGAAGACCTAATGTAACGCTGAACACTATAAAACTCTTAGAGGAAAACATAGGCAGAACACTCTTTGACATTAACTGCAGCAATATCTTGTTGATCCTCCTCCTAGAGTAATGAAAATAAAAATAAACAATGGGACTGAATTAAACTTAAAAGCTTCTGCACAACAAAAGAAACCATAAACAAAATGAAAAGACAACCCTCAGAATGGGAGAAAATATTTGCAAATAAAGCAATCAACAAGTGATTAATCTCCAAAATATACAAATAGCTCATGCAGCTCTATGTCAAAAAACAAAGAACCCAATAAAAAAATGGGCAGATCTAAGTAAACATTTCTCCAAAGAAGACATACAAATGGCCAAAAAGCACATGAAAAGATGCTCAACATCACTAATTATCAAATTTGAAATTAATTTATTAATTAATTATTTGAAATGCAAATTGAAACTACAATGAGGCATCACCTCACACCAGTCATAATGACCATCATCAAAATGTCTGCAAAAAATAAATGCTGGAGAGGATGTGGAAAAAAGGGAACCCTCCTACACTGTTGGTGGGAATGTAAATTGGTATAACCATTGTGGAGAACAGTTTGGAAATTCCTTTAAAAATTAAACTATAACTACCATATGATCCAGCAACCTCACTTTTGGGCATATACCCTGAGAAACAATATTCTGAAAGGATACATGCAGCCCAATGTTTATTGCAGCACTGTTTACAATAGCCAAGATGGAGGCAATCTAGTAGGTTATGTGTTGCTTTTCCTTTGTATTATGTGTTGCTTTTCCCTTGTATGTTAGTTGTATGTTATTTGTTGCTTTTCCCTTGCTGCTTTAATATTTTTTCTTTCTATTTAATTTTTGTTAGTTTGATTAATATGTGTCTTGGCCTGTTTCTCCTTGGGTTTATCCTGTATGGGCCTCTCTGCACTTCCTGGACTTGGGTGACTATTTCCTTTCCCATGTTATGGAAGTTTTTGACTATAATCTGTTCAAACATTTTTTCAGACCCTTTCTCTTTCTCTTCTTCTTCTGGGACCCATGTAATTCGAATGTTGGTGTGTTTAATGTTGTCTCAGATGTCTCTGAGACTGTCCTCATTTCTTTTCATTTTTTCCCCTTTATTCTGCGCTGTGACAGTTATTTCCACCATTCTATCTTCCAGCTCACTTATCCATTCTTCTGCCTCAGTTATCCTGCTACTGACTCCGTCTAGTGTATGTTTCATTTTGGTTACTGTGTTGTTCATCACTGATTGTTTGGTGTTTTGTTCTTCTAGGTCCTTGTTAAACATTTCTTGTATCTTCTCAATCCGTGCCTCCATTCTATTTTTGAGATCTTGGATCATCTTTACTATCATTAATCTGAATTCTTTTTCTGGGAGATTGCCTATTTCCTCTTCATTTATTTGGTCTTGTGGGTTTTTACCTTGCTCCTTCATTTGCAACATATTTCTCTATCATCTCATTTTGTCTAACTTTCTGTGTTTGTGGTCTCCTTTCTGTGGGCTGAAGGGTCATTGTCTGCCCCCCAGTGGGTGAGGTTGGTCCAGGGGCTTGTGTAGGTTTCCTGGTAGGAGGGACTAGTGCCTGAACTCTGGTGGGTGGAGCTGAGTCTTTTCCCTCTGATGGGCAGGGTCACATCGGGTGGTGAGTTTTGGGGTGTCTGTGAGTTTCATATGACTTTAGGCATCCTGGCTGCTGTTGGGTGGGGCTGTGTTCCTGTTTTGCTCGTTGTTTGGCATGAGGTGTACAGCACTGGAGTCTGCAGGCAGTTGGGTGGCGCCAGGTCTTGGTGTCAAAATGGATACCTCCAGGAGAGTACACACCAATTAATATTCCCTGGGTCTGAGAATTTTCTGGCAGCGCAGTGTCCTGGACTCAGAACTCTCACCAATGGAAGCAACCTAAATGTCCATCAACAGAGGAATGGATAAAGAAGATGTGGTACATATACACAATGGAATATTATTCAACCATAAAAAGAACAAGATAATGCCATTTGCAGCAACATGGATGGACCTAGAGATTGTCATACTGAGTGAAGTAAGTCAGAAAGAGAAAGACAAATATCATATGATATCGCTTATATGCGGAAGCTAAAAAAATGGTACAAATGAACTTATTTACAAAACAAAAATAGAGTCACAGATGTAGAAAACAAACTTATGGTTACCAGGGGGAAAGGGGTGGGGGGATAAATTGGGAGATTAGGATTGACATATACACACTACTATATACAAAATAAATATCTAACAAGGACCTGATATATAGCACAGGGAACTCTACTTAATACTCTGTAATGACCCATATGGCATAAGAATCTAAAAAAGAGTGGATATATGGATATATATAAGTGATGCAATTTGCTGTACAGCAGAAACTAACACAACATTGTAAATCAACTATACTCCAGTAAAAATTTTAAAAAATAAATATGATTTGTGTTGGTATGAATTTCTTTGGTTTTATCCTAGTTGGGGTATGGTCAAGTTTCTGATTCTGTGGGTTTGTCTTATACCAAATTTGGAATATTTTAATCCTTTATTTGTCCAAATACATTTTCAATGTCTCATTTTTTCCCCAATCTTTCTGGGACTCAATGATACAGATCTTAGATATTTTATGATGGTTTCAGATCACTGAGGCTCTCTTTTTGTTGTCATTGTTCTTTTCAGTCCGTTTGCTGTCTTGTTCAAACTGAGTACATTCTGTTACCTATTTCCATGCAGTCTGTATTCTATCATGTTCATGCTCCTACTGAGAACTTCCGGCAAGTCCTTTACTTTGGTTTTATATTTTTCAGTTCTATAATTTCTATTTGGCTCTTTTCCTTTAAGTTCTGTTTCTTTGCTGTGCTCTTGTTTTTTTTTCTCATTTGTTCCAAGGGAATTCTTATCTACTTGTTTAAGCAATTCTGTGATGGCTGCTCTAATATTTTTGTCAGACAAAACCAACTTCTCAAGTTCATCTCAGTGTGGTGTCTCTTGACTGCCTTTTCATTTAAGTCATGATTTTCCTGATTTTTGGTATGACTTTTTACTATATTCTGGATATTTCAGATATTATGTTACAATATAATATGTTATATCATATTATGTTAAACCTGCTATTTTAGCACCAGTCACCTTGTTTATGTTTAGTGTGCAGGCGTGGAAGCCCTCCAGTGTTCTGCTGACTTCTGAATTCTGAGCAGATCAAACCAGCTGCAGCAAGTGGGTGGGGGCAGGGCTGTTGGGTTCCACCCGGAAATGCTCTTGTGAACAGATCAGCTGCCACTGCCCCTGATAGATGGTTTTGTAATAGGAAAGAACAAATCTGACTCAATACTGGATCTGTTGCCTCTACTTTTACCTTCATATTCTATTGCTTTCGCTATAAGTTAATCACTAAATGGATGTTGTCTATAGCTTAAAGTATACATAATGGCCCATCCCTGGGAAGCCTGCCTCCCATGCCTAAGTGTTAAGCTAAAATACGTTGTTTAGCTCACAGGAAGCATCCTGACCAGGCCCACCCATGAACGGGCTGCAGGAAAGAAGAAATTAACACAACACTTCCAGAGTCTGGTCAGAACCAGGAAATATTTGCAACAATTTATCACCTTTTTTACTTTACTTCCTCCTCTCTGTTTTATAAAAGAAACTAGCATCCAAACCCAGGCAAGATGGTTCTTTGGAACACTAGTTCACCAGCTTCTCAGTCTGCTGGCTTTCTGAATAAAGTCATTATTCCTTACCCCAACAACTGTCTTTTGATACATTGACCTGTTGTGTGGCAAGCAGCATGAGCTCGGACTCAGTAACAGTTTTACCATCACATGCCCTCTGGGTATTCCATGTACTGGTCTTTTGGCCATTCAATGAAGATTTCCTTGCTTCCCTTCTCCCCTTTTTTTTCTCTTGTCTATGGTTAAGTTATAAGATTCTCTTGCATCCAGTCTGACTTATATAGCAGATAAAATTAAAACCCAGCCACTCAATGTAATGTCATTCTTCAAATCCTTAGATTGTATCCAGTATTCCCTCCTCTCTTCACCTTTGAGACACCTTTTGTAATTACTTGTTGCATTATTTCCAGTGTATTTATCTTGAGAGGAGAGGAGCAGGGTCTGTGCCATCTTGTTATGAGCTGGAGCATTGCCATCCTTTCTTCCCCCCTGCTGTTCAGGCTGATCAACCTCAATGCCACATACAGACAACCATTTTGCAAAGACTTCTCCACCAACACCCACAATGGGGTAAGATCTAATTCCTAAATGAATATCTCATTCTATATAACTCATAATAGTTCTGCTTTGATTTAAAACCTGACTGGAACAAAAATAGATTTTGGAAGACAGTAAAATGTTAAGAGCCTGATATTCACAGTAATATACTAATTTTTAAAAACTCGATAGTATATATCTAAAATAATTAAGGAATATCTTAAATGCCCTTATATTCCAATATCAAACAATGACCTCTTTTAAAACATCTCAAGGCCAAAAGATTCTTTTATTTTATCATTCAAAAATAAAATGGATATATCCTATGTTATGCAAACCATTCCGTGGAATACAGATCATGGGAAACTCCCACCACATTTTAACAACACAGACTAATAACCCAGATACCTTGAAAAAATTATATGCAAAAAATTCTATAGACCAAATACATCATATAAAGATTAAGAGATACACACTGCAAACATCATGGTTGCAAACATTGTTACTGTACTAAATGTTAATAAATTGTTCACTTTAAAATGGCAAATTTGGGCTTCCCTGGTGGCACAGTGGTTGAGAGTCTACCTGCCGATGCAGGGGACGGGGGTTCGTGCCCCAGTCCGGGAAGATCCCACATGCTGTGGAGCAGCTGGGCCTATGAGCCATGGCCCTTGAGCCTGCGAGTCCGGAGCCTGTGCTCTGCAACAGGAGAGACCACAACAGTGAGAGGCCTGCTGCAAAAAAAAATAATAATAACTTAAAATGGCAAATTTTATTTTACATGAATTTCACCTTAAAAATACTTTAAAAACTTAAAGGATAACTGGAAGATTAAAATTAATAGGAATACTTTTAAATAGAAGAGAGAGAGAGCGCTTTAAGGATTGACTCACACAATTATGGCAACTGGCAAGTCCAGAATCTGCAGGGTGGACCAGCTGGCTGGAAACCCAGGAGAGCTGATGCTGCAGTTCCAGTCTGAAGTTTGCTGTAGAATCAGAATGAACCAATGTTTTAGATAAAAATCTGAAGGCAGGCTGCCAGCAATTCTTTCTTGCTCGGAACAGGACTGTTTTTGTTCTGTTTGGGTCTTCAACTTATTGGATGAAGCCCACACACATTAAAGAGGGAAATCTGATTTACTCAAAGTCTAACAATTTAAATGTTAATCTCATCTAAAAACAACCTCATAGAAACACCCAGAATAATGTTTGAACAAATATCAAGACACTCAGTAGCCAAGACAAGTTAACAAATAAAATTAACCCCACAACTATTAATCCAACAAATATTAGTGAAGAGACAAAATAAAGAGGATATAAGAAGAGAAGCTGTAATTTCATAGTAAGTTTTAAAACATATATACAAAATAACTGCAATAGTAACTTCAAAGTTGTCAGTAATCAAAGTCGTCAAGATTCTGTTCCCACAGTATATATACAGAGTGCAGGGGGATGGGTCAAAGAAGTTGACCTGTATTTTCTAATTTTTAACAGTACAAATGTGTTACCTGGAAAATAGAAAGAAAGAAAGAAAGAGAGAGAGAGAGAGAGAGAGAAAGAAAGAAAGAAAGAAAGAAAGAAAGAAAGAAAGAAAGAAAGAAAGAAAGAAAGAAAGAAAGAAAGAAAGAAAGAAAGAAAGAAAGAAAGAAAGAAAGAAAAGAAAGAGGGAGGGAGAAAGAAGGAAAGAAACAAGAAAAGAAGGAAGGAAAGAAAGGAGGGAGGGAAAGAAGGAAGGGAGAAAGAAAGAAAAGGAAGGAAAGAAAGAAAGAAAGAAAGAAAGAAAGAAAGAAAGAAAGAAAGAAAGAAAGAAGAAAGGAAGGAAGGAAGGAAGGAAGAAAAGAAAGAAAGAAAGAAAAAAAGAAGGAAAGAAAGGAAGAAAGAAAGGAAGGAGGGAAGGGAAGATATTTTAATCATACACAAAAGAAAACTTCCAAAGGATAATTGAGGCTTATTTAATAAAGGATTTTTCATCAATTATTTTTAGGAAAATATTAAATTCTCACCTCTTGCTGTGTATCAACATAAACTTTTAGTTTATTTAAAAATTAAGTATGAAAAATGAAACTGTTAGAAACTAGAAGTTATTGAGGCAAATTGTTATTAATCTTAGGGTGAGAAAAGACATTATAAGCATGAAAATAATAAGAAAGTATTTACAAGTTAAATATTTGTGGGGTTCAATCTCCTTACTCATTGTCCCCAGGAAACTTGGGTTGAGTGAAGGTCCCTGGACGTTTCCTGGGAGATGCTTATTTTAGATTAGTAGGGCAGGGAGAGGAGAAGAAGTGCTCTGGAAGCCACCTCAGCTACTTAGCCAGGGCATTAGTGTCCTCAGCTCTGCAAACGGTGGCAGTGGAATGCTGGCTATTACCAGGCCACTCACAGATCTTGTTTTTCCCAAGACTCTGGCCCACTTAGGGAAACATGATCTTTGATTATAACATTTTGAAGAACACCACAAACATCACTAAAGAAGGAGTATAAATGGGTTATAAGGTGAAAGCCTGTAATGAACCCAAAATGTAATTACTTTAAACTTCTTCTAGGAAGGATAGATACAGGAAATATGGATAGGGAAGAACAAGATTCATTCATCAGTGTGAGATTTGCAAAATGCTTCCTCTTTCGATGGACTTCAGTTTCTCCAAGGGGAATTAGTAACTTCATCAATATTTAGTTCAGTTACAGTCAATAGATATGTCTGCATGCCTACTATACGCTGGCTGCAATACCAGGTGCTGAGGATACAGATGAGGGATGCAGTATCCACCATGTTCACCACCTTAGCCAGAGGGACACATATAATATATGCAAATATGTTTTACAAGACAAGTGATTTCACAAGAAAGCCAACATTTTTTGCTAAATCAATACTAAATAATGTCTGGTCTACTATAGACTCCCAACTCCAGTGTTTTTGTTGTCTTTATTATTGTTGTTTGTTGCATTAAATTGTAGATTTCTTCCTTCATATAAAGAAGTCCAGAGTTGGCTGTCCAGGGCTGTGATACAAGCTGTAGGAAGACACAAGAGACCCAGGCCACTTCCTTCTGCTTCACTATCTTGGTGTGTCTTCCTTCCTCAAGGTTGCAACATAGCTGCTGCAGCTCCAACCTTATATCTGAGTTCCAAAAAGGAAAAGGGGGAAGGTCAAGCAACAAAAAGAACACTCTCCCTCAATTTCCCAGAAGCCTCATCCAATGATATCTACTCACATATCATTGACTAGTCTTACTGCAATAGAGTGTGGGAGATTTATTCTTGTAGCTGAGCACATTGACACTGAATAAACCAAAGATTTGTACCAAGTATATCAGTCAGGATTCAGTCACAGAAACAGAATCACTATAAGTTATACAGAATAAGAGGTTTATTAACAGGATTATACCATTCCCAATTTCAGACAGTAAAGTATGTAGGCTTTTGTATTTTTGTCCAGTTTTTGTTCTGAGTCTAAACCCAGCTTGGCCATCAGACAAGAAAGAAAGGTGGATGTGACATGGGGCACTGCAAGGACAAAGCAGAACCTGTGAAGTGAGCATGAGGGCAAACTGCAATCTATGAGGATAAAGTGGAACCTGCATATGCCTCTCACTCCCTCCAACCTTAATGACATGGGTGACCTGAGGGAAAAGTCAGTGCCCTTTGCCAAGGAGTGATGTATGCACTCTGCCCAGAACTCAGAGAAGCTGAAGGAGGCGGTCTGGTAGAACTGCAGGAGCCATGATCTAACAATGTAAGCCAAATAGGGAGTGACTACACACATGAGAGTATAGCACCAGTGTCCTATGCATAAAAAATGTCCACTGCTTCACCTCTGCCTTGCAAATCTTACACAGGTTATTTCCTGGTGAACCCTTATCCAAAACCATACACAAAGAAATCTGGGAAAGGCAGTTCCAATTTAGCTAAGTCGACATAGTTCAAAACTAACCCATCAACATAGAAGGGATAATAGCTATTGTGTAGGCAAGGAGCCATGTCCTCCACAGAAAGTTGGAAGAAGCATAGGATATGCAGGAAGGATGCTGATGAGCCAGCTCTGGGTTGTGAAGAATGACATGTTTTCCAAATGCAGGGGAATATTCTCTGATGGAAATTATAGCATGTGCCAAAGAGGAAGAAAACACAATCTGAGTTCTACAGATACTTCCACATTGCCAAAGCATAAAATAGGAGTGGGTTTGGGGGAAGAAGAGGACAGAAAGCTGAGGACCATAGAATCATTTTCACCTTTGTTTAATTTACATAAACTCATAACATAAGGGAAAACATCATAACTCTTAACACTTCCATGTTTGACAGGACCTCGACCCCCTTGCCAAGCATGTGAGGCTGCAGTTATCAGTTAGGATTGGATCCTGCTATAAGGAATAGAAGTTAAAATGACAGAAGCTTAAATATGTATAGTTTTATTTGTCACATATTGCAAAAAATCTAGGAGTAGTTCAGGACACGTGTGATACCTAACCAGTGACACTGGACTATTTCAATATTTGTGCTCTGCATATTTTCTGAGTGTCTTAGATTGGGTACCCTGGAAAAAGATCAGACTGCAGAGGGTTCACTGGGAAGAGCTTTTGGGAGATAAAGCAGTAAGGTCATGAGGAAGGCAGGTCTGGGTAAAGGGAGGAGCTGAACAGCAAAATGTTTGCAGCTGATGACTCAGCCAATCCTACTAGAGCTCTGGAACTGGGTTGTTCTTATCCCAAATGAAGATACATCAGTGACATCTCCATATCTCTGCTTCAGCCATCGCCTTCATTGGGCTGGTCACTGGAAAGTTCATTGCCATCACCTTCCCCTGGGGAGCAGGAGAGGTAATTCTAAGTGGGCAGTTCCCTTAGGCCAAGAGAAATTCCTAACCAGTGAGGCTGTTGTATCCTCAGCTACTACTCTCAGTACCTGGAAGAGAGGTGTGTGGATCCTCAAGAGCCTCTCTTGGAAGAGAACCCCAGAGTCCACTACAGTTGACAAGGTTTCATCCTCATGCATGTCATGTAAAAGTCACAAGGGGGCTGCTGTGCCTCCTAACCTCTCATCCCCTTCCAGGCAGGTTCTAAAGGTGCAAATCGGCAGAGAGACTTTTTCCCAGCAAGGCTGTACCTTTTCATGTATGAATACATGCCCTCCTAAGGGATTTCTACCAACATTTCATTTGCTGGTAGAACTTTGATCTATCATCAATCCTACTATCTGGAAGCTGAGAGTTTAAAGTTAAGGATGTTGCTGAAGACCATACACAACATCTAAGTTCCTTAGTAAAGGAAGGGGGTGGACATTTGGAAGGCAGCTAGCAGGTCTGACACCAGCCTGTGATGATAGTAAAATAAATGAACTAGACCTGAGCCCCATCCATCTTAAATTCAGGACTCAATTGGCAAGGGTTCTAGGAAAAAATAATCATACTACACTGCCAGCATAAAGGAACATTGGAACACAACTTCGAGGAATAATTTGTCTATACGCATTAATGATAAAAATGTTCATGACCTTCAGCCTAGAACTCCTCATCTGGGAATAGATTCTAGAGAAACTCTAGCACATGGATGGGTAAAGGAGACATGCTTATAGATATTCATTTCAACATGGTTTATAACTGCAAAGCATATCTAAAAAATCTTAACATCAAAGGTAGAAATGGATGATTACTGTGCAATAAGATTATACAAATCACAAGTCACAGATATTTCTTGAGGTACCATTAAATGTTGGACTTGGTTGCCTCTTTTTCAGGGGTCTGAGGAGTTGGTCAAGAAGACCTGGTCCATCCATAGTGTTCTGCGGTTGGTCCTGTCAATTCTTTATGGGTCTGTTTTTTTTTTTAATTTTATTGAAGTATAGTTGATGTAAAGTATAAGTTACACATTATATAAGGTGTACAATATAGCGATTCACAATTTTAAACATTATATTCCATTTAATTATCATGAAATATTGGCTATATTCCCTGTGTTGCACAAAATATACTTGTAACTTATTTATTTTATATGTAATAGTTTGTACCTCTTAATTCCTTACCAATGTATTGCCCCCTTCCCTCTCCCCACTGGTAAGCACTAGTTTGTTCTCTATAACTGTGAATCTGCTTATTTTTTGTTATATTCACTGGTTTGTTGTACTTTTGCCACGTATAAGTGATATCATATAGTATTTGTCTTCCTTTGATTTATTTCACTTAATACCCTCCAAGTCCATCTATGTTGCTACAAATGGCAAAGTTCCCTTCTTTTTATGGCTGAGTAGTATTCCATTGCATATATACCACATCTTCTTTATCTATTCAGCTGTTAATGGATGCTTAGGTTGCTTCCATATCTTGGCAGTTGTAAATAACTTTCTTATGAACATTGGGGTGCATATATCCTTTCTAAATAGTGTTTTTGTTTTTGAAGATATATATTTCTGGGTCTGCTTTTACTCAAAAAACTCCTACTTTTTACTTTCTTAGAGTTGAGGCAAAATTTTGATTTGACTGAATGCATTGTGTCCTGGAAGTCATTGTTAGTGTCGTATATCAGAAAATACAGCGTAGAGAGTAAACAAAGCAGGTGTGGTCCTCAGAGTTGTGGTTCCCCATCATAGCTGGAAGCTGCTATAATCCCTGGGTCAGGCAGTGCACATGTTCAACCAGTCACCATTAATTATTATTAATTGCTTTACTTGAAGCCAATTACTATATCAGTGAGAATGACTGAGGTGTCTTGTACCTTGGAACAAAAAATGGAAAAAAACCGACAGCATAATTGTCTCAAATTCCAAAAGAAGTAACTTAATTCATCAATTTTATTATTTACATGCTTCTTAAGTCAAAATCATTTGTTTTTAAATGCTTTTTCTTGTGGATTCAAAATTGTATGTTCAATTTAATTATATCTGACTCTAAATTACATAATGACATATTAATTCTTTTTTTCTTTATAAATAAACTGTTCAACAATAAATAGCCTGTTCTGTATAAATAGAATTGTTCTCACTTGTGATTTGTGATATTTGAAAATTCAGTTTTCAAATATCCATGCTGAATGCTGAATTTAATAAGACTGAAATGTAAGATACTAAACATGAAATGCTATCGAGATATGATCTGACTGACCTCCTACCAGAGACAGTAGAGGATAAACGGGAACTGTCACAAACTCCAAAATAAAAAACAAACAAAAATCACTCACAATGCAATGAGACCTCA
The DNA here is from genome assembly GCF_964270905.1 of Leucopleurus acutus. Taxonomy (NCBI): domain Eukaryota; kingdom Metazoa; phylum Chordata; class Mammalia; order Artiodactyla; family Delphinidae; genus Leucopleurus; species Leucopleurus acutus. The sequence goes on along the minus strand of NC_139149.1, from coordinate 6,047,907 downwards.
TTTATTTCTTCAGAAAGAAACTGAGAAAATGGAAGAGTCAAGACCAGGCATCTGAGTCATCAAAAACACCTGCTATTTGCTGTGTTGAGATGCTCAAGCCTATTTCAGATTCTCTTTACTCTTGCTTTAGAAACAAATCTAACAACTGGTTATGGGGGCACCTATCCCACACTATTCATCTTTACTGGTGGGCTCTCCTGACTCATCCACGTACTCTGGAGGAAACAGCTTTCCCATGCCTTCAGGAGAAGTGTTTTCTCCTTAAGAGTTTAAGCCAGTGCCCAAGGGTTCACCCTCTGATTGCCTGGCCAGCTGGGTCCAAGGCACATCAGCAGGTGGGGAGAGCACACAGGGGATGCATGTCGCCACCCATATAGACTCCATCCTCTATTCCTACTATTTCCAACTCATCCTTCAAGAACTGGTCCCGAGTTCCCCTCTGCAGAATGTTTTCCTGAAGGGCCAGGTGGCTGGGGTCTCCCTGTCCTCTGTGGGAATTCCAGACCAGAGAACATCTTTGGCCATCTCTTTCCCTCAGTGGCAACAGAAAAGACCACCTGTGTGTACCCTGCCAAACAAGAAGGCCAACACCTTATGACTGGGATTTTACTGAAGGAAAACAATTTTCAAAAAAATTGGAAACATTGGCTTTCGGATGTTGTAACTGAGGTGGGATCCTGTGGAGATACGGAGCAGGACCAGCTTCTTCAGTCTTGCTCAAATCCCAGAATCCACTACAGTTGACAATTTTATCAGGCAGAGGGAGCAGGGCTGAAAGAGAAGACAGGAGAGGCTCAGTGAGGAAAACACTAATCAGCTCACTGGGTGGTTTGCTTGGTGTTCAACCTCCTGCCAAAGAGATTTGGGCCATCAGGGTGGCTACCAGTCTGTGTACCTTTATGGAATTGAGACCAACCAGGAGCAATGTCATTACAGCTGTGTGAGTGGGTGTGTGTGTGTGAGCATCTGTTTATGCATACATACACCTGGACAGTCAGGAAGCAAAGACATGACCTTGTTGGACAAGCATAAAATTGCAAACTAATTTTTCAGATATAATATTGCTTCATGAATAATCAGGACATTTCTTTTTTTTTTTTAACATCTTTATTGGAGTATAATTGCTTTACAATGATATGTTAGTTTCAGCTTCACAACAAAATGAATCAGTTATATATATACATATATTCCCATATCTCTTCCCGCTTGCGTCTCCCTCCCTCCCACCCTCCCTATCCCACCCCTCCAGGCGGTCACAAAGCACCGAGCTGATCTCCCTGTGCTATGCGGCTGCTTCCCACTAGCTATCTACCTTACGTTTGGTAGTGTATATATGTCCATGCCTCTTTATCGCTTTGTCACCGTTTACCCTTCCCCCTCCCCATAGCCTCAAGTCCATTCTCTAGTAAGTCTGTGTCTTTATTCCTGTTTCACCCCTAGGATTTTCATAACATTTTTTTTTTAAATTCCATATATATGTGTTAGCATACGGTATTTGTCTCTCTCTTTCTGACTTACTTCACTCTGTATGACATTTCTTAACCTCAGGGTATGATTTGAAATTGGAGTATGGCCATATGGCATTCTTATGCAGCAGTAACTCTATCAATAGTGGCTCCAGGAATATAATTATTTTCTAAAGAAGTGGACCATGTTAAAGGTTTTTTTGTTTGTTTGTTTTTTGATTTTTTCCTAAACACTACTAGGTATAATAGTGAGCTATGGCTCAATGGGACAAGAATTCCTTGGCATAGACAGTTTAGACTAGAAATCCCACTCGGTTAATGACAAATCTGGACAGCTTCTCACAGTTGTATCCTTTCTCCACCTTTTAGACTCAATTTTCAGATGATAGTTGCTCTTCTACTCTTACCACCTACCTCAAGTTAGTGGACAATCACACACATGCTTTAGTGAATAGAGCATTTAATACCCTGCTGCTTGATTTGTGGTTTTCAGATCATCTAATCTGAACATAAGAGTGTTGATTTTCCAACTGCAGAGACTCAGGTACACAAACACAGTGGTAATGAGAGCACTCCTTGAGCACTTTGTCCATCCCCAGTTTAGTTTCTGCCCTGTAAATGTACATGGGTCTGGCACTCTTGGTATCAACAGACTTTCCCAAATTCCCCTCAGCAGGAGAGTCAGGGCTGTGAAGCAGGCATGTCAGTGGAGAGTCTCTACTATTAAACAACATACAACTTGGGACAGGTCACTTACCTACTTAGAAATTGTCATGACACTGTGTCAGCTCACCTTTCAGTGCTGTGAAGAAGTGAGAGGTGGCCTTTGACACTCTAGGTTATTTTGCATCTGACTCATTTGCGTCCTGTGAATCTGTCATTGTGAGGCAAGCACAAGACACTCGACTGTCAGGAGAGGATGTATAGACACTCTTTATCCTTACCTCTCTTCTTGGCATTGTCTGTTCCAGCCCTGCAGAATCACTCATGGGGAGAGTGGAGTACTCTAGTGCACAAAGATTCTCCTCCACCACTCATTGTTCACTGGGCACTGATGGGTAGTCTGTGTGGTCTCTAGCAGATACTGAACTCTACATTCCATCTACTCTCTCTTCTAGACGCTTCCTCATGGATTGAAATCCCCTTCCATTCCACTCCACTCCCTTATGTTACATTTAAGTATTATTACCATTCCTCGGGGATCACAGAAGCCAATTATACAGTGTGGTCAACATTTACAAAAATCTTTTGGCCCTACATCAACGTTATTGAGATATAATTTACATGCAATAAAATTAGCAGGTTTTATATCTGATGATTTGATAAATGTATACTCCTGTCTAATCAACATCCTGATCAAGATACAGGAATTTATACAACCCCAGAAAATTCTTTCATGCTCCTTTATAGGCAATTCCCCCACCTTAGTCAAACACTTTTCTGATTTCTTTCATCACGGTTTAGTTTTGCCAATTCTAGAGCCTTGTGCAAATTGTATTTTATAGTATATACTCTTTTTCTGAACATAATACTTTTGAGATCCATGTTGCTATATGTCTTAAGAGTTAATTAATTTTCATCGTGGAGTAGTATTTTATTGTATGGAAGCCAAAATTTGTTTATGCATTCACTTGTCAATGACCAAAAAAAAGTTGTAAGAATGTGTGACGGGGCTTCCCTGGTGGTGCAGTGGTTAAGAATCTGCCTGCCAATGCAAGGGACACAGGTTCAAGCCCTGGTCCGGAAAGATCCCACATGCCACAGAGCACCTAAGCCCGCATGCCACAGCTACTGAGCCTGCGCTTTAGAGCCCGAGAGCCACCACTACTGAGCCCATGTGCCACAACTATGGAAGCCCACACACCTAGAGCCCATGCTCCTCAACAAGAGAAGCCACCACAATGAGAAGCCCACGCACCCCAATGAAGAGTAGCCCCCACTTGCCGCAACTAAAGAAAGCCCACTTGCAACAACAAAGACCAAACGTAGCCAAAAATAAACTAAATGTATATAAAAAATAAAACTATATCCCAAATGCTCAGATTTCAATCAAGAATTCCTCCTCATACCAAGAGCCAGAAAGACCTCTAACTGAAAAAGACAATCAATAGATATCAATACCAATATATAGATATGTTAGAAATATCTGACAAAGCAACCATGAGAAAGATGCTTCAAAGAGAAATCACAAACATTTGGGAAACAAATGAAATAGTAAAAAATAACAATTCTCAGAGAAGAAAACAAATATATAAAGAAAAACTGAATGGAAATCATGGAATTGAAAAACACAATAGCCCAAATAAAAAGCTCAGTGGATGGAATCAATAACAGAATGGAAGGGACAGAAGAAAGGGTCACTCAGAAGATAGAAATTATACAATCTGAAGAACAGAGAGAAAATAGACTGAAAAATTAAGATCTTAAGAAACTCATCTAACAAAATATAATAGAATATCGAATCATACCATAGAAGTCACAGAAGGAGAGAAGAAAGAGGATGAGACTGTACGTAAAGAAATACTGGATGAAAACCTCTCAAGTTTGGAGAAAAAAGGCATAAACCTACAGATTCATCAATCTGGTTGACACCAAACAAAATTAAACTAAAGAAATCCACATCTAAAATATGACACAAAAGAACCTGTCTATGAAACAGAAACAGACTCATAGACACAGAGGACAGACTTATGGTCGCCAAGGGAGAGGGTGTGGGGGAGGATGGATTGGGAGTTTGGAATTAGCAGAGGCGAACTATTATACATAGAATGGATAAACAAGAAGGTCTTACTGTAAAGCACAGGGAAATACATTCAATATCCTGTGATACACCATAATGGAAAAGACTATGAAAAAGAATGTATATATGTATGTATAACTGAATCACTTTGCTGTATAGCAGAAATTAACACAACATTGTAAATCAACTATACTTCAATAAAATAAATTTAAAACAAAACCAAACTACAGAAATCCACACCAAGATAAGTCATAGTTAAAGTCCTGAAAACTAAAATCGAGGAAAAGTAATATTTAGATTAGTGAGAGACAAATGCAACTAACCCACAGGAGAAAAGCAATATCATTCAGGAATATCGGTGAAAAATTCTTTTTTTTTTCTTTTTTATTTTTTTTACATCTTTATTGGAGTATAATTGCTTTACAATGGTGTGTTAGTTTCTGCTTTATAACAAAGTGAATCAGTTATACATATACATATGTTCCCATATCTCTTCTCTCTTGCATCTCCCTCCCTCCCACACTCCCTATCCCACCGCTCTAGGTGGTCACAAACCACCCAGCTGATCTCCCTGTGCTATGAGGCTGCTTCCCACTAGCTATCTGTTTTACATTTGGTAGTGTATATACGTGCATGCCACTCTCTCGCTTTGTCAAAGCTTACCCTTCCCCCTCCCCATATCCTCAAGTCCATTCTCTAGTAGGTCTGCATCTTTATTCCCATCTTGCCCCTAGGTTCTTCATGACCATTTCTATTCTTAGATTCCATATATATGTGTTAGCATACAGTATTTGTTTTTCTCTATCTGACTTACTTCACTCTGTATGACAGACTCTAGGTCCATCCACCTCACTACAAATAACTCAATTTCATTTCTTTTTATGGCTGAGTAATATTCCATTGTATATATGTGCCACATCTTCTTTATCCACTCAACTGTTGATGGACACTTAGGTTGCTTCCATGTCCTAGCTATTGTAAATAGAGCTGCAATGAACATTTTGGTACATGACTCTTTCTGAATTATGGTTTTCTCAGGTTATCTGCCCAGTAGTGGGATTGCTGGGTCATATGGTAGTTCTATTTGTAGTTTTTAAAGGAACCTCCACACCACTCTCCATAGTGGTTGTATCAATTCACATTCCCACAAGCAGTGCAAGAGTGTTCCCTTTTCTCCACACCCTCTCCAGCATTTTTTTTTTCTAGGTTTTTTGATGATGGCCATTCTGACTGGTGTGAGATGATATCTCATTGTAGTTTTGATTGGCATTTTTCTAATGATTAATGATGTTGAGCATTCTTTCATGTGTTTGTTGGCAATCTGTATATCTTCTTTGGATAAATATCTCTGTAGTTCTTCTGCCCATTTTTGGATTCAGTTTTTTGGTTTTTTGCTATTGAGCTACATGTGCTGCTTATAAATTTTGGAGATTAATCCTTTGTGCATTGCTTCATTGGCAAATATTTTCTCTCATTCTGAGAGTTGTCTTTTGGTCTTGTTTATGGTTACCTTTGCAGTGCAAAAGCTTTGAAGTTTCATTAGGTCCCATTTGCTTATTTTTGTTTTTATTTCCATTTCTCTAGGAGGTGGGTCAAAAAGGATCTTGTGTGATTTATGTCATAGAGTGTTCTGCCTATGTTTTCCTCTAAGAGTTTGATAGTTTCTGGCCTTACATTTAGGTCTTTAATCCATTTTGAGCTTATTTTTGTGTATGGTGTTAGGGAGTGATCTAATCTCATACTTTTACATGTACCTGTCCAGTTTTCCCAGCACCACTTATTGAAGAGGCTCTCCATTCTCCACTGTACATTCCTGCCTCCTTTAACAAAGATAAGGTGACCATATGTGCATGGGTTTATCTCTGGGCTTTCTATCCTGTTCCATTGCTCTATCTTTCTGTTTCTGTGCCAGTACCATACTGTCTTGATTACTGTAGCTTTGTAGTATAGTCTGAAGTCAGGGAGCCTGATTCCTCCAGCTCCATTTTTCATTCTCAAGATTGCTTTGGCTATTCGGGGTCTTTTGTGTTTCCATACAAATTGTGAAATTTTTTGTTATAGTTCTGTGAAAAATGCCAGTGGTAGTTTGATAGGGATTGCATTGAATCTGTAGAGTGCTTTGGGTAGTAGAGTCACTTTCACAATGTTGATTCTTCCAATCCAAGAACATGGTATATCTCTCCATCTATTTGTATCATCTTTAATTTCTTTCATCAGTGTCTTATAATTTCCTGCATACAGGTCTTCTGTCTTCTTAGGTAGGTTTATTCCTAGATATTTTTATTCATTTTGTTGCAATGGTAACTGGGAGTGTTTTCTTGATTTCACTTTCAGATTTTTCATCATTAGTGTATAGGAATGCCAGAGATTTCTGTGCATTAGTTTTGTATCCTGCTACTTTACCAAATTCATTGATGGCTCTAGTAGTTTTCTGGTAGCATCTTTAGGATTCTCCATGTATAGTATCATGTCATCTGCAAAGAGTGACAGCTTTACTTCTTCTTTTCTGATTTGGATTCCTTTTATTTCCTTTGCTTCTCTGATTGCTGGGGCTAAAACTTCCAAAACTATGTTGAATAAAAGTGGTGGGAGTGGGCAACCTTGTCCTGTTCCTGATCTCAGTGGAAATGCTTTCAGTTTTTCACCATTGAGGATGATGTTTGCTGTGGGCTTGTCATATATGGCCTTTATTATGTTGAGGAAAGTTCCCTCTATGCCTACTTTCTGCAGGGTTTTTATCATAAATGGGTGTTGAATTTTGTCAAAAGCTTTCTCTGCATCTATTGAGATGATCATTTGGTTTTTCTCCTTCAATTTGTTAATACGGTATATCACGTTGATTGATTTGCGTATATTGAAGAATCCTTGCATTCCTGGAATAAACTCCACTTGATCATGGTGTATGATCCTTTTAATGTGCTGTTGGATTCTGTTTGCTAGTATTTTGTTGAGGATTTTTGCATCTATGTTCATCAGTGATATTGGCCTGTAGTTTTCTTTCTTTGTGACATCCTTGTCTGGTTTTGGTTTCAGGGTGATGGTGTCCTCGTAGAATGAGTTTGGGAGTGTTCCTCCCTCTGCTATATTTTGGAAGAATTTGAGAAGGATAGGTGTTAGTTCTTCTCTAAATGTTTGATAGAATTCGCCTGTGAAGCCATCTGGTCCTGGGCTTTGGTTTGTTGGAAGATTTTAAATCACAGTTTCAATATCAGTGCTTGTGATTGGTCTGTTCACATTTTCTATTTCTTCCTGATTCAGTCTTGGAAGGTCGTGTATTTCTAAGAATTTGTCCATTTCTTCCAGATTGTCCATTTTATTGGCATAGAGTTGCTTGTAGTAATCTCTCATGATCTTTGTATATCTGTAGTGTCAGTTGTTACTTCTCCTTTTTCATTTCTAATTCTATTGATTTGAGACTTCTCCGTGTTTTTCTTGATGAATCTGGCCAATGGTTTATCAATTTTGTTTATCTTCTCAAAGAACCAGTTTTTAGCTTTATTGATCTCTGCTATCATTTCCTTCATTTCTTTTTCATTTATTTCTGATCTGATTTTTATTATTTCTTTCCTTCTTCTAAGTTTGGGTTTTTTTTTGTTCTTCTTTCTCTAATTGCCTTAGGTGCAAGGTTAGGTTGCTTTTACGAGATGTTTCCTGTTTCTTAAGGTAGGATTGTATTGCTATAAACTTCCCTCTTAGAACTGCTTTTGCTGCATCCCATAGGTTTTGGGTCGTTGTGTCTCCATTGTCATTTGTTTCTAGGTATTTTTTGATTTCCTTTGATTTCTTCAGTGACCACTTCATTATTAAGTAGTGTATTGTTTAGCTTCCATGTGTTTGTATTTTTTACAGATATTTTCCTGTAATTGATGTCTAGTCTCATAGCATTGTGGTCGGAAAAGATACTTGATACAATTTCAATTTTCTTAAATTTACCAAGGATGATTTGTGACCCAAGATATGATATCTCCTGGAGAATGTTCCATGAACACTTGAGAAAAAAGTGTATTCTGTTATTTTTGGATAAAATGTCCTATAAATATCAATTAAGTCCATCTTGTTTAATGTATCATTTAAAGCTTGTGTTTCCTTATTTATTTTCATTTTGGATGATCTGCCCATTGGTGAAAGTGGGGTGTTAAAGTCCCCCGCTATGAATGTGCTACTGTCGATCTCACCTTTTATGGCTGTTAGTATTTGCCTTATGTATTGAGGTGCTCCTGTGTTGGGTGCATAAATATTTACAATTGTTATATCTTCTTCTTGGATTGACCACTAGATCATTATGTAGTGTCCTTCTTTGGCTCTTCTAATAATCTTTATTTTAAAGTCTATTTTGTCTGATATGAGAATTGCTACTCCAGCTTTCTTTTGGTTTCCATTTGCATGGAATATGTTTTTCCATCCCCTCATTTTCAGTCTGTATGTGTCTCTAGGTCTGAAGTGTGTCTCTTGTAGACAGCATATATATGGGTCTTGTTTTTGTATCCATTCAGCCAATCTGTGTTTTTGGTGGGAGCATTTAGTCCATTTACATTTAGGGTAATTATTGATATGTATGTTGCTATTCCCATTTTCTTAATTGTTTTGGGTTTGTTATTGTAGGTCTTTTCTTTCTCTTCTCTTTCTTGCCTAGAGAAGTTCCTTTAGCATTTGTTGTAAAGCTGGTTTGGTGGTGCTGAACTCCCTCAGCTTTTGTTTGTCTGTAAAGGTTTTAATTTATCCATCAAATCTGAATGAGATCCTTGCTGGGTAGAGTAATCTTGGTTGCAGGTTCTTCTCCTTCATCACTTTAAATATGTCCTGCCAGTCCCTTCTGGCTTGCAGAGCTGCTGTCGAAAGATTATGGGGATTCCCTTGTGTGTTATTTGTTGTTTTTCCCTTGCTGCTTTTAATATGTTTTCTTTGTATTTAATTTTGAAAGTTTGTTTAATATGTGTCTTGGCATATTTCTCCTTGGACTTATCCTGTATGGGGCTCTCTGTGCTTCCTGGACTTCATTAACTATTTCCTTTCCCATATTAGGGACATTTTCATCTATAATCTCTTCAAATATTTTCTCAGTCCCTTTTTTTTCTCTTCTTCTTCTGGAACCCCTATAATTTGAATGTTGGTGTGTTTAATGTTGTCCCAGAGGTCTTGAGACTGTCCTCAGTTCTTTTCATTCTTTTTTCTTTATTCTGCTCTGCAGTAGTTATTTCCACTACTTTATCTTCCAGGTCACTTATCTGTTCTTCTGCCTCAGATATTCTGCTATTGATCCCTCCCATCTAGATTATTTTTAATTTCATTTATTGTGTTGTTCTTCATTGCTTGTTTCATCTTTAGTTCTTCTAGGTCCTTGTTAAATGTTTCTTGCATTTTGTTCATTCTATTTCCAAGATTTTGGATCTTTACTATCATTATTCTGATTTCATTTTCAGGTAGACTGCCTATTTCCTCTTCATTTGTTAGATCTGGTGGGTTTTTATCTTGTTCCTTCATCTGCTGTGTGTTTTTCTGTCTTCTCATTTTGCTTATCCTACTGTGTTTGGTGTCTCCTTTTTGCAGGCTGCAGGTTCATAGTTCCCGTTGTTTTTGGTGTCTGTCCCCAGTGGCTAAGGTTTCTTCAGTGGGTTGTGTAGGCTTCCTGGTGGAGAGGACTAGTGCCTGTGTTCTGGTGGATGAGGCTGGATATTGTCTTCCTAGTGGGCAGGTCCACATCTTGTGGTGTGTTTTGGGGTGTCTGTGGACTTATTATAATTTTAGGTAGCATCTCTGCTAATGGGTGGGGTTGTGTTCCTGTCTTTCTAGTTGTTTGGCATAGGGTGTCCAGCACTGTAGCTTGCTGGTCGTTGAGTGAAGCTGGGTGCTGGTGTTGAGATGGAGATCTCTGGGAGATTTTCGCCATTTGATGTTATGTGGAGCTGGGAGGTCTCTTGTGGACCAGTGTCCTGAAGTTGGTTCTCCCACCTCAGAGGCACAGCACTGACTCCTGGCTGCAGCATCAAGAGCCTTTCATCCACACAGTTCAGAATAAAAGGGAGAAAAAGTAGAAAGAAAGAAAGAAAGAAAGAAAGAAAGAAAGAAAGAAAGAAAGAAAGAAAGAAAGAAAGAAAGAAAGAAAGAAAGAAAGAAAGAAAGAAAAAGAAAGAAAGAAAGAAAGGAAGAAAGAAAGGAAGAAAGGAGGGTGGGAGGGAGGGAGGGAGGGAGGAAGGAAGGAAGGAAGTAGGGAAGGAAGGAAAGAGAGAAAGAAAGAAAGAAGATAAAATAAAATAAATTAAAGTTATTAAAAAATGATTATTAAGAAAAAAAAAATTTTTAAGAGAAAGAAACACGGACAGATAGAACCCTAGGACAAATGGTGGAAGCAAAGCTATACAGACAAAATCTCACACAGAAGCATAAACATAGACACTCACAAAAAGAGGAAAAGGGGAAAAAATCATATATCTTGCTCTCAAATTCCACCTCCTCAATTTGGGATGATTCATTGTCTATTCATGTATTCCACCGATGCAGGGGACATGAAGTTGATTGTGGAGCTTTAGTCCACTGCTTCTGAGGCTGGGAGAGATTTCCCTTTCTCTTCTTTGTTCTCACAGCTCCTGGGGCTCAGCTTTGGATTAGGCCCTGCCTCTGCGTGTAGGTCACTGGAGGGCGTTTGTTCTTTGCTCAGACAGGACGGGGTTAAAGGAGCAGCTGCTTTGGGGGTTCTGGATCACTCAGGCTTGGGGGAGGGAGGGGTACAGAGTGCTGGGTGAGCCTGCATCGGTAGAGGCCAGCGGGTCGTTGCACCAGCCTGAGGCACGCCGGGTGTTCTCCTGGGGGAAGTTGTCCCTGGATCCCGGGACCCTGGCAGTGGCAGGCTGCACAGGCTCCCGGGAGCGGTGGTGTGGATAGTGACCTGTGCTCGCACACAGGCTTCTTCGTGGCTTCAGCAGCAACCTTAGTGTCTCATGCCCGTCTCTGGGGTCCACACTTTTAGCCGCGGCTCGCACCCGTCTCTGGAGGTCCTTTAAGCAGCGCTCTTTATCCCCTCTCCTCGCGCACCAGGAAACAAAGAGGGAATAAAAAGTCTCTTGCCTGTTTGGCAGGTCCAGACTTTTACCCAGACTCCCTCCCGGCTAGCCGTGGCGCACTAAGCCCCATCAAGCTGTGTTCACGCCGCCAACCCCAGTCCTCTCCCTGCGCTCTGACCGAAGCCCAAGCCTCAGCTCTCAGCCTCGCCCGCCCCGGCAGCTGAGCAGACAAGCCTCTCGGGCTGGTGCGTGCCGGTCAGACCGATCTCTGCGGAATCTCTCCGCTTTGCCCTCCACACCCCTGTTGCTGTGCTCTCCTCGATGGCTCGGAAGATTTCCCCCTCCACCACCCGCAGTCTCTGCCCATGAAGAGGCTTCTAGTGTGTGCAAACCTTTCCTCCTTCACAGCTCCCTCTCACTGGTGCAGGTCCCGTCCCTATCCTTTTGTCTCTGTTTATTATTTTTTCTTTTGCCCTACCCAGGTACGTGGGGAGTTTCTTGCCTTCTGGGAGGTCTGAGGTCTTCTGCCAGCATTCAGTAGGTGTTCTGTAGGAGTTGTTCCACGTGTAGATGTATTTCTGGTGTATCTGTAGGGAGGAAGGTGATCTCCACATCTTACTCTTCTGCCATCTTCTCCTCGTCCCCTATAGGTGAAAAATTCTTAACAAAATATGGAATTTAGCAATAGTTTTTAAAAAAAATTACATACTGTGATTAAGTTTAATTTATTCCAAGGATGCAAGGCATATGATATTTGACAATTAATCAATGTAATCCACCATATAAACTTGCTAAAGAGGAAAAAACATTCATATTAATTGATGCAGAAAAAGCATTTGACAAAATTTAACAATCACTCATGATAAAATCTCTCAGAAAATAAGAATAAATGGAAACTTCCTCATCTTAATAAATAGCATGTACAAGCTAACTATCGCTATCATTTTACTTAATGGTAAAAGACTGAACAAAAGTAAGGGTGTCTACTCTCATCACTTTTATTCAACCTAATGCTTCAAGTTTTAGGCAGTGTAAGAAAGCAATACATGAAAATAAAAGGCCATCAGGTTGCAAAGGAATAAATAAAATTACTGCTATTGCAGTTGTCATGATTGTCTACATAAAAAATCTCAAGGAATCTGCCAAAAACTTCTAGAATTATTAAGTGATTTCAGTGACATTGCAGTTTACTAGATCAACATAAAAATTAATTGTACATACACACATACATATTAGCAATGAATACATGGAGACAAATTAAAATAAATTAAAAATAAAATAAAATAATAAAATTGTAAAATCACAAAATATGTAAGTATAAATTTAGGAAAGCAAGTGCAGGACTTGTATGGTGATAACTGCAAAATGTTAATGCAATGAGTCAATGAGGATCTAAATAAAAGGAGATCCATACCATGATCATGAATTAGAAGACTTAGCACAACAAAGATGTCAGTTCTCCTCAAACAGATACACGAGGTAATGACAATTCCTTATCAAAATCCCTGTAAGACATTTTTGTAGATAGAGCCAAGATTATTCTAAAATTTATATTGAAAGGCGAAAGAACTAAAATTTCTAAAAGAATTTTGAAAAATAAAAACGAAGTGGAAAAATCAGTCTACCTGGTGTCAAGACTTCTTATATACATACAGTAACAAGACCAAGTGATATTGGCAGAAGCATAGCCACACAGATTAATACTTGATCCAAGTGGGCTTTAAAAGGTTGATACTTAATTTCCAAAAATTTGCACAATTTTTAGCTATCTTTCAGTTATTGATTTCTAGTTTAACTCCACTGTGATCTGAGTACATATTTTGTCTGACTTTTTTCTTTTAAATGTGTTATATGTGGTTTAGGGCCTGGATGGGGTGCATCTTAATGGATGTTTCATGTAAGCTTGTGAAGTATGTGTATTCTGCTGTTGTCATATAGAATATTTTATAAATGTCAGTCATATAATATTGATTTGTACTGCTGTTCAGGTTTCCTTATTTTATTACATAGGTGAAAAAGAAATACAATGGAGGAAAAAGAATCTTTTCAACAAATGTAAATAAAGCAATGTGGCATCATAGGCAAAGAAAAATGAACCTCAACATAAACCTTACACGTTAGGTGAAATTTAATTAAATGTATCCCAGACTTAAACATAAAATTTTAAACTATAAAAAACTTTAGAAAACAATATAGGAGAAAACTTTGACACCTATTTCTAAACAAAGAGATCTTTCATTTGACAGCAAAAGCACAATCCATGAAAGAAAAAATGATAAATCAGATCTCATCAAAATTAAATAGTTTGGTCTGTAGGAAACCCTTTTAAGAAAATGAAAAAATAAACTATATACCAAGATAAAATATTGGTAAACCACATACAAATCCTACAAACAACTAGAACCTAGAGTCTATAGAATCTATATATCTATATATCTATATATCTATCTATATATATATAGATATATACAAACTCAGCTTTAAAGAAATAAACAATTCAATTAGGAAAATGGGCAAAAAACATGAAGAGATATTGTATCACAGAGAGGCTATACAAATGGAAAATAAGCACAGAAAAATATATTCACATTCACTAGTCATCAGGAAAATACTAATTAAAACCACAATGGGATATCACTACACAACTATCAGAATGCCTAAAATATAAAATAGTGACCACACCAAATATTAATGAGAATAAAAAGAAACTGCATCACTGACATATTGTTCGTAGGAATGTAAAGTGGTCCAATCACTTGAAAAACATTTGGGGGTTTCGTGGAAATGACTAAATATGCAACAACAAAGACCCACCAAATTCACTGAGAAAATTCCCAGAGAAATAAAGACTTATGTTTATGTAACAATCTGTACACAAATGCTTACAGAAGCTTCTTTTTATTATAATGCAAAATTGGAAACACCCCAGATGTCATTCATAAACTGTGATACATGCACACAATGATACAATACTTAGCAGTAAATATGAAAACACTATTGAAGCCTTCAACATGAATCTCCAAAGAATTATTCTGAGAGAAAAAAGCCAAAGGTTGTATATTGTATGACTCCATTTAAATAGCATCTTGAAATGGGAAAATTATAGAAATGGAGATAAGGATTAATGAGGGAGCAGAGGCAGGAGGAAAGCAGGTGTGGCTGTTAAAGGGCAGGCAATGTATGGGTTCCTTGTGAGGATTTAAATGTTCTGTATCATGAGTGTATCAATGTCAGTATCCTAGGTGCTATATTTAACTATAGTTTTTCAAGGTGTTATTATGAAGGAAATTGGGTAAAGGGCATACAAGATCTCTATATTATTTCAACTGTCCAATTTCAACAGTTATCCACAAATAAAAAGTTTAATAAAAGAAGTTCTCCACATCAGCCATCCCATCCACACAGTTCTATACTCTAGACAACATCACACAGATTAAAGTGTATTTTCTTAATTTATATTATTTTCTTAGAGTTTAGTGGCATATCAGTTTATTACCATTTGGATAACAGTTTCTTGCATAGAACCCAAGATTTGGGCCATTCTCTTATCACCAATAAGTCAACTGAGGCATGAAATTTGCCTTTTACCTAAATTAAATACCAAAATGCAAGACACATCTTAGTAAAACTATTTTGTTAGCAGAAAACTGGCTCCAGTAGTTAAAATGTTTAATATAAACCACATATTTCTATATAAATATTAATTAGGATGATCTCATACACTTTATCAAATATTTTTTGGTTGTCTGTTATTTGCCAGGCACTCATGATACAATGGTGGATAGCACATGCTCTGTGCCTTTGAGGTACTCACAATATTGTGGCACAGGAGTTAAGTGTACAACATGGACTCTTCTATGAGAAAAAAAAACACAGGAGAAGGATGATCAACTTCCTGAGAGGGTCAGGGGAAGCTTTAGTAAAGAAGGATGATCGGAGTTGCCACTGTAAGAATGACTTAGAAATGTACTCTATTAACAGGGAGGGGAATTGAATTTTAAGAGGAATGAATGTCATATAGAAATTGCCAAAGGCATGGGGCAGCAATTGGTGGTGGTGATGGTGGTGGCATTGATTGTAATAGTGGTGAAGGTAATGCTCACCAGTGACAGTGGTGGTGCTGGATTTGGTGGTGGCCCTGTTGTTGGTAGATAGGAGTTGTAGTGGTGGTGATAGTATTGGTGGTTGTGGTGCTTGTTGTGGTGGTTACTGGTGGTGGTGGTAGTTGATGGTTAGTATGGTGGGTTGTGGCAGTGGTGGTGGTATTGGTGATGGTGGTGATGATGGAGGTGGTGGGAGCAGTGATGATGATGATGATGGTGAAAATGATAGGTGGTGTCCGTAGTAGCAGTGGCAGTGCTTGTAGATGCAATATTGTGGTTGGTGGCAATATTAGTGGTGGTGGCAATGTTGGTCATAGTGATAGTTTTGGCGGGGGTGTTGCTAGTGGTGGTGGAGAGAACAGTGCAGAATTGTGGTTGCTTTTGATGGTGGCCATGGTGATATTGGTGGGGTGGTTGTTGTGGTGGTAGTAGGAGGAGTGAGGATGCACATGAGCTGGGAAATAACTTAAGACCAGGTTAATATTCTTGCATATTATTACAGAACGGAGACTGTGGATAATCTGGAGGCTAAAGGGTAGGTTCTTAGGAAGTATCCCAAAAAGGGTCGAAGTGAAGGGAGGAAATAGCAAAGATCAACAATTTCAGACAATTTTAACAATATTTTCCATAAAAGCTGCTGTATTCCTGAAGACATCAAACTTTCAAAGCTTGCTTATGTCGTTTTCATGTCTGCCCTTGACTCAGGATGTGACCTTTAGCAAATGATTTAAGCTCATTGCCTACATGTTCTCATTCACCAAATTAAAGCATCAGCCTCACTAATGATTCTCCTGGAAAGAATGACTACTATTTGAGAACTTTTGTGCTCAAAAGAGCTGGAAAAGCACACACTATCATTATCAGGATGAAATACAAAAGGGCTTCTCTAGTGGAAAATCACAGCTGACAGCAGCTGTGGGCTGAAGATCCCAAGGCTGCTGCAAAGGAGATGTACTGAGGGACTGTAAGCTGCAGGAAGAAAAGGGTAAAATTTGAAAATTCCTTATTATTTAATGATTAAAAGTGAGAGAAAAAGAGAGCAAACAGGTTGAAGTGGTGTGATTATAAGGATCCTAGGAAGAACAGCAATCCAGAGTTACTTATTATTTAAGAGTTGCCTATTATTCAAAAATATAAAGAAGACTGGAGAAGAAAATAATTGAAAAGAGTGATGATCTTTAAAAATAGATTAAACTTTTTTCATATTGATTTTGAAATCTCCATTATTCATGAAATTGCCTGGAAAGTAGAATAGGTATATAGAGAAATTAGACTGCCCAATGGCACAGCACTAGTTGACGGTGGAACAGGGATTAGACTGAAGTATTAGCACATTGGAAAGACCACAAAGGTAGGTAGGCAGGGTTCTGAAGACACACTTCTGACTCCTTATTTTTCACTATCTTTCCCATTTCTTCACCAAAGAAACTCCACAGATTGCCTTTCCTCATGCACTGGGGGGAAAATATGAAGATGAATTCTCTCTAGGCAGGAGGATCCCCCACTCTTAGCCTGCTCCAGGAGACTGCTGTGATTATAGAGGGAAAGAAAGGCTAGAAACCTCAGAGACCCAAACAGAGGTGATTGGGGGAAGAAAGAGAAAGTGTAGACGAGCTGATGTCTTCATCACTAATGGCAGGGCAACCATAGACTGGTCTAAATATGAACTACTTTTCAAATCACAGAGTGGCAATAAATAACTACTTATTTCTTTTCATCATTAGCTTTTTCCTCCACTTAACTTCAGAATGTTTTAGAATATCATACCTCCTTTGGTGAAGGCAATGATCAACAATATCTCCTACTTAATTTTTGATTCAACAAATTTAAATTTAAACTGTTCAGTACAGTTCATTTAAAAATATTATTCAGCTAATCTCATTGGGTGACATCTGGAATAATGTTTAATAAATGTTACTTAAAATTAATGTTAGATGGTGGCATTTGGGTTAATATTCTTGCTTTTCGGTTCCTAAGTTGCTGGAGTTTTTATCCAAACAATAAAGCCATTAATCTTTAGAACAAAACAAAACAAAAAGATAACCACTAGTAAAACAAGACAAGACAGGAACATGCCATTTTACAAAAGAGAAAGCAGAATTTCTCTAAAGGTCAATTTAACAAAAATAAGAGGAAAAAGTAAGGAGGAAAACAAACTAGAAATATTACAATTGGCAGCTATGAAATAAGTAAAAGGAATATATCTAATCATATCAATTATAAAATAAAGCTCACTAATTGAATTGCCTTTATACAAACATAGAAACTTGTACTGGGATGCAATTTTTTACAAATACAGTAAGAGAAAAACAAAGGAAAAAGAAAATTTGTAAGATAATGACATAGATTTATTGATGAAGAGAAGCAAAAAAGCAGTAGCTGTCAAATTATTATCAGATAATACGCTCAGGGCCAAGTGCCACCAAGAAGATATCAGCCATTGACCTTATTATCTGACAATGAAATTCAAAGCATCTAAATTACAAACAATTAGAGAGATGATTTCTGGAAAGATAAAGTAAGTGTACTTATCCTTGTATCTTTAACCAAATACAACTAAAAAACCTGGAGTCTATATAAAACAAGCATAAGAATACTCTGAAAGGTGGAGAGAAAGACAACTGGCTAGGGACCTCAGGATGCAAAGAATGACAGGTGGTGGCAATGGAAGCTGAGTAGTGAACCTAGACTTCCATCCCATATGGCAGTAACAAGGAAGCAATTCCCTTCTTCCAAAGGAGCTGTGCCATGGGAGAACTGCTAAAACATAAGATTAAATAAGATCCGGGGCTTCCCTGGTGGCGCAGTGGTTGAGAGTCCGCCTGCCGATGCAGGGGACACGGGTATGTGCCCCAGTCCGGGAAGATCCCACATGCTGCGGAGCGGCTGGGCCCGTGAGCCATGGCCACTGAGCCTGCACGGCCGGAGCCTGTGCTCTGCAATGGGAGAGGCCACAACAGTGAGAGGCCCGCATACCACACACACAAAAAAAAAATCCAAAATCTTACAATATAATATCTAAAATACCCAGATTATAAGCAAAAATCATTCATCATACCAATAAAGAGAAAGACCTCAAACTGAATCAACAGATGCCAATATTAAGAGGGCAGGGAAGTTAGAATTATCTGACAAAAATTAAAGTGGCCATCATAGAAAATGCTTTAACAAGCAATTGAGAACACAATTGAAACAAATTAAAAAATAGAAAGCCTCATAAATAAGAAAGAAAATCTCAGCAAATAGGAGATATGAAGAAAAAACAAATTCAGAATTGAAATGTACAATAACAACTAAAACCTCGAAGGAGGAAGACACAGCAACAGAAAGGAGAAGACAAGAGAAACTTGGAGATATAATAACAGAAATTACTTAATCTGAACAACCATGTAAAAATAGCCTGGACAAAAATAAACAAAGCCTCTGGGACCTGTGAGGTTATAACAAAAAAAAAATAATATTTATATCTTTGGAATCCCAGAAAAAAAGGAAAAGGAGAGTAGGGCCAAAAAGTATTTGCATAAATAATGGCCAAAAAAGTTCTAAATTTGACAAGTATAAACCTACATATTCAAGAACCTGAGTATACTTCAAACAATATAAACCCAAAGAAAATTCATACCATGGCACATCTTGGTAAAACTTCTGAAAAGTAAGGACAAAAAAATCTTGAAAGCAGCAAAAGATAAAGTAACTATTAACTGTAGGGAAAAAATCAACTAGAATGACAGCACATTTCTCATTAAAAACCATGGAGGCCAGAAATGGCACATTTTTCAAGAACTAAAAGAAAAACTACCAACCCAGATTTTTTTTTTTTTTTTTTTTTTTTTTTTGCGGTACGCAGGCCTCTCACTGTTGTGGCCTCTCCCGTTGTGGAGCACAGGGTCCAGACGTGCAGGCTCAGCGGCCATGGCTCACGGGGCCCAGCCACTCCACGGCATGTGGGATCTTCCCGGGCCAGGGCACAAACCCGTGTCCCCTGCATCGGCAGGCGGACTCTCAACCACTGCGCTACCAGGGAAGCCCAAACCAGATTTTTATATGCAGTAAAAATATCCTTTGGGAATGAAAGGGAAATCAAGACATCATCAGGTGAAAGGACACTACGAGAATTTGTTATCATAAACCCTACCCTAAAAGAACGGCTAAAGAAAGATCTCTAAATAGAAAAGAAATGCTAAAAACAGGAATCTGAAAATATCAGGAAGGAAGAAAAGTAGGTAGAGTAAAAATAGTAGTAAATACAGTAGACTTTCTTTTTCTTCTTGAATTTTCCCCTTGAGTTTTATAAATTGTGTTAGACAGTTGAAGAAAAAATTGTAACATTGTCAGATGTGGTTATCAATGTATGTAGAGGAAATAGTTAACATGAGTATATTATAATGAGAGGCTTAAAGGGACACAAAGTTTCTACACTCTGGGTGGACTGGTAAAATGCCAACACCAATAGACTCTGACAAGTTATGCATATATAATATACCAATGTAGAGCAATTTATTGTTTTCAAGAAATTTGCAAGGGGATACACTCAAACCACTTAATACCACTATATTCCAACCAAAATGAAAATTTTAAACTGTTTAAGTAAACTGCAATATAAAAAAAGCAAAACAAAAACATTAAGAACAAACAGAAAACAAAAAATGAAATGGTACAGGTATGCCCTAAAATAGCAATGATAACATTAAAGGTAAATGGTCTAAATACAGAAGTTAAAAGACAGAGACTGGCAAGAAGAACAAAAATATAACCAATTCATATGCTGTCTACAGGAAACTCACTTTAAAATATAGTGGTATTCATAGGTTGAAAGCAAAAGTATGGAAAAAGATACCATGCAAACATCAATCAAATAAAAGTAGGAGGGACTATACTAATATATAAATTAGACTTCAGAGCAAAAAATAAAATAAAATAAAATAAAATGTACTTAGAGGGACGTTACCTAATGACAAATATCAATACACCAAAGAGACATAGCAAACATAAAAGTGTAGTCATCAAACGACAAATCTGAAAACTATGCAAAGCAAAAACTGAGAAACAAAAGGAGAAATAGGCAAATCCACAATTACAGTTGGAGACTTTAGCACCTCTCTCTCAACAATTGGTAGACCAGTTTGACAGAAAATCAGCAAGTAAATAAGAGAACTCAATAACTAAGAGAACTCAATCAAAACTAACTAATCAGCATTTATAGAACATGACACCCAAAAAGAGCTGTGTCTTTTCAGTAACAGATAATAAATACAGACTACAGTTACCCTTGAAGAACACAGGTTTGAATTGAGGAGGTCCACTTATATGCAGATTTTTTTCAATAAATACTATAGTACTTCACACTCTGGTTAGTTGAATCCATGGATGCAGAACCCTGGATACAGTAAGTCCCCTACATGCAAACCTTCAAGTTGCGAACTTTCAAAGATGTGAACGTGTCTTCGCACGTCCAATCATGTAAGTTAGTTCACGAGTCTGGGGTATATTATCACATGCGTGCATCCTCTACAAGTGGTTGTGCTTTTGTGTACTTTACTGTACAGTACTGTAGAGTACAGTAGTACATTATCTTTATTTCAAGCCCAGGATGTCCAGAAGCAAGTGTAACAGCAGTGGTGATGTAGCTGATACTGCCAAAAAGCTCCAGCTGTTGTACTGTACTACTGTAATTTTCAAGGTACTGTACTGTAAGATTTAAAATATTTTCTTTATTTTTTGTGTTTGTTATGTATTATTGTTGCAAAAAGTATTATAAACTTATTACAGTACAGTACTCTATAGCCGATTGTGCTAGTCGGGTACCTAGGCTAACATTGTTGGACTTACGAACAAGTTGGACTTGCAAACATGCTCTCAGAATGGAAGTCATTCATATGTAGGGGACTTACTGTACAGAGGGCCAACCGTAAAGTTATATGCAGAGCTTCAACTGCACAGGGAGTTGACACCCCTAACCCCCACATTGTTCAAGGGCCAACTGTATATCCTTGGCCATAAAACAAACCTCAACAAATCAAAAAAAATTGAAATCATGCAGAGTTTTCTGACCACAGATCTAGAAATCAATAATACAACAATAACAGAAGAATTTCCAAATAATTAGGAACTAAAAAACAGACTTCTAGATAATCCATTATTCATGAGATGTCCCCAGGGAAATTAAAATTACACTGAACTGGATGAAAACAAAAAGAAAACATACAAAAATTGGGGGAGTATAGCTAAAGCAGTGTTAAGAGGGAAATTTATTGTACTTAATGTTTACTTTTTTGTGTGTGCAAGTGTCTTGCACAGTGTCTTGATCAAATGGCCAGGCCATTAACTGTAGCCCATGAGGTTCACAGTCCACCTCTGCCATGCCACACTAAATGGCCATAACTGCAGCAATTCCTGTTAAGGCTTCAGGATGAAGTCTAAGAGAGGTGAACATAGACAATTCCCATAATAAATTCAGTAGTGGGGACTATAAAAATAGAGTTTTATAGACACCCAAAAGAACCTACTCATAATCAGGCTTGGGCAAGTGTTCTGGTGTTGGTGGCCTCAGACACCAAACCAGAGAGCTATTTTCCCCTCATCTTGGTGGCAGGGGTTGCGTGTTACCTGTGCACCAGCATCTAAAGGGCCCAAGCAATGTGATTTCGCTTCCTCTTCATGGACTTCTAACCTTGGCATAGGACCTCTGATCTCTCCTAGGGACAGAGGGACATTGGTTTAACCAACTGCTAGTATTGTTTATTTCTGAACAATTGAGGGGTCTGAACAAATGAAAGTGAGTGCCTCCAATCTGTCCCCAGGCCCAGAAGAAGATGCAGGCTACTAAAGTGCAAACCTCTCTCAGGTTTGGTCACAAGATTTCTGGGGTGGAGTGAAGGAGTGGCGAGCCAGGTAGAGCACCAGGCTGGGGTAGACAGCTGTTTCCCGGCCAGGACTACCAGGGATGGCACAGGATGGGCTAATTCCAGCAGAGCCCAGGCTTTTCCACTGTTGCAGCTGCTCTGTTTTCCTGGCAGCAGCGGCAATAGCCTTACTAACTTTAGCAAGATTACCTCTGAAGGGAGTCTAATTAAGCCTCTAAAGTCTCTTCAGGGTAACGGGGCAAAGTGATCTCGAAGGGGTCTACTTTCTTTTATCCCTTCTGAAATTTCAACAACTTGCTGTATTGCAGGGCATTTATCAGTGTCCGAGAACTGCTTAGAGTTACTCAAATCGTGAGAGCTCTCCACTGTCTCTGTTCCCACAGTCAGATTGCTCCAAATAGTGCTAGGAAAGTGCTTCCCTACCTTCTCTGAACTCCTCTGTTGTGTCTCTAGGCTAACCCACCAGGGGAACTCAGCCAGAGAACTGCAGGCTAAAGAGAAGGACCAAAAGTCACCCCCTTGGAACCAAATGACTTGTATAAACAATTCCTTAGCATACTTCAAGAATGTGCTGTGGCTCTGCTAGCACTCCCTAAGACTCACTGGCATGGCTAGCAACGTGCCCCATGGGATACTCTAGCACTTTCCAAGATCCATTGTCAGAGCGCCCTGTAGGACTCATACTCTTGCAAATGACTTATTGGCACCCCTCTAGAATACCCAATGTTCTCTGCTAGCCCCTTCCAAAGATGCCTTATGGTATCTTCAAGCTTTTTGCTCTTCCATAACAATATTGTGTTTAATTGACTACCCTGCTTGATATGCCAGTTTATCAAGGGCTCAGCTGAGCTAGAGAGAGCTGAGGGGCCAGGTGTAGGAGCAGCCAATAAGACAACCACCAAAATGAAAAGAATAGTCAAGTCTTTAATCATGCACTGCAATAGTATAAGCAAAAGGCTGAACTGGAGAAAGCACTGGCTATTTCCTGTTACATTTCCCCAATGGGATGGTATCTATGGTAGGTCTATGGATATGATAGGTCTATGGATTGTCTCACTGCCAAAGAAGCCCTAAACAAAAGGCTCCCACGTTTCATAGATCCAAGGGCCTGGGGAAGACTGAGAGAGAAGACTTGGGGAAGACATTGGCTGAAGGCCCCAGATCAAGAGGCCTCTGAATGGAGGTGCCTGGGCTAGGAATGCAGCTATGAGTAAGAGGATGGCCCTAAGTCTTGACTACAACTCCCTTCAGAGCCTGCACTGCACTGGCAATGCACCAACTCTATGTGGGGAGAGCAGGTAAAGCTTTTTTAATTGCCTGTTATTGGGCCTGGAAAATTATACAAAAATGTTAGTAACAAGGAGCTGTACTCCTTAGACATTGGAAAGAAGAGCAATATAAACCAAAAACAAGGAGAAGGAAAGAAATGATAAAGATAAGAGCAGATCGATTAAAATTAAAAGAGGCAAACGACAGAGACGTCAATGAATTAAAGTGTTGGTTCTTTGAAAGGATCAATAAAATTGACAAAGTGCTAGCAAGAGTGACAACGAATAAAGAGAAAAGACACAAATCACCAATATCAGGAATGAAACACAGGGTCTCTACAGATCCCGCAGACTTGAGAATGATAATAATAGAACACTATGAACAACTCTAAACATAAATTTGAAAAATTAGATAAAATGGACCAATTCCTTAAAATCTACCTCAAACTATCACAACTCACCCAATATGAAATGAATAATTTGAATGGCCCCGTAGCTATCAAGAAAATTGAATTTATAATGAAATAATTTTTCTGGAAAAAAAATCTTGATCCATGTGTTTTATAAGGCAAAGTATACCAAACATTTAAACAATGAACACTAATTTTACATGAATCTCTTCCAGAAAATAGAATAAGAGGTATCATTTCACAACTTATTCTATGAAGCCAGTAGTACACTGGTAGAAAAACCAGGCACAGTACAAAAAAGGAAAAAGAAAAAATACACACAATATTTCTCTTGAACTTACGAGCAAAAAATCCTCAACAAAATATTAGAAAACTGAATCCAACAATGTATAAACAATATAGCACACCATGACCAAGTGTGCTTTATTCCAGGGATACAAAGCTGGTTCAGCATTCCAAAATCAAACAGTGCAATTCAACCATGTCAACAGGTTAAAGAGAAACCATGTGATCTTATCAATTGATGGACAGGAGTATTTTACAAAATCTACCATCCATTTATGATTTTCAAAACTCTTAGCAAACTAGAAATAGAGAGGAATATCTTCAATGTAATGAAGACCATCTAGAAAAGAACTATAACTTACATCGTATTTAATGATGAAAGATTGAATGTTCTATCCTCCTCAAATTGAGAACAAGGTAAGGATCTCGTTTATTAACACTGTTGTTCAACATAATACTGGGAGTTCCAGTCAGCACAATAAGACAGGAAAAAAAAATACATACAGTTTAGAAAGGAAAAAAAAGTTCCTATTTGTGGATGACATGACATGACAATGATTCTACAAACAAAGAAAAACTCCTGGAACTAATCAATGAGTTTGGCAAGTTTGTAAACACAAGATCAAGATGTAAAAATCGACTGTATTTTTTTATGCTCACAATTAACAGATTTAAACTGAAATTAAAAATAAAATACAACTGGTCAAAAAAAGAAAGGATTATTTAGGTGTAAATCTATCAAAACATATGCAGAACTTGTATCCTGAAAAGTATAAAATGCTGATGAAAGAAATCAAACAGGATCAAAATAAATAAAGAGATGTCTGTGTTCATACCAAATAAATGGACTTCATCAGAATTAAAACTTTTGTGGAATCTAGAAAAATGGTACAGTTGAACCGTTTTGCAAGGGAGAAATAGAGACACAAGTGTAGAGAGCAAATGTATGGACACCAAGGGAGAAAAGCAGGAGTGGGGATGGTGGGATGAACTAGGAGATTGGGAATGACATATATACATTAATTTGTATAAAATAGATAACTAATAAGAACCTGCTATATAAAAACAAAATAAAATTCAAATCAGCTATAAAAAAAATAAAACTTTTCCTCTGCAAACACCCCTCCTAAGAAAATGAAAAGACAAGTTACAGACTATGTGAAAACATTTGCAAACCACATTTTTTGGTGAAAGATTCAGATCTAAAATATATGAAAAAACTCACCATTAAAGAAACAACCAATCCAATTTAAAAATAAGAAAAAATATATAGAGACATTTCAGATGACATATTCAGATGACAAATAAGTACATGGAAATATGTTCAACATCACTAGTCATTAGAGAAATGGAAATTAAGATCACACTGACATAACAATATACATCTATTAGAGCAGTTAAAAAAATAGTGGCAATAACAAATACTGGCGAGGCTGCAAAGAAATTGTATTTCTCACGTATTACAATGTGAAATGTTACAGCAACTCTGGAAAAGAGTTTGTAGTTTGACCAAAAAAACCCAAAAACTAAACTAAACATACCATTCACTCCTGGGCATTTATCTTAGAGACACAAAAATCTACACATATTTACTAAAGATTCTGACTCTACGTTTATTGTTTGTCTGATGACAGCTTTCAAATCCTACTTCTCCCCCTCACCTTCTGTCCCTCATCTGGCTAAACTGGTAAGAAAACTTGAGTGTTTCCTCCTTTGTTCCTGGTGCGAAGTTCAGAACCTGTGAGTGTGGTAAAGGAGCACCCAGGAACACAAGACTAAAGACTGAAGACTAAAAATAAAATAACTAAGACACACCAGAAATTAATAAAAAACAAACAAGCATAATTTAATAAAGTCAAAAATGACTAATAGAAAAATAATATTATTTGATTAATAAGGCCAAAATCTGGTTCTGTGAAACCAATAAAATGAAACTGGCAAATGTAATCCAATAAAAATTGAGAAGAAAGAAAAATTTTAAACTTGGAATTGAATAAAGGGTCAAAGAACATAAATAGAGGCAATAAAATATAGAAAAGCATAAAACACTATGTTTAGTTTATATATAAATTTGAAAACTGACACAGAATTGCTGCTCTCCTTAGAAAAAATAAATGATTAAAACTAACTCAAAGAAAAATAGAAAACTCGAAGAGACTGATTGAACTTTGTAAACATGTTAAAGATAGTTAAGTCTATTAGTGCAATTTAGCAAATTAAAGAGAGAAAAACACACCATCATATGATAGGTGAAAAATATCTACCAAAATTCAACCTGCACTTGTTGTTGAACAACAAACTCAAAACTACAGGTAAACCAAGAATAGAAGGAAATATCCTTAATCTGATAAGCACTTTCTCCAAGAAATCTAAGGAAACATCATAATTAGTGACAAAATACGAAGGCATCCACATGAGATAGTTTTAAGATAAGGATGGCCTCAGTCACTGCTATTAGTCACGATTGTACTGAAAGTTCTCGCTTTGTATTAAATCAAAACAACCAACCAAACAAGATTTAATATTAGAAAGGAAAAATCACAACTGTCATTTTTTGGCAGACAGTAAGGTAGTTTACCTTGAAAATTTAAGATATTTAATTGAAAAATTAATTGAATTAATATGAATTCAATTAAATAAGTTAAATACAAATTAATAAAAACTAATAATGAAATTCCCTATGTAATCGGGAACCAATAATAAAATTCCCTAGGGAAAAAAAAAACACCATTCACACTAGCAAAAAGAAAAACAAGCTATGTGCAAAACAAAACTCAAAAATATATCAAAATAATCAAAAAAATGTGAAAGAGAAAAAATATCTGAACAAATAGAAAGGCATACTATGCTTTTGACTGGGAAAGCTCTGTATTGTAAAGATATTGGTTCTTTTCCACTTAATCTACACATTCAAAAAGTCCCAATCAGACTTTTAGTTCCAAATAGTAGACTGTGCCCACACATTTATAGCCTCTTCCTCTCAAGATTTCATTTAAATGATAGTAAGGCAACAAGAAGATGCAAGAAGCCAACACTGGCAGAAGAGAGAATTTAACTAAGTTCAAGAAGACAGAAGATAGAGTGTTCACAGACAAATTTTGAGTTCAGAAGCTGCAGGGTGAACGCTTGGGAAAGTTACAGAACCACTGGAAGGTGCCAAGCTGCCCTTCTCAACCCTGAAGGGTCTTGCATTTGAAGGCTGTATGTATAATAAAGGGTTGGAGGGATTGGTTGTTGGGAAAGTTGAGAATTAAGTTCTGTATATGGAGTAGTGGATTCCTACAACCATGCCATCACCCACAAACAATGTAGACACACAGGAATCTCAGTAGCCAGACCTGTTTTCTCCAGGTAGAGAGGTATGAAGTTATAAAGAATCTGAACAAACTAAAAGAGAACCTGAGTGCCTGATGTGGTCGTTAGAAGGCCTGAGAGAAGCATGCATATTATTGCCTTGCCCTCTCCTCCACCCAGTAAGTCAAGCTGGGACCCAACCTGCTCATTTCAAAGCAAAAGGCTCCAGTGGACAATCCCTACCCATGTGCACAGGCTCCCAGCCAGGCTTATTACTGCTTCTTTCTTAGATACGAAATTAAACATGACACCCAAGGAAACCAGACATTTAAAGAAAGTGCACTGATAAACCCCAAGGGCTAGAACTGTGGCTGCACATAGAAGATGTTCAATGAATATTTGCTGAATGAATAACTGACCAAGGGAAAAGTAACAAAAATTGACAGTGGAACAAACAGACAATGGGGGAAATGGAAGATACATTAACATATAATGTCAAAGAATTATATTCTTTCCATAAAAGAGCAACAGGCTACTTAAAAGAAGAGGGACAGAAAGGCAGGCAGGAAGGAATGAAGGAAAGAAGGACAGAAAGAGGCAGACAGAAGGAGGGAGTGAAGGAAGGAAGGAGGAAGCTCTTAGAATTAAAAAAAATGTAATGTCTCAATCCTCCTCCCCAAAAAATTGAAAGTTGAAAGAAAATACAATAAATAAATGTTCAACAAATGACGAGGAGATAAAATACATAACAAAAGGTCAATTTTTGAAGATACACAGTGAGTACATAGTCCATTTCTTCTGGCAGAGTTCTGGAGTTGTGGGGCAGTGTACCCAGCAACATGGCCCTACCCAACTCTGAAGAGTGCACGTGCACATGAACACACAGCACACATGCACTCATACACACACATGCATGCACACACAGGTACCTGCACATGCATGTGTATATGCACACACAGATGAACATACTGACATACAGCTGCATTGCTAAACTCCCCCCCCCCCCGCCAGATGGTTGTTTTCATCTGTCCCCATTATTGGGCACCAGATCTCCACTGCTGGTGTGATTTTATTTTATTTTTATTTTTTTTAACATCTTTATTGGAGTATAATTGCTTTACAATGGTGTGGTAGTTTCTGCTTTATAACAAAGTGAATCAGTTATACATATACATATGTTCCCATATCTCTTCCCTCTTGCGTCTCACTCCCTCCCACCCTCCCTATGCCACCCTTCTAGGTGGTCACAAAGCACTGAGCTGATCTCCCTGTGCTATGCGGCGGCTTCCCACTAGCTATCTATTCTACGTTTGGTAGTGTATATATGTCCATGCCACTCTCTCACTTTGTCACAGCCTACCCTTCCCCCTCCCCACATCCTCAAGTCCATTCTCTAGTAGGTCTGCGTCACCATTCCTAGGTTCTTCATGATCTTTTTTTTTCCTTAGATTCCATATATATGTGTTAGCATATGGTATTTGTTTTTCTCTTTCTGACTTACTTCACTCTGTATGACAGACTCTAGGCCTATCCACCTCATTACAAATAGCTCAATTTCGTTTCTTTTTATGGCTGAGTAATATTCCATTGTATATATGTGCCACATCTTCTTTATCCATTCATCCGATGATGGACACTTAGGTTGCTTCCATGTGGCTATTATAAATAGAGCTGCAATGAACATTTTGGTACATGACTCTTTTTGAATTATGGTTTTCTCAGGGTATATGCCCAGTAGTGGGATTGCTGGGTCGCATGGTAGTTCTATTTGTAGTTTTTTAAGGAACCTCCATACTGTTCTCCATAGTGGCTGTATCAATTTACATTCTCACCAGCAGTGCAAGAGTGTTCCCTTTTCTCCACACCCTCTCCAGCACACTGGTGTGATTTTAAATCCCATCTGACAAGGTCACCAAGTGATCTGGAGGAATGGATGGGGCAGCAGCATGTGCACCCTGATTTGGGGATGGAGTTAGTATGAGTGTCCAGCCACATGTTCTTGCTTCACGTGGTTCCCACTGTGACACAAATGCTCTGCCACTGATTTAGAAATAGACTTGATTTCTGCAGCCACTGTTTAGCTAAATTTAAATGGATCTTCTGATCGAACCTGAGATAGAACGGTCCTAATGTACCTCCACCTTCCCTTTAAGCCCCTTTACATTTTGGCCAAGCCCAGGATCTCCCAACCTGGCCAAAGGGGCAGCTGCTCATGTTTCTGGATATCCATGTGAAACAAACTAACCTTGATATTTTGGCCATCCTTAGAAGTTAGTTTGAAATAAATTATAAAGCTACATATGAAAAGAGGTAAAACCATAAAGTTCTGGATGAAGACATAAGAAAATGTCTTCCTGGTCTTGAAGTAGGCAAAAATTTCTTAGAAAAGATACAAATAGCATTAACCAAAAAAGAAGAAAAAATAAAATTGACGTCATCAAAATTTAACATTTTGCATGTCAAATACATCATTAAAAAAGTAAAAAAAAGAAAAGGGCATAGACTGAGAAAAAAGATTTGCAATAAATACATCTAATAAAACTTCTATTCAGAATATACAAAAATGTACAAAAATCAATAAAAACACAACTGAGTTCAAAAATTAACAAAAGCCTTGAACAGACACTTCACAAAGAAAATATTCATAAGGCCAGTAAACCTATGATTAGGTGTTCACCTCCATTAATTAACCAGAGAAATGCAAAAAAGAAGTCCACTATGATATATCACTACCTGCTCACTGGGATGACCAGAATGAAACATACAGATAATCCAAATGCTGAGAATAAGTCAAAAGGACCTGTAATACACTGCTTTTGGGATTGTAAAATGTGCAACAATTTGGGAAACTGGCAGTTTCCAATGAAGTTTAACTGATTCTTACCCTGTGTCCCAGCAATTCCACTTCTAGGTGTATACCTATATTAGTTTTCTAGAACTGTCATAACAAAGTACACAAATTGGATGGCAGAACAACATCTAACAACAATGGAAAGGTATTGTTTCACTGTGCTGGATGCTAGAAGTCAGATATCAAGATATCTGCAGGACCATACTCCCTCTGAAGGCCATATGGGATTAGGGACCACCCTACTCCAATATGACCTCATCTAAACTAATTACATCTGCAGTGACCCTATTTCCAAATAAGATCTCGTTCTGAGATACTGAGGGTTAGGAATTCAACAATATGAATTTGTGGAGGCACAATTCAAGCTATAACAATACCCAACAGAAATGAATGCAGATGTCCACCGAAAGCCACATACAATTATGTAAACAGCAGTTTCATTCATAATGGTCAAAAATGAAAATCAATCAAATGCCCAACAAAGACAAAATGGATCAACAAAATGCCATATATTTACAAAATGGCATACCAAGTGACAATTAAAACATAATAAAATGATTGCTGCACTCAACAGTATGAATAACTCTCAGAAACATTATATAGAACAAAATAAGCCAGTGCATACACACTGATTCCTTTTGCGTAAAGTATTTATAAACTATAAACTTTTATATCAACAAACACGAGGTGATGGAAGCTGGGAAGAGACGACATGGAGGTGAGGGTGGGGGAGTGAGGGTTGACAGAGGAAGGGCATGAGGGAAACTTCAAGGGAAACAAAATGTTCTGTGTCTTCATTTGGGAACAGCTCACTCAGGAGTACAGGCAAAATTAACAAGATGTGCTTGAAATGTATGTATTTTACTCTGCATATTATATCTAGGTATGTGCTAATGTTACAGCCTCTGAACAAACAGAGTCTAGTGGCTGGATAACTGCATCATCTCACAAGGGTCTACCTTTACTTGATACTTCTGTGTAGTATACTTCATGAGCAAAACTGGGAGAGAGGGTGGAGAAGGAGATGGAGAGGATGGAAGAAGAAATTTAAAAGAGAGATACAGAGTATTGTTTCTGAACAATAGAAACAATAGACGCATTGACACACAAAAGATAGTCCACTCCCTGGAGTGGGAGGCAAGGAAGAAGAGAGCCAGGTTACAACAATCAGTTTTCCAGGAAAGCAAGTTTTGGGGCTTTGGGCTGAGTCAAGACCATCTGCAGTATTTACAGAAGAGTGAAATAATTGACCTTAATATTGATGGTGCTTGAATTTCCAATCTTCTGTTCTTCCTGTTTGAGAAAACAAGAGTAGGGCTATATGTATTTTTAAAGAGTGTGTTTGTGCTGCACATAGAGGTATTTTTCATAAGGAATTAAATGGAAAAAATAATCACATACCTAGAGAAACTTACTGCTTGAGATGTGCATGTGCTTTTCCACATGCGTAATGCACAGCTGCACTCTGAAGTGAGGGATTATGGGGTCCAGTAAGTCAGGCCAGTTCATCCATCACTCAGGAGAAGATGCAATCTCAGGCCCCTATCCCCTGGGAGACAAAGGGGTTTAGAAACCATCTGATTTTAAGCCGGATTTCTTTCTGCACTGGCTTTGAGGGATGCTGCGTAGCCCAGGTGGCCCTGATTGAGAAGGAGACTGTGGTCTATGTCACTACCCAGACCAGGTTCAGCAGTTGTGATGTTGGAGGATTCTCTGTCCCTCAAAGCCCAAGCCACCCACCCATAGGTCATAGTTAAGCTGCCTGGAGGTAGTGTCCTTTTGTCCTGACTGTGCTTGTTCTTCTCTTTGCCTCTCCTCACCCTCAGACCCATTCTCCACCCCTCTCCGACTGATCTGCATTTCCAGAGGCTGACACACAGAGACTTCAACACCTGGGCTCCTTATCCTTGCCAGCTGGTTCCAGATGTATTCAGCCATGGGAAGTGTTAGCAGGAGACTGGACAGCAGCAGGTGAAAGAACTCAAGTACCCTTCCTTCTCCCTTCCTGCCTGCGTACTGCATCTTAGGCAATACCCTGTAATTCTTGACTATGGCTCCAGGAGGCCTGCCCTTCATTTGTTTGGCTTTCACTGGGCTCTGATAACATCTTTCATTCCTTGCTTCCCTTCTGCCTGAGACTGGTGATGCTTTTTCTCTTTTGCACAGTTCTGTGAAAGCAATATCCGCTATTTATTTCCTTAACCTATATTTTCATTAAGACCTTTTTATTTGGACCCTCTGGGTTGAATTACATTGTCTGTGGAGTTCTGATACAGAGCTGACCCTTTAATATATCAGTCTGGTTTTCATGCTGTGGCCAACACAATTCCTTCACAGTGTATGACTACAGCACCCTGACTCTGCTGACAGTGTCTGTGTGAACAGACATCCTATGACAGCCCCACAGTGACACCAGCCTGTGGAAGAGCTGAGACGTACCCAGAGTTCTGGGTAGCCCTGGACCCACTAAGCCACCCTCTCATGCCTTAGTAAAATTATGCTAATAGCAACCCAGTTCTTTTCCCACTTCTCTAGCTACCTGGTGCTTCTGTTCTTGATAATATTTTTCTTCTTCCAGCTTGAAGATAAGTCAATCATCTGCAGCTGAAAGCAGAAATACAATGGAAATTGAGTTGTTCTAATTTCACTTTTATTTCAATTAATATTATATGTTCAGTCTCCATAAAAACATTTTTTTGGCCTCTTCAGTTGTTCAGTGTCTGTCCTCCCTCATTGGAGGGTAGACTCCACATGACAAGGATTATGTTTATTTCATTATCTACTATATGTCCAGGGCCTAGAACAGCAATGCATAGAATATAGTAAACCCTCAATAAATATCTGTTGAATAAATAGATGAATAGATATTGTATATAATGCTGCTGTGAACATTGGAGTGCATGTATCTTTTTGAATTAGTGTTTTTGTTTTCTTCCAATATATACCCAGGGGTGAACTGCTGGATAATATGGTAGTTCTATTTTTGTTTGAGGAACCTTCATATTTTTCCATAGTGACTACACCAATTTACATTCCCACCAACTGTGCACAAGTATTCCCTTTTCTCTACATCTTTGCCAATGTTTATTTGTGATCCTTTTTGTGACAGCCATTCTTACAGGTGTGAGATGGCATCTCATTGTAGTTTTGATTTGCGTTTCTCTGATGATTAGTGATGTTGAGCATCTTTTCATGTGTCTGCTAGCCATCTATGTGTCCTCTCTGGAAAAATGTCTATTCAGGTCTTCTGCCCATTTTTTAATTGGGTTGTTTGTTTTTATGATATTGAGTTGTATGAGGTATTTACATATTTTGTATATTAACCCCTTATCAGTATATATTGTATATACACAATGAAATATTTCTCAGCCATAAAAAAATGAAATTCTGCCATTTTCAACAATGTGGATGGACCTAGAGAGTATGATGCTTAGTGAAATAAGTCAGAGACAAATACTCTATGTTATCAATTATATGTGGAACCTAAAACAAAACAAATGAATGTATGTAACAAAACAGAAACTGACTCATAGATATAGAGAACAAACTGGTGGTTACCAGTGAGGAGAGGGAAGAGGAGTGGGGCAAGATAAGGCAAGAGGATTCAGAAATACTAACTAATATGTATAAAATATATAAGCAACAAGGATATATTGTACAGCACAGGGAAACATAGCTATTATTTTGAAATAAATTTAAATGGAATATAATCTACAAAAATACTGAATCACTATGTTGCAACCTGAAACTAATATAATATTGTAAATCAACTATATTTCAATTAAAAAATAAATGCCCCCGGGGCAACACCGTCCCCCCCCACCACCACCACCCCCCGGTATG
The DNA here is from genome assembly GCF_964270905.1 of Leucopleurus acutus. Classification (NCBI taxonomy): domain Eukaryota; kingdom Metazoa; phylum Chordata; class Mammalia; order Artiodactyla; family Delphinidae; genus Leucopleurus; species Leucopleurus acutus. The sequence goes on along the minus strand of NC_139149.1, from coordinate 6,013,786 downwards.
GCCGCCCAAGGCGACCCCCGCCCGCCACCACGCCGCGTACCCGCGACCGTCGTGGTGATCTCCCGGCGCGTCTCTCTCCCGCCCGACCTCCCCGCCACGTCGTCCCTTGAGGTTTGGGTCCGAGGGTTCCAGGGGGGCCGAGTCCCCGCCACGCGCGCCACAGTCTCTGGCACCGGTCACGCCCCCCCCCCGTTCGCGACCGCCCCCGCGCCGAGCCTCCGGTGCATCATGAATGGGTGGCGTGACGGTGGTGGCTCCCCGTGGGGCCGCTCGCCCGCCCGTCGCCTTCCCGCCGCCGGCCCTGGACCGGTTCCCCCACCGGTCGTCGGTCCTCCGCTCCTGGCCCTCCTTCCCCTCGCTGGGCTCCTCTGCCTGTCCGCCGAGCCCGGGGCCTCTCCTCCGTCGTCTGTCCGGCTCTCTCTCGCTTTCTCTCTTTCCCACCCTCCCACGTCTGCTCCCTGCCCGCTCGCCCCCCGCTTCCCGTCGAAGCCTCCCTTACGCCCTCGGTGGCGAGAGGGGGCCCGGGACGCGGGTGCGGGGCAAGGGCCCTAGGGGCGGGGGGTTGGGGTTAAGGAGAAAAGAGGGCCGCGTCCGGGCGCGAACGGGAGATCTCTGTCCGGTTTCGGGGACACGGTGGGGTCGTTGTCCGGCGGTGGCAGTGGTGTCTCGTGTGGCGGTCGGCCCGGCGCCCGGACTGGGCCCCGCGTCACGGGCCGGTAGCGCCGAGGCCCGCGTGGTGCGGGCGGCCGCGGGCGGAGAGCGTGTTGGTTTGTGTCTGGGCGGCGGCGAGCGTGGGGCGCTCAGTGCCCCCGCCTAGCCCGCCTCCCCCACTCCAGGTACCTAGCGCGTCCCGGCGCGGAGGTTTGAAGACCCATGGGAGGTCGCCCGTTCGCCTTGGGGTCGGGCGGTCGGGCCCGCGGGGAGTCAGGACGCCCCTCCCTTCTCCCCCAGACTCCGCTTCCCCCCGCCACACGGGGCCGGGGCGCCGCGCCGCGCGCCACTGGTCCTCCCCGCCGCGGCAGTCGGGAGGGGGCTACCGGGCGGCTGTGGTGCGGGCCGTGGCCGTGTGCTGCGCGCGTGCGCGCCCTGTGTCCCTGGGGGTGGGGAGGTGGGAACCCCCCGGGCGCCTGTGAAAAAATAAATAAATAAAAATAAATGAATGGGTAAATAAATAAGGGTGTAAATGAATAAGACAGTAACATAATTTTAGGCCAATTCTACTAGTGATACAGGAAATACAGTCACTTTTTTAACTCAAGTCATGGCTACATGAAAAGCTAATTAAAAAGGAAAGCAGGAATAATAAATGTAGAAGCAATGAGGGAAATAGAAAATCACTATTACAGCACAGTAATAATTGCTCCAGGCAATTGATGAAAGCTAAAATTAGTGGGTGGTACTTTAAGGAGGAATAGGAATTTGCATAGCCTCAAAGTATCTCCTGCAAAATATTTAATGACTGTGCTGGCTTTAGAATATGTCCAGGAACCCTCTGACATTCCTTCTAAAAGGTGAAGTTTAATGCAGTCACTGCCGAGTGTGGACTGAATGCAGTGAGTTGCTGCAATGGACAGAGTAGGGTTTCTCAGCCCTCCCTCTTCTTTGTTGCAGAGGCCACTCTGTGATGGAAGAAGTTCTGCAGCATCTCTCGCTTCTGCCCACCGGTGCCAATAGCTCCCCCTCCGTCTTCAGATGTTACTGAGTAACATGTCTTCAGATGTTACTGAGTATTTCCTGGGGAATAAAATCACCCCAGTTTGAGCACCCCTGAGGCAGAGTGTAGAAAGGGAATAGTAATAACTTTACAGTGAAACACCGGGCAGAAACCACCCTAACCCAGAGATCAACATGAACATCACCAGTGATAAATCATGTTAACATGTACTCCCTGATATGATGAGATGGGAAAGGTACAGGTCTCATTATGAGAAAGTATCAGACAAACTCAAACTGAGGAACATTCTACAGCTATATCTATCAAGTACTCTTCAAAAGGGACAAGGTCATGATAAACAAGGAAAAATTGGGGGGAAAAATCACAGATTGGAGAAAACTATGAAGACATAATGATTAAATGCAGCAAGGTGCCTGGATTGAATGATGTAACAGAAAAATAAACATTAGTACAAAAAATTGGTGAAATATAAAGTCTGTAGTTCAGTTTACAGTGTTGTACTGATGTAAACTTTTTGGTTTTGGTAAATGTATCATGGTTCTGTAAGATGCTAACGTAGGAGAAGGAGGGCATATGGGAGCCATCTGTATTATCACAACTCTTCTATAAATCTAAAATTATTTTAAAATAAAGGTAAACAATGGAAAAAAAGAAAGGTAATGACAAAAGGAACTAGACACAAGTGAGGGTGGAGAGCACTGTCAATCTTCCTCTATAAGACATGCTCCTAGCCTCTGTAGCTTTTTCCTGGCCCTACATTTCCACTACCCATTGTCAGTCCAAATTCATAATTCAGCTTATACTTGGAGTAACTTCTGGGTTATACATTTTACTCCAGTTCCACAACAGCCTCATCACTACATAAACAAGATATAAAATTTCCAGGCCTCAGGTTGGAAGAAATAGCTTGAACAAAGTTTCCTGTAACCCAACTACAATTGATGGAAATCTCCTGGAAGTAAATTACTTCTATTTATCCCCTTGTCTTTCTGAATGCCTAGCTGATGCTGCAGGCCCTCGGGGAATGGAGTCTCCTTTGGTGAAAAGGCTTTTGTTCCTTTGAGTTTTCTCCCCAGTGATGCTTTTATGGACAGGCTGCACAGTGAGATCTCCTCAATCATGAGGGGCACTAAGCTCTTCTAACTGGAGAACTACCTGGACCATAATGGGAAGTGTAGAAATGTTAAGACAGCCAGGTATGGGTGAAGAAGTGCAGTACAGCTCCAGCAAGGGCAAGGGGAAAACAGCACAGAGCTATTTGTTTTAACAGGAAAAACATTAGTCCTGATTCCAAAGCCTCCACTTGGTTCCCAAAGAACTATACCCATGGAGTCTTCTTGGCTGGTCTCCTCTAGTGCTTGGGCTGGACCATACCTGGAGCCCGTGACACCTTAAATGCCATGCCTTTGCATTATACTTAGCCTACAGGAAGGTTTGAATATTCACGGACTGCTTGCACTCCTCGGCCCTAGGACATGGTTGCTTAATGAGGGCATTTTTCTCCACACCTTGCTAAGCCTCCTTGGAGATAACCATCATAGTGGTGCTTACCTGGTGGGAGGGAGCCCCACCTCTCTCCTAGGAGCTGCATAGAAGAAGAGTATGGGTATAGCCAACACTCTCTAGTGTATGACACTGTGATAGTGACATCGGTCACTTGGCCTGGCAATATTCAACAAAAAGCGTTCCTAAGGGCTGTGGACAGGTTCATGAAGTCACTGGTCCCATGGACGGCTGACACATCATCTCTAACCAAGAAAAGAATTAGGCCTCATGGCGTAAGGAGACCTATGGTTTTGGTCCCTCTAATGTGGGCATGTGAATGGGTTCCCCCAACTATAAAATAATACTTATTTTTTTTAGAAAAGGAAAAGATAAATTTAAAAATAAATTGAAGATTATCTCAAATTATCTCAAAACATTAAGCATGAAACAGACCCCCAGATAGAAGCCATTAAGGAAATGGCTTAAAGATTTGATTTCATAAATTTCAAAATCTTTGGTACTGTGAAAGGCATCATATAAATGGTTTAGAGACAACCTGGGGAAAAAATATTGGAAATACATGTGGTGAACAAAGAATTAATATTCATGATGTATAGGAAGTGCCTACACATCAATGAAAAAAGAAAAAATAATAGAAGATTTGATAGTGGCTGTGAACAAGCAGTTTACATATAAATAAACACAAATGTCCAATAAACATTTGAAAAGATACAACTTTATTAATAGTCAAGTAAAATTTTGGATAAAATAAATATTTAATTAAAAAATTTAAACCAGAATAAGATTTTTTTTCTGACCAGATAGACAAAAACTAAAAAGAATATTGACATCAATTTAATATTGGCAGGAAAATTGGAGCTATCACCTACTATGGGCTGAAGTGTAGATTTGTGTAAATTAAAAGTGATTTTCTTTGTACAAAGGTAAATTTATACAAATATCTTGAAGACAATTTGCCAAATGTATCGAAGCTTAAAATATGCATGCTTCTTACATTCAGCAGTTCCACCTATACCAAGAATTCTTATGGACATATTTACACAAATATGCATCAATGATAATACCAACCCAAAGAAAGTTGTGAGACTTAGATTTTTAAAATGTATGTAAAATTTTGAAATAGTGCCTGATACTTTATAAATAGTCAATGTCAAATATTTTTATTTTTACAAAGATGTTAATTATGGTGAGGACTATAGCAATCAATAAAAATAAAATCTATCTAAATGTTCATCATAGGGGAATGCTTAAATAAATCATACTTTATCAACATTGGCACATGATTGTTCATGAATAGGTATTTGTCGCACAGGTGATTACTGCTGACTGACTATAGAGATGCGGTTTCATAGTGTGGTTTTCCACAAACGCTGGATGATTCCTGAATATCTGCTCGTCTTTGGATTAGAGCACCGTGCTTTCTTGCGGCTCCCTCTGCCACAGGCTGCCCCTTCCCACCCCCACTCACCCCCGTGATTGCTGCGGAGGCCCAGGACAGGCTGCACGAGGGCACCTGCCAGAGGCCGTCTTCTGCGTGTGAGGAAGCCCCTAACCTCAGGGGTGATGCCAACTACCTAAGCCACAATTCCAGCTCTCCAAACCCACACAACCATACCCCAGCGCTCGGTGGCGTGATTGCTGTGGTCCCGGAACCTCCGCGCAGGCTAGCGGTCACCCAGTTAGACCCTGTAGGGTGTTTCGGTTCCAGGCCTCCTGTTTATGAAGGCACTGACTCTGAGCCAGAATCTCTGTCCCTTCTGCAGCAGGTGTTCCACGTTCACGTGTTGGAATGTACATTCTGATGCATGTTTTGCTGTATAGAGAATCCAATTTGTTTCGTATTTTTAGTATGCCTTGTTCACCTGGAGCATGCTTTTTGCTTCCCAGAGCTATCACTAATTCACTGATTTCACGTGCTGGGAAAGAAGAAAGGCAGAATTCCCTAGGGATGGCTGATACCCTCCAAGGAATGGAGAGCGGGTCTTTGGCAGTCTCAAATCAATTATACTAGCTCTGGCAATAGCTATTGGGTATCAAAGTTTTGTCCAGGAACCCCTAAGGGTCCCTCGAATCCTTTCAATAGGGCCATAAGTTCAAAATCATTTTCATGATGCTAAAGAGGTGTTGGGTTTCTTTTTTTTTTTTAATGTTTTCACTGTCATTTTCTTACAGTAGGGTTTTCTAGAAGCAATATGGCATATATCATCATATATTGCATATAGAACAAGTAGAATTCAGCCTTCTATTAAGACAGTAAAGAGATTTGTGAAAAGGTGAAGCAATGCCAGTTTTCTCACTATTTTTTTCATTTTAATAAAATGTTAGTTAATTTTTATAAAACAGAATTTATTTTACCATCAAATGGGTTTATTATTATTTTAAATGAATAATAAAGATATTGATGCATGTCAGCTTTAATTTCTAATACAGGAAATATTGATAGACAAGGTCTTAGGTGTGTTCAGTAATTTTAAGAGAGTAAACGGAAACTGAGACTAAAAGATTTGAGAACTGCTGCTCTGTAGGATAATGTTTCAATTCTTCCTTAAAAGTGAGCTAGCAAAGCATTTGGTCCTACGTGTCGAGGAGTTACCATCTCTCTAGTCCAAGTACAACCTCCTGCACTTTTTGATTTCACCCTGTCAGCTGATGCTGGCTCACTGAGTCCCCACTGTCTGCATGTCCTATAGGCTCTCTCGGCTTGATTGACAGAGCCTGCCTACTGCCTCTCTAGTGTGGCTAAACTAGGGCTTTGCTCTTCTCTTGTTTACAGTCTATCGAATATTCCTGCCTCACCTGCCTGTTAATCTTTTTCCCCAGTGAAGCAACCATGGTTTTAGTGCTCAACTATTGATCTCTATTTGGGGTCCAGAAGGTCAATAAAAGGCAGTCAACTATACTCACAATTGATTTTAGGAATATTGGAAAGCCTCACATCCACCCCCACCTCCCACACATTATTACATCCTCTTGATGATGCTTTACAGTTCTTCTTTTTAAAAAAGAGTATTAAATTATACACAGTCTGTAAGTAATTATGTATTTTAATTTTAAATTATATATGGAATAATAAAATAATAGTTTAAAAACAACACACATTCCTATAACTAAAGATAATTTGTATAAAATCTTGGTCTATTTCTTTAAAAATACATTTAGTGGTTTTAATTTTATAAAACAGGCAATGCATTCTCACAGTATGAAACATACTCTTAACATTTTTAATTGTTTCATAATACATAATTTTACAAGCATATCAGAAATTATATAATAGTTTTCTTACTATGGACATTTATGTTGCTTCTATTTGTTTTCCTATTATGAATCATGCTATACCAAAAAATCCTTTCTTCTAACCCATGATTATTTCCTAAGTATAAATTCCTAGAAATTGAAAATTAGCCCATAAAGCACAGAAAAGTTAAAGTTCTTCAATTTTTTAGCCAAATTGGTTTCAGAAAACTTATGCCAACCCACATTCCCACCAGTAGCATATGAGGATACTCATCTCACTGTATTTCCTCAGAATTAAGTAGTTTGATTTTTGAAAAATAATTTAGTTGGGAAAATATGTATTTCTTTGTTGTTTAAACTTGCATTCTTTGATTACTAGTGTGACTGAACATTTTCCTTAATGACCTTCCTATGTAGGTTTTTCATCTGGTTTATATGTATACGTGACCATTCTATGTATAAATTTTAAGCCTTTTTTTTTACCTATTTTTCCCTGTTATCAATATCTCTTTGTAAACATTTATTTGAATTGCTGCATGAAATGGCATCAAATGGACATACCACATGTAATTAATCATTTCCCAATCACTGAATATTTAGCTCCAATTTCTCACTGTTTTAACTTTACTGCAATGCCCATTTGTATTAGTACAAATGGACCAATTTGTACACTTCTGTAACAATGTACCACAAACTGGGTGACTTAAACAACAGAAATGTACTGTCTCACAATTCTGGAGGCTGAAAGTCCAAAATCAAAGTGTCAGCAGGCTTGGTTCTTTCTGAGGCTATGAGGGAAGGATCTATTCCATGCCTCTCTCCTTGACGTACAGATGCCCATCTTCTCCTTGTGTCCCTCCACATCATCTTCTCTGTATGAATATTTATGTGTCCGAATTTCCCCTTTTTATAAGGACACCAGTTATATTGGATGAGAGCCCATTAATGTCCTCATTTTTATTATCTCTTTAAAGACCCCATCCCCAAAGAAGGTCACTTACTGGGGTACTGAGATTTAGGACTTCATATGAGTTTTGGAGGGACACATTCGACCCATAACACTATTTTTTGAGCTTAACCTTTATCTGCATTTGTGATTATTTTCTTAGATTAACTTCTCAGAAGTAGAGGTAATGACTATTTCTTTAGATCTTTGTTGCATGCTATCAAAGTGATAGCTTGCGTTTCTATAAGGGAAATACTTTTCATTTATAATAAGAGAAGAGACTTTGTAAGAAGCATCTTTAGTTCCCTGGCAAGAATAGGATCCATAATGCAAAGGGAAGGGTAAGGGACCCAAAGCAATGCCTTGTCTGGGTTACATTCCAGTAGGGGAGGGAGGAAGATGAAGGCATTAGGTTACAAAGGGGTTGGGAAAGAACCACCTGGACAAGAGGATCACCAAGAACACAAAACTGTCAGGGCAGATTCTGCCTGGTTCTATTCACACTTCCTCAAGTGACACCTCCTGCTCAAGACTGGAAGTCTTCTGGGAATATTTGCTCCTGATAGACTAGAGCCTGACCTCACTGGAGAGATGGTGTTTTCTTCAGGGTTGGAAAGAATGCGCCTGGCAAGGAAATAGAAGCTTCAGATTCAGCATCCTCTTCTAGTGACAAAGACCATCTCTGAGGGATCACGTACTGTCTGCTTCACCCCGGAGGTCTGTCCTGTGCCTTGCTCATTTCACATCCATTTTCCAGTGGACAGAATCTAATTAAGAAACAATTTAGAATAATTAGAAGCCAGTAATGAATAAAAGGCAATGAGACATCTGATCTTCCAGTAATTTAGCGAGAGCTCTGCCTTCACTAATTAGGAAGCAAAGCATTCCGCTGAACTTGGAGCTAACCCACAGTGTGCCAGTGTTGTGTCACAGACTCAGATGGCATGGGGAGCAGAGCAGAAGGCATTGGCCGAGTGAGGGTCAGACACCTGTGTCCCCATTCTCTGGAGGTAAGATGCTCAGGCTGGGGAGGCTCCAGGGGAGGGAAGGCACAGGCAGATGCTGGTGGCTTCAGGTCAACAGGTCCTGACCAGGTGGCAGGCACTGGCTGAGGGCTTTAAATAAATTCTCTCATTTAATTTCTGTAGTAACCTGTAAGGTGCATATTGTTACCCTCTAGTTAAAATTGAGGAAATTATGACTATGGAGGAAACCCAGAGAGTGAAAGGAAGAGCTATTGTTAATAATCTAAGCCTGACCGATTTCAAAACCTGGAACTTCTCCCTTTCCATCACTGCCCTGGAAAGCTTGAGACAATTCATCAGTTGCTGAGGGCAAATTCCTGTCACTGTTCTGCTTCCTTCCTAATTAATGTTGGATTAATTGAGATGTGCAGCTCTTTCTGACTATTAATATGTTTGCTCTAAGTCGGGTATGATGGTCCTGGTGGGACTTTCCCTAGTTTAGAAGGGAAAAGCAGATTATTGTCACTCCAGCAACCCCTCTAGGAGAGGTCTCCCTCAGCCCTCCACAATGAAATACCTTTGGTTAAAATGATGGTGACTAGACTTTTCACAGCGGCTCCAACAAGTAAAGAGCTTGGAAACCATGACCTCAGTCCTTACAACGGGAGAAATTTGGACCAATTAAAATCAACAACTTTTTTTTGGCCCACTAGAGACCCGAAGTCACAAGGCAAACTACCCTGAAATCTGTAGGGTCAGCCGTACCCAGAAAGGTAGAGCACCCAAGACTGCTTACCTGGACAAGAAGTCACTGGGAGCCGTAACTGACAAAACACTTACCTGACTAGTAATTGTGACAAGGTGCTGGAGGCTTAGAACACATTAGCACGATAGTGAGAAAGTTCTGGGGGGTTGCTCCTACAGTCTGGAAGTGGGGTAACATTGTTGCAGGCTTTCCCTCCAGAAACCTCACCAGGTCCTCCCAGGGAGAACCCCTGAAGATCCCCTCATGCCCTTGGCCAGGGGGGCAGTGGATGAGAATGACCAGAGGGCAATACTGAAAGCTTACTCCAGTGGGGGTGTGGAGGCGGTGTGTGGAATTCCGCCCCAAACCAGTCCCCTCCAGCTTTTCTGTCTTACCTTTGAAAAAATAATTTTAAAAAACATATTCAATAGGGAACCAGAATTAAGCATATAAATTGGAAATGGAGGAACAGAGCCACTTTGAAAGGCCACCCGTGAGAAACAGGCCCACAGAATGACAGAGACTTTATCCGAAGATTGTAGAATGCTACCCAACCCCACAACTGAAGGCCACACCAACAAGCTTCCAGCATAATAACAGTGCATTACAAATGAAAGGACTGTAAAACACAAACTCTCACCAAGGAATAGCACAAAGGGAAGTCCCTAAACCAAGAGGAGAGATAGAAACAGAGACAGCAGTGGAATTTGTAGTCTCTGACACTATAGCTACAGCAAACATTAAACATGGCCCAACTCCTAGGCAGAATAACTTAAGTTCTCACAGTAAAGGCCTTTTATACAAGTTCCTATAACCTGATACATCATGCCCAGCTTTTAATCAAAAATTGTAAGTCCTGTTAAAAGGCAACACAAAACAAAATACAGTGTGAAGAAATATAAGCTATCAACAGAACCAGGCTCATATATGATACAGATGTTAAAGTTATCAGACAGAGAATTTAAAATAACTATGATAAGTATGTTAAGGGATTTAATGGAAAAATCAAAAGTACACAAATGAAAGAACAGATGGGCAACATTTGCAGAGACATGGAAACTCCAGGAAAATAAATCAAAAGGGAATGCTAGATATCAAATTCATTGTAATGCAGATGGAAAATGCCTTTGATGGTCTCATGAGTAAACTTGACACAGCAGGGGGAGAATCAGTGAACTTGAAGATGGGACAATAGAATCTTCCTGAACTAAAACAACCAAGAGAAAAAAAATATGCAAACCACAGAACAGAACATCCAAGGATTGTGTGACAGTTTCAAGAAGGTATAACATATCATAATGGGAATGCAAGAAGGAGAAGAAAGAGAATAGAACAGAAAAATATTTGATATACTAATGGCTAAGAACTTTCAAAAATTAATGACAGACATCAGAAGACTGAGGCTTAATCAGACGATGAAGCTCAGAGAACACCAAGCAGGATACATTTTAAAAATAAAATATATTCAAACTGTAGGAAACCAAAGACAAAGATAAAAATCTTAAAAGAAGCCAGAGAAGAAAGTTTTACCTGTAGAGAAACAAAGGTAAGGGTTACAGTGGACTTATAAGAAACCGTGCAAGCAAGCAGAGTGGAATGAAATATTTAGTGTTGAAAGGAAAAAGATGGCAACGAATAATTCTAAATGTGAAGTAAAAATAAAGGTTTTAGCAGATAATTGAACACTAAGGGAGTTCATCACATGAAACGTTGAAAGAAGTTCTTCAAGCAAAAAAATAATCATAAGGGTCAGAACCTTGGACATGCATGCAGAAAGAGTGACAGAAAAGCAATAAATAAAGGTAGAATTAAGTCCTTTGTTTTTTTACTCTTAATTGTTCTAAAATGATGGTGTTGATGATGCCACAGATAAGCTGAGCCTCTGAAGGCCCAGGGCTGCCTCTCCCAGCATCTTACCTGACTCAAGTGGTTTCCTCAGCATAGAAACTTTTCCCCACTGTCTCCTTTGCTACTTGATGCCACCACTCACCCTGCAAGACTTAACCCCCTTATCAATTATGCTGTGACACATTTCCTAGTGGTTGTTTGTCTTTCATTTTGTAGGAATAGGAACCAAACCCTGTTTTGTAGCTGGGGGATTCTCCAGTTGTTGAGTCCTGGTATGTTTCAGACACACCTCCCTTTACAGAAGAAACATGCTAGATATTTGGTCTCCAAGTTTCCCTCGCAGGCTTTGCCAGCCATATCCATGGACTCATAGGACGGTGACTCAGGAGAAACTGAGTCAAAAGGGAATGGACAGAGAGCTGGCAGTGGTAGCAGTGACAGTCAAGTAGGGCCGTTGGCATGAAGTGTTAGTGGTTGCACACCCTGCTTTATCTTCAGAGCATGCAATACTGCCTGCCCATGGTGGGTGTCCAAGTATGTCTTGCTGAATGCATGAGTGAGTGAGGAAATGAATTAACGAAGCTACTAAGGCTTGATGACAGCACCATTGTTTCCTTTCTCAGACTGGTTATGATCTGGTTTAAGGCAATGTTCCTGAAGCTTCCTCTTGAACTCTCATCTTCTCTGGTGCATCTAGCAGTTTCAAGAACCACCCAGATCCTTTCAGTAAACATTTATATTTAGGTTTGACTCTCGTTTCCTGAAGCAGAGAAATGTTGCCAAAGCACCTCCCACCATCCCTCGTGCTCAGGGAGGGGTGACCAATCCCAGTCGAATCACCTCTACTGGACGAGCTTCCACACTTTGTTTGTGGCAATCTCTTAATATGTCTGCATCGCCTTCTGTGTTGAGGGCTGTCCTGGGTTGAAAAGACCTACATAAACCCAGGACAACCTCCTGGGTTGTCCTGATGGGAAGGACTGAGTATTTGCATCTTCTTTTATTGCCAACACGTGGACTATTTGGGGGTCATTGTGGAATCTCAGTTGATGTTCCCCATAGTAATATGAAATGATGACATGACAATTGCTTTCACATCCACCCTGTTTATGGAGCTGACTGGGCTAGGTATTTGCAGAGGGATACTTAGTGCCACATTCTATGGAGATGAGAAAGAGGCCTGTTACCTGGCCCATTGGTGACAACTGGGTAGATGAACGCAATTGAATGGGATCAAAGTGTGCAAAGCAAATAATTGAACAAGAGTCTGTTAGGACAGACTTAGATTGCTGTGTCAGAAACTGTGCTACATCCTATACATATGCTAGTCTCTTTGTATTTTTAGACCCTTTCAGCTTTGCCTGCCCAATGGAGCCTTTTCAAACTTAAAAACTTTTGCCCCCATCTTCAGCTCCTGAGAGCTATATATAAACTAGAGATTAACCACTGAACAAAAAGGAAGTCACAGTATAACTGTTTCTTTGAATTTCAGCCATCAAGCCCCTTTAGATTCATTCCATGGCATTTCTACCAAGAAAGATTCTGAACCAAAGTGGGATGGGGATGAGGAGAATAAGTAGGAAACTTGATTGCATCCTCCACCTGGTTGGCTTCTTCATGGAGATGGCAGCAACACGCCCTTGCAAATGCCCTTTCTACCTGGCCTACATCTGTCCAATGCCCACTGAGCTTCAGGAAGCCTCTGGCTTGACTGTTCTGACAGACCAGGTGTGGCTGCTCTGAAAAGGGACATCTCGCCTGCTGGCCAAAGTGCAATCCTCCACCTGATGGTTAATAAAATGTCAAATATTTACTTCTAGTCCTTCACAATTTAAAGTTGAGCGCAATATAGTATGCAACCACTCTGACTGTTCAATTTTTCTTGAAATACAAATGTTCAGTCTCCCAGGTCTCATTTCTTCCTCCTGAATCTTCTCCTAAGAAAGTGTCCAGGTTTATGAGGCATAAGACCTTCCACACCGTCATGGTGATATGAGGAAGGAAGGAGAAGAGAGGAATCCCGATGGGCTTTACCTGATATCATCTGGTCTCTTAGGTGATGTGCCTTGTCCTCCTGTTCCTGGTTTGACCTGATAAACTCTGATGATGCCAGCTGTAGTTGGATGGACTTGTGGACCATTTATCTGCCAAGATGGTGCTCTTAAAGCCTCACCTCAGCTGATCTGGCCTCATCTGGGAGTTCACTAGCTACAGAAACAAACCTCTCACCAGTCCCTCCAGCCAGCTCACTGGCCCAGTAAACCACTCTCTAGCCTCTGCTGCAAGGTCAGTCCCCCAGCCTTGGTGGATCCCATGGCAGGCCATGGATTACATCTCAAAGAGAGGGTTATACCAGATCCAAGGGAGATGTGGGAAGGCAATGGCACACTCTCTTTCTGTGGCTGTACCCAGGCTTTACAAAGGGAAGCCAAAAAGGAACTTTCTCCAGAGTCTCAGAGGTTGAGGATGCAGCCAAGAGAACTTCTCTACCCTCAGTGTTACTCCTACTTTCTAATGTACTTCTTTCTCCCCAGCCACTAATTAGATTTGCAGAATCAGGAGAGGAGGTACGCTGCTAAATACAACCTATGTTACTGCTAGAAAATGGTTCAGTTTCTACTTCTCATACATGTAGATGAAAAGACCTACATAAAGCCTGTGTGATTGCCAATGGTAAGGCCTGATAGATCACACATAGGGTTTTGTCCAGGAGCTGACTCCTTATTCAGGAAGACTCAATAAAGGATGGAGTATTTTCTACCACTTGTTCCTCTTCAGGGCCACCCCTCGAGTTTTAGTGACTCCCCACCACATGAAACTGAAAACTTATAGAGAAGAAGGCTGGATCAGATCAACCTTCCACACTGGGTTCTCAACAGCCCAGAGGTTGGCAATGTTGTCTTGGTGAGCACCGTAGGAGGTAAGGGCAGGTCAAAGTAGCAGGGCTTTTTCCAACCTCACTTCTATCAGAGCATTGATATTTATATATTGGGGCTCCATTTAACTTTTTCTTTTAAAAAATTTTACTTTAGATGAAAAAGTTAGAAATCTAGTGTGATAAATGGTCATTGTTTCTTCTATTTTTCACACCCTGTGATTCTAACCATCTATCTTATCATCCTTATGTCTACTTCCTGCAGGATTCCAGCTTTCTTGACCCAGAGGAAGATGTTTAAACAGATTCCTGTTAAACTCACTGAATCCCATTATTGTACAAGATTTTGCTTGGATACCCTGAGGGTATAGTCAGAAGGACTGGAATGACATTTCCAGATCTCAGAGTCAGATGGACCAGGCTGAAGAGAAGGAAAATTCTTGATTCTCAGCTGACATTTGTCATCCAACCATGCTGCCATCCTGACAATGCCTGCCACACTTTCATTCTACTTTCTTTTTTTTTTAACAGTTTCTCCAGTAACAAGGGCATTTTTATATTATCATTCCGAGAATATTAATGTGTTTTCCATCAAAAGCTTTATGATAATTATATTGAAGAGAGAGAAAAAAATGAATAAAGTTTGTCATTTATACAGTAATGATCCAGTGAGTTGATTGTTTCATGTACACCAACTACAGAATTGCCAAAGATCAAAGTCACCTGAAATTGCCATTTCTATTTACTGACAATGATTTTTGTTAAAGTAAATGTGGTGCTAAAAAGCAGCATATTGGCATAATAGTTCATTGAGGAGACGTTCTGATCGTGAAAAATAATTTAATACAATAGTCACAATAACACATGGGGACAAAATATTATTTTCTCGAATTTTATGAGATGGAGCAGTGCTTAGAAGTGATGGTAGGAAGGCAGAATGGTAATACAAAAACTCGGGGAAAACTCTCCCTCACAAAGATATCTACTTAGCACATAAAAATTAGCAAAGACAATCATTCAAAGTCTGTGATTGATCAAACGGCTTACAGCAAGTTGAGAAACATTTATTCAACAAAATCCATGGAAACTCAGAACAGTGGGAAGCTACGGCATTTGTGATAGAACCCGCACTCCCCTCCTTCCCCCACAGCTCCTCCTTGGTTTAAGTTGTGACCTGACCATGGGCTTGGCAGCCAAGGAGCAGTTACCACCTCCCCAGCTTTCTAGAAGCCAGAGAACATCGGGAGATTACATTTTTTCACAACTCTATGTTGCAGAAGGCCTATTGTGGTTGTAGAATCAGTCAGGTGGCTCCACCCTCAACTCCTGCTAAGTACAGAGGATCTGGGCTGGGCAGCTGGTTTAAGAGTTCAGTCCCCTTTCCCACATGCCTCTATAATAGGAGGGATTTTCTTTAGTGAAGTTGACAGAAAGATGGCAAATCTTTTCTCCTCTAGCTTCCAGGGATGAAAACCTATTTTAAATAGATTTGAAAGCTGGAAAGCCACCACATCTGATCTTCCCTGATTCTGGACTGCAGAAGATCTGCAATGGTGGTACCTAGGAGTGACACCTGTTTCCACATCCGCCACACACACATACCACATATCTCCTGATTCATAAGGAGGATACAGGTGGAACAGCCAGTGGAGAGCAAACCCTCTACCAGCTCCTGTTCCATACAGCAGAGTTTCCACCCAGGGAAAAGTCAGATCAAGCCTTAAAGACTGTTAATGTCCCACCCCTGTTGAGGGGCCTGACTTAACTGGATACAACTCTGGAGCAAATCATATCCTAGAGTATTGTTAAAGTCAGCTAGCAATTAGTGGAGCCTAACAGCTGCATGTGATAACAATAGAGGCAGCCTTTTCAGAAGCTTATCAAGGAGATCAGGGAAAGAAAGAGTCAACAAGAGTCCCCAAAACTCCTTTCCTGCCACTAGGTTCTGCAGAACCTTTTTTTTTTTTTAGATTCCATATATATGTGTTAGCATATGGTATTTGTTTTTCTCTTTCTGACTTACTTCACTCTATGTGACAGTCTCTAGGTCCAGCCACCTCACTACACTCAACTTCGTTTCTTTTTATGGCTAATATTCCATTGTATATATATACATCTTCTTTATCCATTCATCTGTTGATGGACACTTCGGTTGCTTCCATGTCCTGGCTATTGTAAATAGTGTTGCAATGAATATTGTGGTACACGACTTTTTTTGAATTATGGTTTTCTCAGGGTATGTGCCCAGTAGTGGGATTGCTGGGTCATATGGTAGTTGTATTTTTAGTTTTTTAAGGAACCTCCATACTGTTCTCCATAGTGGCTGTATCAATTTACATTCCCACTAACAGTGCAAGAGGGTTCCCTTTTCTCTACACCCTCCCCACCATTTATTGTTTGTAGATTTTTTGGTGATGGTCATTCTGACTGGTGTGAGGTGATACCTCATTGTAGTTTTGACTTACATTTCTCTAATGATTAGTGATGCTGAACATCCTTTCATACGTTTGTTGGCAATCTATATATCTTCTTTGGAGAAATGTCTATTTAGGTCTTCTGTCCATTTTTGGTTGGGTTGTTTTTTTTTGATATTGAGCTGCACGAGCTGCTTGTATATTTTGGAGATTAATCCTTTGTCAGTTGCTTCATTTGCAAGTATTTTCTCCCATTCTGAGGGGGACATTAATAAGCATGCAAATAATGGACTATCAGAAGAAGAAGAAAGAAAAGAAAAATTTAAATGTTCAAAGAAATAATTGCTGTGAACATGAAAAATTTAATTAAAAACATTAATTAATGCATCCAGAAAGCTCAACACAAAGTGATCCATATTGAACACTGATCATCAAAGAGACATCATGAAAGCAACAAGAGAAAATGACTTGCCATGAACAAGAGAATTACAGTAAAATTAACAGCTAACTTCAGATCAGATACAATGGAGGCCAGAAGTAAGTTTGGCTTAGATATGACATATTCTAAGTGGGGGAAACAAACAAACAAACTCTCAACTAAGGCTCTTAGAGCCTTCAAAATTACATTGCAAAATATTACCAAAATAAAGACATTCCCAGATATTATGAACTGAATGTTTGCATCCCCTCAAAATTTGCATGTTGAAGCCCCAACCTCCAATGTAACTGTATTTGAAGATAGAACGATTATGGATGTAATTAATGTTAAATGAGGCCACAAGGGTGGGACCCTGATCCTACAGGATTAGTGTCCTTCTGAAGAAAGCTCTTTCTTTCTCTCTGCCATGTGAGGACACAGCAAGGTGACTATCTGCAAGACAGAGAGAGAGCTCTTACTAGAGGACAACCCAGTCAGACCTTGATCTAGGACTTCTAGGCTCCAGAACCATGAGAAAATAAATTTTTGTTGCTTTAGCCTCCCAGCATATGGTATTTTGTTATGGCAGCCTGAGCTGACTAATACACCAGATAAACAACACCCAAGAGAATTTATTGCCTTTAAGGAAATATACAGGAAATTCTTCAGGCTGAAAACAAGTGACACAAGAGAGTAAGTAATTTGAATCCACACAAAAACAAAAAGTGCTATTAAGATAATTATGTAAAAAATCATAAAAGACAGTATAATTTCATATTTCCTCTACTTTCTTTCTTAACAGACTTTTTAATTTCATAAAACAATATATATATATATTATCACATTGTGTGCCTATATCATATAGAAATGCAATATATTAGACAATAACAACACAAAAAGAGATGAATGGGGCTAAAGCTATATTGGAACAAGGAAAAGACACCAAAAGGTAACACAAGCCTTAGTTAAGAAATGAGGAGAATAGTACAAATTTTCTATCTATCTATCTATCTATCTAACCATATACATATATATTCTTTCTTCATCTTCCTTTAAGAAACACAAATTTAAATACAATAATAATTATAACTACTATTACATAATCAGTAACATACATTAGACAAAGTTGTTAAGCAAGAATGGCACAAAAAAAGGGAAAAGTGAATAGAGCTAAAGAGGAGTAAGGTATTGTTTTCTTTTTTAAAAAATAACTGGAATTAAATTAATGGAAATATGAGATAAATTCTGAGAGGTTAATATATATCTTGTAAGCCTTAGTGCAACCACTAAAAAAATTACTAAAAATTATAAAGTAAAAACTCATTAAAAATTCAAATGTTACCCAAGAAAATATTCACTTAAAGAAAAAGAAGGCCATAAAGGAAGAAGAGAAATGGAAAAGAGGCATGAGTCATGTAGGAAACAAACAGCAAACTGGCAGATGCAAATCCAACCATAATAATAATAGTAAATAGAATACATAAATAAAAATTAACTCTATTTGAAAATGGCATCATTGTCTACATAGAAATTTCAATAAATCAATGAAAATACCCTAGAACTAACAAATTAGTCCAGCAAGATTATAGGATATAAAGTCAACACACACACACACACACACACACACACACACACACTCCACTAACATTTCTATATACTAACAGTGAACATTTACAAACAGAAATTAAAAACATAATACAATTTAAAATTGATCCAAGATGAAATACTTAGGTATATACTTAACAAAACATACATCTACATGCTAAAATAGAAAAATGTTGGTGAATAAAATAAAAAATCTAAATAAATGCAGATACTGTGTTCATGGATGGGTAGGCTCAAAATAGTAAATATGTTAATTCTTCCCAAACTGATCTGAGTTCAATTCATACCAATATCCCAACAATTTTTGGTAGATATAGACAAGTTTACTCTAAATTTTAAATGAAAAGGCATTTAGAATAGACAAACAATCTTGACAAAGAATAAAGTGATAAGAATTATCTTACCCAAAGTTAAGACTTGCTATATTGGTATAGTAATTAAGAGAGTGTTGTACGGGAAGAAATATAGACACAGATCAATAGAAAAGAATAGAAAACGTATAAAATAAATTCACAGAAATATGAGTTCAGCTTATCTTTGACAAATTTGTAAAACCAATTCAATGAAGGAGATATAGTCTTTCCAACAGATAGCGAAGGAACAACTGGACATCCACGGGGAGTGGGGGGAAGAACAAAAAAACAACAACAACAGCAACAAAAAAAGACCTCAAAATAAACTTTATGTCATACAAAAAATACTTCAAAAAGAACCAAAATATAAACATAAACATAAAACTTTTAGGAAAGGAAAAGGGCAAAATCTTTTAAATCTGGTCTAGGCAAAGAGTTCTCAGACATGACATCAAAAGTACATTTCATAGGGCTTCCCTGGTGGCACAGTGGTTGAGAGTCCACCTGCCGATGCAGGGGACATGGGTTCGTGCCCCAGTCTGGGAGGATCTCACATGCTGCAGAGCGGCTGGGCCCGTGAGCCATGGTCACTGGGCCTACGCATCTGGAGCCTGTGCTCCGCAACGGGAGAGGCCACAGCAGTGTACCACACACACACACAAAAAAGTACATTTCATAAAACAAAATTTTTTTTAAAAAGATAAATTAGGCCTCATAAAAATTACACTGTTGGGCATTTATCCCAGGGAAATTAAATCCTATGTTTCCACAAAAATAAACTGTACATAAATGTCATAGCAGCTTTATTTTTATTAGCCAAAAACTGGAGTTAACTCAGATGTCTAAATATTCAAACAAACTGAGATACACACATTAAATGTACTACTACTCATCAATTAAAAGATACTATCTATTAATAACATGGATGAATAGCCAATGAATTATGTTGAGTGAAAAAAAAACCCAAAGGCTAAATAACAGAGGATTAAAATTACATACTTTTGAAATGACAAAATCTTAGAAAGGAGGATATGTTAGTAATTGGTTTGGCTTAGAGATGGGGATAGAAGTAGGTGTGGTTATAGAAGGCAAGAAGAGGGATCATTATGGTATTGGAATTCTTCAGTATCTTGACTGTCATAATGGATACACAAACATACATAGATGATAAAAGTATAGCATTTAATACACACACACCCACACGTACAGTAAAACTGGGAAATCTGAAAGAGATCAGTGAATTATATGAAGGTAAATATCCTCGTTGTCATATCATACTTTGGTTTTGCAAAATTTTGCCTTTGGGGCAAACTGGACACAGTTTATGAGGAATCTCTCTGTATTATTTCTTAAAACTGCATGTGAATCTACAATCATCTTAGTTTTTAAAAGGCAGAGACATGGTTTCTCTCCCTGTTAATCAGTTACTTTTTGTCATAGTGTTATGGGTAATGTTTGTAATGTTCTGCCTCATTTTTTTATATGACAATTCAGTTTACATCACATTTTAAACTTTTAACAAAAGAGCCCCTACAGACCAATATTTCTAATGAATACCAACACAGTACTCTCTTAAAACGTTTAGCAAACCAGCAATATATAAACGTTTTTATATGACATGTCCAAGTGGAATTTTCCCCAGGAATGCAAAGTTGATTTATCATCCAAAAGTCAGTTAATGTAATACACTGCATAAATAGAACACAATAGAAAACAATAGAAACAATAGAAAACAACATGACTATCTCAATAGATACAGAAAAATCATGACAACATCCAACATCTTTTCATGATAAAAACTGAGTAATAGATTTAATAAGAGAAAACTTCCTCAACCTGACAAAATGCATCTACAAAATACTAACAGCCAACACCATGCTTAATAGTGAAAAGCTAAATGTGTTCTGACAATACCGACACCTAGTATCAAGGAAAACACAAAGATTTCAGCTCTGGACTCTTCTATTTAATATTGTACTGGGGGCTTTAGCCAAAGCAATTAGGCAAGAAAAAAGGCATTTAGATTGGAAAGGGAAATGTAAAAATATTCTATTTATATATTTTTAGTTAATAGACTATTTTAGAGCAATTTAGGTTTATAAAAAAATCAACTGGAAAGTACAAAATGCCTATATATCTCATTACACAAGACACAGTTTCCCTTATTAACATCTTGCATTAGCATGGTATTTGTTTGTTACAATTGATAAGCCACCACTGACACATTATCATCATAGTTTACATTAGGGTTCACTCTTTGTGTTGCACATTCTATAGGATTTGACAAGTGAATGATGACATATACCATTACAGTATTATACAGAATAGTTTCCCTGTGCTAAAAATCACATAGGTTCCACCTATTCATCCCGCCCTCCCTCCCCTAAACCCCTGGTTGTGCCTTTTTCAGAATGTCATATAGTTGGAATCATGCAGTATGTAACCTTTTCTTATTGGCTTCATTCACTTCATGCATTTAAGTTTCCTCCACGGTTTTTCTGTTCATTTGATTTTTGCGGCTTGATAGCTTATTTCTTTTTAATCACTGGATATTACTCCATTGTCTGGATGTACTGCAGTTTGTTTATCACTTTACCTATTGAAGGATATCTTGGTTGTTTCCAAGTTTTGGGCAATTATGAACAGACCCTATATAAACCTCTGTGTGCAGGTTTTTCTGTAGACACAGTTTTTTGTTTGTTTTATTGAAGTGTAGTTGATTTATAATGTTGTGTTATTTTCTGGTATATAGCAAAGTGATTCAGTTATATATTGATATATATTCATTTTCAGGTTCTTTTCTATTATGGGTTATTACAAGATACTGAATATAGTTGTAAATAGTGCTGCTATGAACATTGCACTTCAAGTTAGAGTTTTTGTCTTTTCCAGATATATGCCCAGGAGTGGGATTGTTGAATCATATGGTGACCCTATTTTTAGTTTTTT